>NC_134478.1:36255699-36313199 GCF_964194025.1 Convolutriloba macropyga | reverse complement strand
ATAAAACTTTCGTTTCGTTAATTATTGCAAAAAAAAGATAGACGAGAAAATAAATTCAAGAAAAATGCACTATAAAGGAGCTGCCTCAAAAATTGGACTCGGTCTGATCACAAATGATTTGGATCGCTCAAAGTTCTGGAAAATTTTCTTTAAATTGTCTGGGCCAGGGTAGCCCAGTTTAAATTGCTTGTGTTTTAGAATGCAAATTTCTTTTCACTGATAGCAAAGAATTTTTTTTCTTTAAGTTTTCATGCAAGCAGTATTTTTTTTAGTTATACATTAATTTTTTGAATTCGTTTTCTGACTGGCTTTGCTGTGTCTCAATGTTAAAGATTTTTCCAGCTACAAGATTGTATAGGAGACGTTTTTCCTTTTGTCTTTTGCTCTGAAAAAATATAGAATGTTTTTTTTAAAATATTTTAATGCTTATTTATTATATTTGCCAAAATTAAAATCACTTTATAGCAAGACCAAACTCTCTTCCTGTTTGAGAATGTAGCTTGCATTAAAACTTTTAACAACGTTTTAAGGTCTTTCAGTTGAACAGATGTGAAATTTAAGCGGCCATATGAATTTTCTCTGTACCTTGTACAAAATATTAAACTAAAAACGAACTAATTTGACTTAAATGTTGCGATAGAAATCCAAGTTTCGCTTCTCAATACAAATGAAAATTTACGTAAAACATTGTTGCATGATCTCACGCACTTATGCATCCCGAAGAAATAAAGTTATTAATTTACAGTTTGAATCATAGCTCGAAAACACAGTTTTTTTTAAAAGAAAAATCATTTTTTCGACCCTATAATCAAACTTTCCTATGATGACTTTATTGGAAGCTGGAAATCATACAATTTGGCAGTATAAAGTATAAATACTGAAAATTTCTAATTATAAATTGCGCCATATATGAAAAATTATTCACCATAAAAAAGATCACATTTGGTATAGCCAATTAGTTCATTCATTTGTTGCCATACGAGTAGATAACACTTTCCTGTATAACTTCGTAACAATCGAAACTTAGTAACAATAAAAAGATCAAAGAACATAATTTTTAGGGATTCTTATGGACCATTTACGCTCTGTTTTATGGGACGAAAGGATGATCATTTCGAGTCTTTGAAAACCTCTAAACAAATGGATGCGAACTTTAGCAGTCCATGATTTTTTAAAAAGTTAGTTTTAAAAACGTTTTCCGAAGCTGCAAAATGAAAAAGAAAAAATTGGTTTTAGGAAGTATGTTGAAGTAGATTAAACTATACATTATGAAACACATTATCGAGTGGAAGCGTCTTAAGTCTATTTCCTAATGTCATCCGTATCAGCGCCTCAGTTTCAAATTGCACAAGGGGAATGTAGAGTATAAGAGGAATTTACAAGATCATCAACATAGTAGTTAAAAAAAGAGTCCACGTATGGTATACGTGGGCCAAAGAATTTTTGAAATATGAGCTGGGAAGTTGTTTATTTTCGCTGTAAAAACCTTGAATATTTTAGCGAAGTTAACGAGAACTCAAAACATATTCACCACTAAAATATCGGCCAAATCACCTCTTATCTTACATGATTCTATCGTATTCAGTGCCAATTTTACAAATTTTGCTGTGAATGTGGCTGACACATCGGCCTGGGTAATCAATGGTCGCAACAAGTTCACTTACTACCCAACTCGAAGGACTGTGTGATATTCTCGCCAACAGTGGGCACATAATCTTCCGGGAACTTTCCACCTGTCATCCGTCTCATGATACTCGTTTTTCCCACTTTCTGGTCCCCCAATAGTGCCACCTTGTAGGCTCCTATCCTGGACAGGTCCTGTGATATGGAGAGACCCTCAACTGATGGCACGCACAATGTCGTCATAATGATGATGATGTAATTTGGTGATATAAATATTACGTAATATGATATAACGGAAGCAGCGAAGCAACGTAATCTTAGTGACTTTATTTCAACAATGTTTTGTTTTAATTGAGCACAAATTTGAGGCGGTGAAGGATTTAAAGTAAAAGTAGGAATAGCGGGGGTGATTAAACTAGAAAATAAAAATAATTGCAAGAATTTATAAGGAGTATAGGAAAAAATTATGCGTGGAAAATCTTAGAAAAGATGCGACACTATATAAGCGCTAAAAGGATATTGTATAATGTATGAATACTTTTTCCGTTGAGAAACACGTAAATAATTGGTCTGGCGTGTGTGTTGACTTGTGCAAGTTAATTTTCAGGTCATTTTCCTCTGAGAATGTGACCCACTCTTTGACAAGGTACAAGTAAGGGTTGCGTAATGGATGGTCATAGATAGAAATGGAATGAAAGTGTACTTTGAATTTCAGGGGATAATAGAATGAAGCCTAAATAATCCAAACAAGTGTATTATTGTGAGTGAGATAGGGAATGGTTGAAAGGAAGGAAGAAGAGGAAAATAATGGGGTGATGAGAGGGGTAAGCGTTGCAAATACTGTTAGTATTTTCCTTCCGAAACGTGCAGATCAATTATTAATAAATCCCAATCGATTTAGCTGACATGCGATATTTATGAAGCCTTGAAAGTGTATGGCACTTGTAGCTTATTCATTTATTCAGGGGGTAGAAATACCACACACACACAGCACACACAATGTTTCCTATAATTGCATCGCACCATTAACACAAGAATCTTTTTTCACACCAATCACTCAATTTCGCTCTACTATTTTTTACTCTTTTTATTTTTGAATTATTCTCGTATTCACTGCGCAAGATGTATATCAATTTGAGATGTGAATGAAAGTATGTGAATAACTTTCACGGATTCATTCCTTGATGATTTGGGAAAGGGGGAAGTAGGCGGGGAGGGCTTTTACCACTGGCTGTTTGTAGTTTCGCTTTTATAGTTTCACTTATTGATGAATAAAGCTCAGAATGCTGCTAGGAATATTGGCCAACGGGCGTTTAGCCGACAGGGAAAAATTAGCCTACGTCCCAATTAGCCGACGTGTCCCAACTCTGATTGGTCGGCAAGCCTGATTGGTCAAAATATCACTGGTCCGTCCAAACATTACAATTGGTGTCCAATGGGATAGTCAGTTTAGATAATTTTTGCTTCTCGGCTAAACCCCCTGTCGGCTAACTCGGCAATCGTCGCAGAATAGCTGCAATATTCAATTCAACTACTTCCGAATAAATCTTTTCGTTAAAATGAGCCCGAATGTCTTCACGACTAAGCGTTGGGGAGGGGGAGGAGATGAGAGTGAAAATCTGATATGCGTGAATAATTATTCCTACAGTTGAGAAACCTATTGAAAAACCATTACGCAATTACTCAAATAATTTAAGCGCAATAATGATTTGTGCAAGCGTGCGGCACAAAAGCGCGTTTTATATTAGGTGAAGAAATTATTATAAAGATGAGAAGAGTATACTGGTGTAAAGATGGAATAATAATAACGAATGTTATTGCAGTTGCAGCAGTGTGCTATTATTGTTAATAGTACAAGACACGAGCTGAGATGACAATGAATGCATGCCATCGGCTCTTCTCTTCCCGACTGTGGTGGCAATGTTGGGAATGTTGAGAAAATAAGCGGAAAAGAAAACTCGATACTCTTCCTGTAATTATGCATGTAAATTCTGAGGTAATTATGCTAAAGTCATACTTATGGCCAGATTAAAAGAAGGGAGGAAAAGTATGGAACTCAGACACAATAATGCAGTTGTGATATATTGGAAAAGTAGATACTATGGAAAGATATTGGGAAAGATAGGAAAGAAAGCGAGAGTGAGGGGAGAAAAGCTTTTGGAGTGGTTCGTTCTTTGATGATGATATTAATCATTTGATATTCCACAATCACATCCGCTCCGAGAATCTGCCGGATTTCTCTTCTCTTTGACTTCAGAGCTCTCTCTCTCAAACTGATTAAAAGCAGGATACAAGGAATGTATAGAAATGCCCTCCCCCTACTGAAAAAACCGTCGAGTTACTTTAAGCAAACCTCTCATATTATTACTCCCGTCCGTTTTTCTTTTACTAAGGTTTTCAGATAAAAAGAAAAATTACAACACAAATTCAGGCTAATTGACGAAAAACAGGAAAACTTTGCCAAATTTGAATTTTAGAAACGTTCGAGAAAACAATTTGTGCAAATTTGATTACGAGTAAGTAACTCAACCGACCGTCAAGTTGCTCATTTATATAGTATATAGTCTATTGAACGCAAAAGGAACTGCTAAATTTTAACAATTTGTGGTCTGTATGTTTCAAATCAGCTGAAAAGTTATCTAATTCTCACCGGTCAAGAGCTTAGAAAAAAGTAAATATGTTAGTAGAAACATCGTTAGATTAGAAAAGAATATTTAGTCGCACAACATTTGACCTCTGCTCTGAAGAAAGGTTCTGAAGATATGAATTGTGGGAACATGTATTGCTATTTGATTTTGTTGTGTTGATCCAATAAAAAACTAGCTACCAAAATCCCATTTGTCTATGCAGCATTTGCTTTATATAAGCGGTAACTTAGAAAATTTAAAATTAATCAAATATACAGATGGAAAAAAATGATAAAGCTAAACGTAGATTTTTATAATATAAGTGGGACATACAATGGAGTTCAATTATTGTTTAACAATAAAGATTAATTTTATATATATATATATATGTGTGTGTGTGTGTGTGTGTGTGTGTGTGTGTGTGCGTGTGTGTGTGTGTGTGTGTGTGTATGTGTGTGTGTGTGTGTGTGTGTGTGTGTGTGTGTGTGTGTGTGTGTGTGTGTGTGTGTGTGTGTGTGTGTGTGTGTGTGTGTGTGTGTGTGTATTAGGAATAGGAAGTTGATAAAGCTCACAGTAAGTAAATGTTGGGCTCAAAAAGTTAAGAGCACCAATATTGACATAAAAGCCTGGTTTTTATTCAAAATCATACATAATTTTATAAAAATGACTTTTAAAATCTTATTTTGACAAAAAATCTACAAAATTCCTGTTCAAAAATAAACTCTCGAAACATTTAGATTTTGCTGTAGGCTCAACTTTTCCTACAAAATCGTCAGCGGCTCATTGAATTGTCAAATGTTTCAATAAAATAATGTAATTGCAAAAAAAGTTAAGAGGCTTGCTAAATTTAGAATAAGTAAAGCACAAAAGACCAAAATTAGACCAAGATCCTTCATAAACCAAAAACCTCCTCAAAGCCTTCAACCAAACACGATCTTGAATTTTATGCATGTCTGTGCCAACCAAATGTGATTTCCTTGTGGTTCCCGTTTTGGTTGAGAGTTGTCTCCCCTTTGTTGGTTTTTTAACAAGGAAACTCAGGCAAACTTTTAATAAAAGTTGCTAC
Source organism: Convolutriloba macropyga (assembly GCF_964194025.1). NCBI lineage: Eukaryota > Metazoa > Xenacoelomorpha > Acoela > Convolutidae > Convolutriloba > Convolutriloba macropyga. Next base: position 36,307,883 of record NC_134478.1, on the reverse strand, counting down.
AAAGATTAGTTTTAAAAAATAATTGCCTTGACTACACAACCAACTTCATTTGGGAAACAAATCTGGCACCAAATGTAAACTTTGCATTGATATTTTCTATTTTTAAAACAAAGAAAACTTCTTTCAAAGTTCAATTTTTCGCGGATTTCTATATTAAATTAGTTTTCAAAATGCTACTGACAAATTGAACAGTGAGAGCAAATAAAATCAATAAATCTGAGTGAGTTTTGATATGATCCTAGGAAAATTAAATCACAACAATTTATTCAACAATTTATACAGAATCCTACATTTAAAATCGCACTTATTGGCCATATTAGCCAGAAATACAGCCAGTTTTCGCCATTTAAAAAGTTTAAAATAATGATAATATCCTATTTTTTAACATAGACGACACCGATGACATCGGAGAATGAACATTCTTTGTTTATGTTTAACTGAAATTATACAGATCAAAAATTTTCCTACGTTAAGAAAAAAACAACTTCTTGTGTTGGATAAGGTTTCAGATCTGAAATCAAACTTAAAATTAAAAAACTGCAAAGATTTTTTCTAATTATTTTGACAAACTCTATTTGTATCTCTGACTAATGTTGCCGCTCCTAAAACTTTATAGAAAATGTCTAACATAAGTTTTCTATTGCATGATTTAGACTTTTCCCTTAAAAATTTAGCAGATTTTTGAGTCAAAAAATGAAAAATCTTTAATCTCGCACGAAAGATAATTTTGCAGAGCATCAACTGTTCAACTCTTCACACTGAAGACAAACTTATACTTTGAGGTCAAATTCAAATTTTCGCAAATTTTTGTATTTATTTCTTTTGTACAAAAAAAATACCCTGATTCGCCAACATATAAAAGTGATGTCGAAACATTAAATTTTTCTAACAACACTTTTAGCAATGATTGTGGTTTAAAAATATAGGTAGAATTTTTTGTAAATCCAATAGTCTGAAAACGAAGTGACTTAAACATTTGAAAGATTAATATTGGTACCTAAAACATAAAAAAAATATTAAAAAATTGAAAAAAGTAGAGAGCAGAAAGATGGGAGATGAAAACGTAACGAATAAATCTTTGCTCGTCATAGTGGCAAACTTTATCTATGACCCGGTAGTTAAAAATAAAAAATAGTCAATGCATAGAGGTTATCTCTGCAATTCATGATGGAGTAATTGTGGTATTACTTCTTCTAGCTCCAATATTATGAAAAAGTATTCTAATTCTTTGATATGAGAAGGTATGCGACAAATAAAGCAGATCCTGTTTTGTCCATTAAAATACATAGAAGAAAAAATAAACCTTTAATCTTTTTGAAAGATATCAAAAAACTGAAATCTGAATATGTTTTGAAACTACTGATTGCTAACAATTCTATTTGTAAATGTTCAAACTAAAATGACACTAAAATGGTTCAAACTTACACGTTAACAGACATTGAAGCTAAGTTCAAATCGAAGATCATAAAAGGCTGAGGAAAAGGTTTGAAAAATTTCAAATGAATGTGCAAAGCTCAGAGTCAACGATTTTCGATTTTTTTAGTGTACCCAGAACAAATGACAAATTTTAACCCTAAAATAAACCCTCTTTGACACTAGGTTGCTGAAAAAAAAAACGGAATTGTGAGTTATCTTAACCTTCATTTCAAATACCTTTAGTTAAATGTTTGAAAAATGAGGATTTTTAGCATTTTTGAGGCAACTCATTATGATTTTAAAAGGGTGGATGTAAAAAATTCCACAATGTGACAAATTTCGAATAAATTTTACCGAGTTTTTTTTCCTGGATTTACATTTCCTGTTTTTGAAAATAGCTTGATTCAATTTTTTCGTGAAATGGCGAAAAAAATGTAATGTTTATAGCTCCAATAAATTTACTGCTATGGTTTGATTAATCAGTGGTCGTCAAAGTCAGCGAAACTACCAGTTTTCTTTGCACTGCTACCTCAATGGTTACATAAGCTCATAATTTCAATCTTAGTTTAGAGAAATTTCAATTGACTAAAAAAAATTTTTGCTTTGAATACTATTGAGTTTTTATTTTTTTGTCAAATTTCATTCCGTTTTTTATGGCTTTGATTGGAAATTGCGGGAAGCGGTTATTAAAAGTTGGTTTCTTAGATTTTTTCTATTTTTTCTGATTCACTGACATATAGATGGTCACAAAAATTCTTTGTCGCCCTAGCTCAGAAATTGAGCTGAAGGCAAATGATAACCGCTGATTGCAAATATTATTTTTATATCGGTCTCATAACCTCATGAGAGCCTAAAGGACGCAAATAAAAAAAAAATTTCAAAATGATTTGAAATTAATTTTTATTACAATTCCATAACTTACGGAAAACAACGAAAAACCAAACGCTATATCGCAAAACCACCATTCTTGAAAAGTTATAGGAGACAAATTATAGGAGATGAGATTATAGTTGAGAATATAACATTACAAAAATATGCATTAAAATGTAAAAAATGTTGGACAACTAAAAAGTAGATCAAAAGAAATAGTTGCAAACGAGCTGTGATCTTTTCTGCAAATATTCAGAAGATGAAATGACCTATGAGTAAAGAATTGTTCATTGCATACACTCAAATTTAAAGGTGGTTTCAACTTCTGTATCTGAAAACACTGCAACCCTAGAACATTTTACTTAGAATTAGCATTAGTTACTGATTTTTAAGTTGCAGCCACTTTCATACAGGATACATTTGTTGGTACCAGTGGATGCATTCAATGCTGAAACTTTTGCAACAGTAAACTTATACCACTTCCTCATAACTATGCAAAGCTATTTGTTTCTTAACAAGGAAAAAATTTACAAATTCATTAAAAAAAGCAAATGCAAATTCAGTAGACGAAAAAAAGTAATAATCAAAAAACTGAACCTCAAAGTTTTTTGCGCAATTGATGAAACAAAAGCATTTTTAGAAGAAAAAAGTGGAGCCTAACAGATTTTAATAGTGTATGACAAAAAAAAACAAATTGAAGCTATTGCAAAACTCGCTACAAGATCTCTCATCTCACTGTTCAGATCCACAAAACCAATTCTTCTCAGTATTGCAGGATATAAAATTTACATGCAACTAGACTTATTCGTTTACTAAAAGCATAAACTCAATATTGCAAAATTTAAACAAAAAAAACTAATGGCACTTCTGCAATACAGCAATCCGCTAATTTGATTCTCACAGAAGACGTAAATGATTTTAAAAACATCGTATAAAATTGAGAAAAAGGGCAGAAGTTCGTATAAAATTGAGAAAAAGGGCAATCTCGTGTTTCAGAGCCCTACAGAAATAAAGCTCTGAGAACGCTAAGAAACACAATCTTAATTGAAAAATTGAACTCTGTTTTTAACTTAAAATCTCTAAATTGAGAAAATATGAAAACATTGAGTATCATATTCTGAACAAAATGTTAAAAAATTACATATCAAAACGAAGAAAAGCTTGCGCAATCTCAGAGACGCAGCATCTGTTATACAACCAATTGAGCGGTAAAGTGCAGAAAAAAATGGCAAAGCATGAATTTAAGATCAAATCAGTTACTATCAGAAGCAATGAAAAGATGTTGAGCAGTTGAAAAGAAACCAAATAATCAGCTTTCATCATGAATAGATAGAAAAGTTTGAAGAAAAATCTAACAAGCGCATATTTCAAATCGCTCATGCGCTCAGTAGAAATGAACGAAAATACACGGAAAACCTGACTTTTGTTGAAACCAATGCAATTATTGATTTTTTTGGTTTGTTTAGATAAATACTTCAGCCTTTTCGCTGAGAAGCTATCTTTCAAACTTTTGCATGAAAAAGGGAATTTTTAGCGATTGGTGGAAAGATTGGTTGAACAATTCTTTTGTTCGAAGAAGGAGCAACAGATCTGAGTAATGTTTGAACAATCCATTATTATCACCAAAAATAATTTTTCTGAGAAAGGCATTTTTATCACTTATTGCACGTCAGTTGAAAAACTTAAACTTTCCAAAAAAATAGATTTGGATTTAGAGAAACAATGGGCGATGGTAAAAGCAGCGAGTAAGCCAGTAGATACAATGAGCCTGACTTTTACTCAATGCCAGAAGAAAATAAGCACATTTTACATTATTTAGACAGCAATTGACGTCTTTGATATGTAAATATCTCTTCATAAATGTAAAAACTATAGAATACGAATTCCAATGTTTGATAAAGGTTCTTCCTAGAAAATTTGATCACACGTTTGTTTGAGACAGATTCTTATCAGGTTCTACGGTCGATTGAGGCCTAGCAATTATCACTAACTGATTATTTTTTCGGTACATTCGAGTTTTAGGTAGTCACCTCCATATAAAGAAATAATGTATTGACAAAGCAAGAAAAAATACAAGATCGACCTTTACGTTTGCCATTGTAAACTGTAAATTCTTTTCGAGGTCAGCTGACTAAAAATAAAAAAGAAAACTTGTTGATGGGCAATTTAAGATAAAATAGAATATAGAGCAAAATCTAACGCTACAATTTAATCAGAACCCAACAAACTCCTTTTCGATACATAAACAAGATTTGTTAGTGTTTACCATTAGAACGAAAATATGAGGCTTGAATTGATACCACGAGTCGAAAACAGAAGTTAATCTTGTAAGATCTTGCAAGATTCTTGCAAGATTCTTACAAGACGTTGTTAAATCTTACAATATTCTTACAAGATTCGTACAAGATTAACTTTTTCTTATGAGATTCTTACAAAATTAACTTTTTTTGCAAGATTATATTTTTTACAAGAATCTTAGAAGATTAATTTTTCTTTGCAAAATCTTGCAAGATTTTTTTAAAAATAACCTAGAAACCTAGTTAAAAAGCGCCCAACAATAACCGAAAAAGACCTATCCTACGTTGTGGGAACACATACCGACAAAAAACGTCTTGCGTCCTATCCTAAAAAGTAAAAATTTCTATAGTGTCTTGTAAGATCTTATAAGATTGACTTTTATTGCAAGAATCTTGCAAGATCTTACAAGAATAAATTCTGTTTCCAACTCGGGACACAAACTCAATTTTGTTTCTCTCCAATTGATTCTCTTTTTCGCTGAAAAATTTTACGAACATATCACAGATATTTACTGCAAAGGAACTTGTTCAATTATTAGGCAAAAAGATTTTTTTTTGCTTTTTCGCTAACTTTTTAAAACTAAATAACGTGGATTTGTCAAGTCACCTCAATCGGTTTGTTCAAAAAATCAACTAAAACTACGCTAATTTTTTTTTGCTTTAAGAATTTTGTTTTCTGTCTATCCATCGCTGAACCACTTTTAATCAGTTCGTGTGGTTGTTTATGATGACAGTCTCACAATTCATGGGGAAACAAGAAGGACGTGATAATAGAAATTAGATTTTTTTCTCGTTCTGCGCATGTCTAATTTTCTGATGTCTTACCAATAATGACTCGTTTCTATATGTTTCTTCTTACATAGCGTCGGCAACACCAAACTTCTATTTCTCGAGAAAACAAGTCTTCCAAATAATTGCACCTGAGCTAGCGTTATGAAATTTATCTTGTAATGTCACTTTTTTGCGTAATCGCGCTGAAACAGATAATCAATCTGAGTCCTCTGTGTATTTTGAACCTCGAACATGACTGTTGCAAATTTAATTGTAGCTGTCTTTGTTTAAAAATTCCTGAACAACTTCGATTTCACTCCAGCTTCTCGTTTTAGCTTGCTATTTAAAGCAGAGAGAAATTTTTTTGAACTTGCACCCAATGCAGTTTACGGCAAAATCACGCGGTAATGATGTTTGCTAAAGTTGTAGTAGTATTGTTTCAATGTTTTGCCAAACCAATACTACTACTACGTGTACAGATAACATTTACGCGTGAATTTGTCGCAAACCAGATTGGCTACAAGTTCAAAAAAAATTTTCTCCCACTTTTCAATAGCAAGCTGGAATGAGAAGCTTCCTCATATCTTATCAATAGTGACCCGTTCTAAAAATCTCATCTTACATAACATCAGCAACAACAAGCTTTTATTTCTCGAGAAAACATAATATGCAAATAAATGAACTCCAGCGAGCGTTACGAATGTTCTATCGTATTTCATTGTTTTTGCGTAATTGCGCTGACGGAGATCATCAATCTGAATCCTCTATCTATTCTGCACCGCAAGCTTGAGTATAACCAATTCGCTTGTAAAATTCTTCTTTTAACCACTCCGGAACACCATCGTTTAGATTTCGCTTCAGATTCTTATTCCAGCTTGCGATTAAAATTCGGGAGAAATTTTTTTTGAACCTGTAGCCAATGTGGCTCTATAGCCAAGTGCACACGAAAATGTTATTTGTACACGTAGTATAAGTATTGGTTTGGCGATATTAATAAACCATTACTACTACAACTTTTGCAAACAACATTACCGTGTGAATTTGTCGCAAACCGCATCTGGGGCAAGTTCAAAAAAAATTTCTCTCTGTTTTCAATAGCAAGATAAAATGAGAAGCTGGAGCGAAATCGAAATTGATCGGGAACTCTTAAACGAAGATAGCTACAAGCAAATTTGCAACAGTCATGTTCTAGGTTCAAAATACATAGAGGACTAAAATTGATTATCTGTGTCAGCGCAATTACGTAAAAACAATGACACCACAAGACAAATTTCGTAACGTTAGCTCAGCTTCAATTATTTGGAAGACTTGTTTTCTCGAGAAATAAAAGTTTGTTGTTGCCGACGCTATGTAAGAAAAAAATTATAGAAACGAGTCATTATTGGGAAGATATCAGAAAACTAGAATTGCGCAGGATGATAAAATAATCTAATTTCTAATATCACGTCCTTTTTGTTTCCACGTGAATTGTGACACTGTCATCATAAACGGCTGCATCAACTGAAAAAAAGTGATCCTACATTGAGTGGGCAAAAAACCTTCAAAGCAACAAACAGTCAGTGTTTTGGTCCTTGTTTTTCGAACAAATTGATTGAGATAGCTCAACACATCACCACTTTTGAGTTCTAAAAAATTAGAAAAATTGCGAGAAAAATTCTTTATTCTGGCCAATAATTTTAGAAGCTGTTGGGCAGTAATTAGCCGTTACTTCGTTATTTGTTCACAAAAATTTTTCAGCAATAAAATAGTGGTTACTGTTACCGGTCTCATTTTAAAACATGATAAATATATTACAGGCAAAATTGTTCTGTTTGTTCTGCGCGTTAATTTCACCTGTTACTGTGTCTTATTTTTGGTAATGGAACAATTTTAAAGAAATTTCCAAAAAAGTAACATCCGTAACGTATAACGTTAGCTGAAACAAACTCTGCGGTGAAAAATTTTCTTTTAATGTGTGGGAGAGCAGCCTTAACAAACTGCTTACATAATTTGTTTTTCTTTGTGCTTGGTTCAACAGTTGATACTTTTCTCTGATTGGTCGAAAAAACGCTCATTTTCACTCTAAACAAGTATTCCCCTTTGGCAAAAGTGGATTGTTTTATGAAAAGATCATTTATTTTATATTCTACCACGACAAATTGCTCAAACTTTTGGTTGCGGTAGATTCATAATGAGTCCCAGGAGCCATTGAGGCATGGCCATTGCCCAGGGTTAGTAAATTTTTCAAAATTTATAGGGTCGTCATTTTCTATAAAAACAATTAGACCGAATGATTTATTTCGTCAATTTCAACTGATATACACAGCCCGTATTACAACGCAGTTATAGAATTTGCGGTGTATTCTTTGAAATTCTTCTAATGGTTGTACCGCTTTAACTTTACTTTTAGTGAGTTGAAAAATAATTGAACTTTTATATGAAGTACAATGACTGGCTATACCGAAGCCAAATACAGTTTCAACTAATTATTGAAACTAATTGACAAAAATGTTAGTCATAATTAATTTTTAGATTAAGTTTTTGTAGTTCCACCTGTTTAAAAGCTACTTACTGCATCAAGTTGAAATGCTGTATAGGTGCTGAAATTATTGGTCTTGTTTTGAATGAGTTTTTTGAATGAGAGGTTCAAAATTCTTCGATACTTTTTGATAATTTTGATATTTTTGAGCAATGCTAGTTTTTGACCAGGAAAGCTGGAAGTTTTATTATTGGGACTAATTGTGTACCAAGCAATGCAGCGGCAATATATGATATAGCAGTTGAACAGTTCACAAACGCTAACCACAAAAACAAGGTATCCTGGCAGATTTGATTGAAAGCACTGGAACGAACTCGGAGGTGTAAAACTTCCCTCTTTATAAGTGGGAGAGCAGCCATATTGCAAACTATAATAAATAATGTATGGTGCATTTACATGGCAGTTAGAGCAGAAAGGAAGATAGAGCAAACTGTAGTGCCAAAAAGAGGGTCGGTAGTCGCTTTTCTCGCTCGCCGAAAGCTCCTACCGACCCGCAATTCCCGGATTACATCAGACAATGCATGATAACAGGAATTTCCACTATCGCACTAAGAGTTATGTTACGTTTTCTGAACTGTAGATAGGCTTAGGTTAACTTGTTCACAATAATTCCGAAGTGTTTATGAAAGGGGGAGGGGGAGATATGTGCCAATGGGGGACTGTAGAAAAAGGTCTGAGTATTATTTTAAACCAAGCTGCATTGCAGGAGCACGTTATCAGACAGTAAATCTAAAGGCGTCTCGCGCTAGTTGAAATCTCTAATTATTTGCACGTGGGAGAGAAACAAGGGTTTCCTTGCTATAAAAAATCCATGTAGCAACCAAAGCATAATTGGTCTAATTGCTGTAGAAAATTGATATCTAGGCATTCTAATTTCACTCTTTTTCAAATTTTCAATTAAAATGAATCTATAATGTGCCAAAGCGTAGACGAATTAACAATTCTGAATTGACTTGAGAGCATTATCAGCATGCATCATGTTTCACAACATCCAATATTTCTCATTACAGTTTCTTTTTGGTAATAAAAGACAGCGAAAATTAGTATCCATATTTGAACAGAAAAATTCGGATTGGATACTTTGTCGAACATTCATTTACCTTCATTATTAAAAATGCTTTCAATATAGTTTGATTATAACACCCACATTGTGGTTTTTTAATCAAAAAAGTGAACTGAACCAAAATATGAACGCAAGACGTATGCAAAGATGACAGGAAAGTTAATGAAAATTACTTCTAAATTTTGAAAGATCAGAGACCCAGAGCTGCCCACAAAGTTGAACCATAAGCGGAACGCAGAAAAATGGAAGGAAAGAAACATAAGATACCTTGCTGTAATTATACAAGACTGGTTCTCAAAGACAGTAAAAACGAACTAGAAAAACCAAAAGTAAAGCTAAGAAAAACGTATTTTTGACACTTCAAAGCAAAAATTTTACTGATTACAAAAATTCAAAAAAATGCGATAATCATCATAGTTGTTTTTATCTTTTACTTTTAAGAGCCGATAAACAAAACCTATATATACATACCTATAAATTAACACATTTGTTTGTCAAATTGAAATCAAAATTTTTGTTCGAAAAATACATAGAAATTGTTAAGTATACAATAATTTGTTCAAAAATCAAAATCAAAGACGATTATGCTCGCAAACTAATGTGAACTGTTTATATGTCATAGATTTCTGATGTTAACTTCTTGAAAACAACGGGAAGTCCGGAATCTATTAGAAAAACTTCCAATTCGAAAGAAAGTTTTCAAAAGACAGAATAAAAAAATCAAAATTTGCATATTTTATACCCATGTATCCAAAGAGGCAAAATTTATATTAGCCAAAGCTTTCCTGTGGCAGAAATAGAGACAAAAAGATATTTGTTCTCAACTTAATACAAACAAGTTATTCTCATTTCAGAAAGTAATAACTTCCACTAAAAATGCTGATCACCAAAACTATTAGGAAAACAAAACTTCCTTAAGGAATGACATCGATTAATCGATAAAAACCCTTGAACCAAGGCAATCTCAAACTTCTCCAAAATTGTGCTCAGGAACTTCATTCATCGTTCTTTATAATTTTTTGATAACGAACAATGACTTTTCCTGCATGAACAAAAGAACACTTCTCATCAAACTAATATTACCAGAAGAAAAAACCCCATAAACTTGAAACCCTATGCTTTAAAAACTCAAAATTGTTAAAAAGGTTGAGAAGGTCCAGCACTAGAAACCTGCTGAACTAACTGACCCTCAGTTATTTTTGAAGTGTGCAATTCTCTCATAAAAGGTTTATAACATTTTGAGCGCAGAAATCAAAAAAGAGTCAAGCTAGATTCTTGTTAGATTGTGAGGGCACAAAACCGAAACTGTAATTTTCCAAGATTACCAGAAATGTTATAAAAAGCAAAGCTACAAAAAAAACTTCTAATTTTTTATAACCCCAGTCGGAATCAAATGGTTATCTTGCAAGATCTTGCAAGATTCTTGCAAGACGATGCATCGTCTTGCAAGAGCTTCTTGCAAGATCTTGCAAGATAGCCATCGTCTTGCTATAATCTTCCAAGATAACCACTCGACTTGGAAGAATCTTGCAAGGTAACCATTTTTAGCGGCAGAAAAACGTCCTACATCCTAGAAACCTAGTTTTAGACTGAAAACTCTTAAAAAGTTGAAATATTTAAATGTACACAGAGTCTGTGCATCGAAATAATTAATTTAATAACAAACATCACAAAAATTATTAAAATATAGCATCAGAAAAGGTGTTCTTCCATCTTCTTTTTGTCAATTCCTTTTTTCGATACTCTTGGTTTTTTCTTTCAAATTTCTTGATTTGCTGTTTTCTTGGGTTGAATGTCAAAGAGCTGACTAAAAACGAAAACTTTCTGACACGTCCCACTTGATATTTTTTTCTGGCATAGTAAACAACCTCTTAGGAAACGAATTTATGATTCAGACGGATCGTCAAAACTTGACAAAATAAAGCGATCCAAAAATTATCAATTTTGTTGAATTTAAAGCAAAGCAGCAAGCAATTGCATAAAATTCGTTTTGACTGGCTGACATTATTAAAAGATAAAACTGAAAACTTGATTTGAAAACAAATGCAACACTTTTTGCTAGTGAGTTATACTTAATCAAGCTTAAAAATCTGTGACTTGGATGATCAACCAAAGTAGACTTGGATGGATCAATCACTCTATTTTGCTGCAAGGAAAACTTAAGACCTCCTCTACATCTTTCAAACTCTCAAATAGTCCTATTCATGTTTGCTGAATACTTGGAAAATGAACGCAAACCATGAGGAATCTCAGAGTCGAAAGACAAACAATTACACCACTTTTAGATTTGAAAAATTTGATCGAATGCAATTTGTTGATTTCGATCCAAAACCATTCCTCATTTTTGAGTACTGAACACAAAGAGTGGAAAAACAAGCCACTTTTGATCGCAACAGAGCAACTGCATCAATATACGAGCGCGCAGAGGTCTCATTTGCGTGGACAGATGACTGTCAAAAATCGTAGTTGTCAAAAAATGCACTTTTTCCCATGCGAACTCTCAATTTGATAAACAATTAATTTCTCTAATAATTATTTGCGCTGTTAAATTAAGCAGTTGAACCTTCTTCATTGCCTAACGAGTTTCGAATGCTACTGTTCATAAAAGTTCATACTTGGTTGAATTTTACTTCTTGAGTTTCTTTTAGCCGCACTTATTACTGCACATTATTGAACCTGGGTAAAAATTTATTATTTCAAAGGTAGAATTTTTCAAAGATTAAGGTTGCACAGTAGGAAATTGGCCGAATCTTGAGAAAAAGCAAATTGCCCAGGTTGAAGTTTCTTTGATTTCAAACAACAACCATTTATGATTTCTTACTGTCCATACGTGATTTCTAAGTACGATCCTTATATGGAACCAAAGAAATCATATATAATCTTTGTATTATTACCAAGATTTCATACAAATCATATATAACCTGGAATGATTACTACGAATCATAATTGACCTAGTACGAAATCAAAGAAAATTGTAAGATGGATGACCCGGTTGATTTTTGAAGGATTGTTGACTTTTTCAAATTTTCAATTAAAATGAATCTATAATGTGCCAAAGCGTAGACGAATTAACAATTCTGAATTCACTTGAGAGCATTATCAGCATGCATCATGTTTCACAACATCCAATATTTCTCATTACAATTTCTTTTTGGTAATAAAAGTCAGCGAAAATTAGTATCCACATTTGAACAGAAAAATTCGGATTGGATACTTTGTCGAACATTCATTTACCTTCATTATTAAAAATGCTTTCAATATAGTTTGATTATAACACCCACATTGTGGTTTTTTAATCAAAAAAGTGAACTGAACCAAGATATGAACGCAAGACGTATGCAAAGATGACAGGAAAGTTAATGAAAATTACTTCTAAATTTTGAAAGATCAGAGACCCAGAGCTGCCCAAAAAGTTGAACCATAAGCGGAACGCAGAAAAATGGAAGGAAAGAAACATAAGATACCTTGCTAAAATTATACAAGACTGCGTCTCAAAGACAGTAAAAACGAACTAGAAAAACCAAAAGTAAAGCTAAGAAAAACGTATTTTTGACACTTCAAAGCAAAAATTTTACTGATTACAAAAATTCAAAAAAATGCGATAATCATCATAGTTGTTTTTATCTTTTACTTTTAAGAGCCGATAAACAAAACCTATATATACATACCTATAAATTAACACATTTGTTTGTCAAATTGAAATCAAAATTTTTGTTCGAAAAATACATAGAAATTGTTAAGTATACAATAATTTGTTCAAAAATCAAAATCAAAGACGATTATGCTCGCAAACTAATGTGAACTGTTTATATGTCATAGATTTCTGATGTTAACTTCTTGAAAACAACGGGAAGTCCGGAATCTATTAGAAAAACTTCCAATTCGAAAGAAAGTTTTCAAAAGACAGAATAAAAAAATCAAAATTTGCAAATTTTATACCGATGTATCCAATGAGGCAAAATTTATATTAGCCAAAGCTTTCCTGTGGCAGAAATAGAGACAAAAAGATATTTGTTCTCAACTTAATACAAACAAGTTATTCTCATTTCAGAAAGTAATAACTTCCATTAAAAATGCTGATCACCAAAACTATTAGGAAAACAAAACTTCCTTAAGGAATGACATCGATTAATCGATAAAAACCCTTGAACCAAGGCAATCTCAAACTTCTCCAAAATTGTGCTCAGGAACTTCATTCATCGTTCTTTATAATTTTTCGATAACGAACAAAGACTTTTCCTGCATGAACAAAAGAACACTTCTCATCAAACTAATATTACCAGAAGAAAAAACCCCATAAACTTGAAACCCCTATACTTTAAAAACTCAAAATTGTTAAAAAGGTTGAGAAGGTCCAGCACTAGAAACCTGCTGAACTAACTGACCCTCAGTTATTTTTGAAGTGTGCAATTCTCTCATAAAAGTTTTATAACATTTTGAGCGCAGAAATCAAAAAAGAGTCAAGCTAGATTCTTGTTAGATTGTGAGGGCACAAAACCGAAACTGTAATTTTCCAAGATTACCAGAAATGTTATAAAAAGCAAAGCTACAAAAAAAACATCTAATTTTTTATAACCCCAGTCGGAATCAAATGGTTATCTTGCAAGATCTTGCAAGATTCTTGCAAGACGATGCATCGTCTTGCAAGAGCTTCTTGCAAGATCTTGCAAGATAGCCATCGTCTTGCTAGAATCTTGCAAGATAACCACTCGACTTGGAAGAATCTTGCAAGGTAACCATTTTTAGCGGCAGAAAAACGTCCTACATCCTAGAAACCTAGTTTTAGACTGAAAACTCTTAAAAAGTTGAAATATTTAAATGTACACAGAGTCTGTGCATCGAAATAATTAATTTAATAACAAACATCACAAAAATTATTAAAATATAGCATCAGAAAAGGTGTTCTTCCATCTTCTTTTTGTCAATTCCTTTTTTCGATACTCTTGGTTTTTTCTTTCAAATTTCTTGATTTGCTGTTTTCTTGGGTTGAATGTCAAAGAGCTGACTAAAAACGAAAACTTTCTGACACGTCCCACTTGATATTTTTTTCTGGCATAGTAAACAACCTCTTAGGAAACGAATTTATGATTCAGACGGATCGTCAAAACTTGACAAAATAAAGCGATCCAAAAATTATCAATTTTGTTGAATTTAAAGCAAAGCAGCAAGCAATTGCATAAAATTCGTTTTGACTGGCTGACATTATTAAAAGATAAAACTGAAAACTTGATTTGAAAACAAATGCAACACTTTTTGCTAGTGAGTTATACTTAATCAAGCTTAAAAATCTGTGACTTGGATGATCAACCAAAGTAGACTTGGATGGATCAATCACTCTATTTTGCTGCAAGGAAAACTTAAGACCTCCTCTACATCTTTCAAACTCTCAATTACTCGTATTCATGTTTGCTGAATACTTGGAAAAGAGTCGAAAGACAAACAATTACACCACTTTTAGATTTGAAAAATTTGATCGAATGCAATTTGTTGATTTCGATCCAAAACCATTCCTCATTTTTGAGTACTGAACACAAAGAGTGGAAAAACAAGCCACTTTTGATCGCAACAGAGCAACTGCATCAATATACGAGCGCGCAGAGGTCTCATTTGCGTGGACAGATGACTGTCTAAAATCGTAGTTGTCAAAAAATGCACTTTTTCCCATGCGAACTCTCAATTTGATAAACAATTAATTTCTCTATTAATTATTTGCGCTGTTAAATTAAGCAGTTGAATCTTCTTCATTGCCTAACGAGTTTCGAATGCTACGCCACTGTTCATAAAAGTTCATACTTGGTTGAATTTTACTTTTTGAGTTGCTTAGCCGCACTTATTACTGCACATTATTGAACCTGGGTAAAAATTAATTATTTCAAAGGTAGAATTTTTCAAAGGTTAATGTCGCACAGTAGGAAATTGGCCGAATCTTGAGAAAAAGCAAATTGCCCAGGTTGAAGTTTCTTTGATTTCAAACAACAATCATATATGATTTCTTACTGTCCATACGTGATTTCTAAGTACGATCCTTATATGGAACCAAAGAAATCATATATAATCTTTGTATTATTTCCAAGATTTCATACAAATCATATATAACCTGGAATGATTACTACGAATCATAAATGACCTAGTACGAAATCAAAGAAAATTCTAAGATGGATGACCCGGGTGATTTTTGAAGGATGCTTTCCTTCATTTTTTAAGTGTTTGATTTTTAGTTATGAGCTTTTATTCGTTCATTGGTTTGTAGCTGAGGTTTTTTGCTGTGTTGCCAATTGGTAAGAAAAATTTCCTTATCAGAGAAATGTTTCCGTCTAAATCACTTCCATCAGTGATCGTTGAACTGCTGTTATTTCCAAAATTTATATCGAAAGCAAACACGCTTCTTTAAAAACTTTTGTCCCTCGATTAACCCAGGAGGATCAGTATTGTGGGTTCGCACAAAAAATTCTGGCCCAGCATATCCACTATCTTGACATAAATGTCTACCGAAAGAATAGGAGATCGGAAACTTCAAAAAAAAATTTCCTAAATTAACGGGGTTCTTTGAGTGAAAAGAAATTATTTTAAACTGAAACATTTAAGAATTAGTGGCATGCCGCAAGGGTCAGTGAGACCCGTCCTTAATAAGACCACGAGACAAGACAAACAACTAAATAAACAAAAACAATAAACAATAACTAGAGCTAAAATTAAGAATTTTTTCGTAGTAGCAATGTCAAAAAACAATCCGGTAAAAACTTGATCAAGAAGTGTCAATTGTCTTGCACTAGGGAGCACATGAGAGCTGTCTTTCATGAGTCTTGGTAACAGGTCTCCAAAAAAGGCGCATACTTCAGAAACCATTACATTAACAAGGAAGAAATTTCAAAAGTCTGGCATCCATTTTATTTTAACTGAACTACTAGGGAAACCAATGTGACCTGGCACTAGTGAGGCCAGACGATAAAGCAAAATAACAAAAAATACATGCAAATTATAAAAACTTACAAAAAATTTAGGAAAACACAATTTATGGAAGCCAGTAAACAAGTAGCTATTAACATGACTAGGAGGTTGGTTTGGGTCCACATTTGATGATCAATGGAACCACATATTAAAGGGGCTATTTCAAAAGGCAACAGAAAGAACCACATATATTGACCAGTAGCTCAAACCAACACAGTGTTGATGAAAGCACTTAGTTCTCAAGTCATATGACAGCAGATTACGGATTAGGCGGTTGCTAGTAGTAGTATTTTCAACTGCCCGAGCAGGCGTAATTTTTCTCTGTAATTAAAACTTGTTTAAATGTTGAGTCGCTGGTAAACAAATTCAATTCAATTCAGTCATAATATAAAACTAACATGGAGATTATGTTTGTTTCAACTGAAAATAAATGATTGACAAAAAAAACAAAAAGGCTATGTTTAAAAATATACTGTGATTTTGGAAAAAAAGCAAACTCAAAATCAGAAAAAAAAATTAGCTATCAATATCCACATGTCACATAATTTATGGTTACTTCAAAAAATCATAGTCTATAAAAACCATTACATATCAACTCTAAATTTCAAATCAATTCGCTTGTGACTCAATAAGAAACAAATGCAGCCAATAAGAATTAAGAATAAATCTTATGATAACAAAAATGACATTAGGTACACAAAAAATTTTAAATTTGAATAAAAATCAGTTAAAAATGATTAGATCCATGGAAACAATAAGCAATTCACTGAGAAAGATACAATTGTTCAAATGCTCTTTTTTCAACATCAACACCAAAAAAGACGGTTGCTATTGCATTTTTGAACAAGATTTCAATGTCATCAGAGTACCAAAAAAACACAAAAGTTAGGGAAATTAATAGTATTAAGGCCATAAAACCATTTGTTAAAACATAAAACAGCCCGATATGTTATTTTTATTTCATCCGAAAGAAGATGGAACCCGCTGTTTTTGCGACCGAGCTGGAAGATGACAAAAATCAGAATAAAAACCGAGCAAAATTCTAACATTGTTTTTTTATAAAGTTAAAACAGACGCTATATATTAACGAAACACACAAAGTAGGTCCCTTTTTTCCTCAATAGCACACCAATTGCATTTATGTTTGATTTGTTAATAGTCCATGTCATAAGTCTATGAAAAGAGCAACAAAATCACGCAAGCTCAAACATTCATAAAAATTACGAAAACACAGATTCGACGCCATAAATGTAATTCGCTATTCTCCGGAAAAAAGTTATATGTTCATTATTCCTATGGGAAAACAAAAGGAATCTGTCACTGATGCAACCTGGATATAAAACTTGCGCTGTCTCTAATTCACTTGGAGAAAAAATGTTGCAAAAGAAACAAATGCAGCCAATAAGAATGAAGAATAAATCTTGTGACAACAAAAAGGACATTAAGTACACAAAAAATTTTAAAAAATTGAATAAAAATCAGTTGAAAAATGACTAGATCAATGGAAACAATAAGCAATTCACTGAGAAAGATACAATTGTTCAAGTGCTCTTTTTTCAACATAAACACCAAAAAAGACGGTTGCTATTGCATTTTTGAACAAGAATTCAATGTCATCAGAGTACCAAAAAAACACAAAAGTTAGGGAAATTCATAGTATTAAGGCCATAAAACCATTTGTTAAAACATAAAACAGCCTGATATGTTATTTTTAATTCATCCGAAAGAAGATGGAACCCGCTGTTTTTGAGACCGAGCTGGAAGATGACAAAAATCAGAATAAAAACCGAACAAAATTCTAACATTGTTTTTTTAAAGAGTTAAAACAGACGCTATATATTAACGAAACACTCAAAGTAGGTCCCTTTTTTCCTCAATAGCAAACCAATTGCATTTATGTTTTATTTTTTATTAGTCCATGTCATAAGTCTATGAAAAGAGCAACAAAATCACGCAAGCTCAAACATTCATAAAAAATACGAAAACACAGATTCGACGCCATAAATGTAATTCGCTATTCTCCGAAAAAAAGTTATATGTTCATTAGTCCTATGCGAAGACAAAAGGAATCTGTCACTGATGCAACCTGGATATGAAACTTGCGCTGTCTCTAATTCACTTGGAGAAAAAATGTTGCAGAAGAAACAAATGCAGCCAATAAGAATTAAGAATGAATCTTGTGACAACAAAAAGGACATTAGGTACACAAAAAATTTTAAAACTGAATAAAAATCAGTTGAAAAATGATTAGATCCATGGAAACAATAAGCAATTCACTGAGAAAGATACAATTGTTCAAATGCTCTTTTTCAACATCAACACCAAAAAAGACGGTTGCTATTGCATTTTTGAACAAGAATTCAATGTCATCAGAGTACCAAAAAAACACAAAAGTTAGGGAAATTCATAGTATTAAGGCCATAAAACCATTTGTTAAAACATAAAACAGCCTGATATGTTGTTTTTAATTCATCCGAAAGAAGATGGGACCCGCTGTTTTTGAGACCGAGCTGGAAGATGACAAAAATCAGAATAAAAACCGAGCAAAATTCTAACATTGTTTTTTTAAAAAGTTAAAACAGACGCTATATATTAACGAAACACACAAAGTAGGTCCCTTTTTTCCTCAATAGCACACCAATTGCATTTATGTTTGATTTGTTATTAGTCCATGTCATAAGTCTATGAAAAGAGCAACAAAATCACGCAAGCTCAAACATTCATAAAAATTAAGAAGACACTGATTCGACGCCATAAA
Organism: Convolutriloba macropyga; assembly: GCF_964194025.1. Lineage (NCBI taxonomy): Eukaryota > Metazoa > Xenacoelomorpha > Acoela > Convolutidae > Convolutriloba > Convolutriloba macropyga. The sequence goes on along the minus strand of NC_134478.1, from coordinate 36,289,242 downwards.
TGTAATTCGCTATTCTCCGAAAAAAAAGTTATATGTTCATTAGTCCTATGGGAAAACAAAAGGAATCTGTCACTGATGCAACCTGGATATGAAACTTGCGCTGTCTCTAATTCACTTGGAGTAAAAATGTTGCAGAAGAAACAAATGCAGCCAATAAGAATTAAGAATAAATCTTGTGACAACAAAAAGGACATTAGGTACACAAAAAATTTTAAATCTGAATAAAAATCAGTTGAAAAATGATTAGATCCATGGAAACAATAAGCAATTCACTGAGAAAGATACAATTGTTCAAATGCTCTTTTTTCAACATCAACACCAAAAAAGACGGTTGCTATTGCATTTTTGAACAAGAATTCAATGTCATCAGAGTACCAAAAAAACACAAAAGTTAGGGAAATTCATAGTATTAAGGCCATAAAACCATTTGTTAAAACTTAAAACAGCCTGATATGTTGTTTTTAATTCATCCGAAAGAAGATGGGACCCGCTGTTTTTGAGACCGAGCTGGAAGATGACAAAAATCAGAATAAAAACCGAGCCAAATTCTAACATTGATTTTTTATAAAGTTAAAACAGACGCTATATATTAACGAAACACACAAAGTAGGTCCCTTTTTTCCTCAATAGCACACCAATTGCATTTATATTTGATTTGTTATTAGTCCATGTCATAAGTCTATGAAAAGAGCAACAAAACCACGCAAGCTCAAACATTCATAAAAATTAAGAAAACACTGATTCGACGCCATAAATGTAATTCGCTATTCTCCGAAAAAAAGTTATATGTTCATTAGTCCTATGGGAAAACAAAAGGAATCTGTCACTGATGCAACCTGGATATGAAACTTGCGCTGTCTCTAATTCACTTGGAGAAAAAAGAAACAAATGTTGCAAATGTTGCAAAAGAAACAAATGCAGCCAATAAGAATTAAGAATAAATCTTGTGACAACAAAAAGGACATTAGGTACACAAAAAATTTTAAAAAATTGAATAAAAATTAGTTGAAAAATGATTAGATCCATGGAAACAATAAGCAATTCACTGTGAAAGATACAATTGTTCAAGTGCTCTTTTTTCAACATCAACACCAAAAAAGACGGTTGCTATTGCATTTTTGAACAAGAATTCAATGTCATCAGAGTACCAAAAAAACACAAAAGTTAGGGAAATTCTTAGTATTAAGGCCATAAAACCATTTGTTAAAACATAAAACAGCCTGATATGTTATTTTTAATTCATCCGAAAGAAGATGGAACCCGCTGTTTTTGAGACCGAGCTGGAAGATGACAAAAATCAGAATAAAAACCGAGCAAAATTCTAACATTGTTTTTTTATAAAGTTAAAACAGACGCTATATATTAACGAAACACTCAAAGTAGGTCCCTTTTTTTCCTCAATAGCAAACCAATTGCATTCATGTTTTATTTGTTATTAGTCCATGTCATAAGTCTATGAAAAGAGCAACAAAATCACGCAAGCTCAAACATTCAAAAAATTACGAAAACACAGATTCGACGCCATAAATGTAGTTCGCTATTCTCCGAAAAAAAGTTATATGTTCATTAGTCCTATGGGAAAACAAAAGGAATCTGTCACTGATGCAACCTGGATATGAAACTTGCGCTGTCTCTAATTCACTTGGAGAAAAAATGTTGCAAAAGAAACAAATGCAGCCAATAAGAATTAAGAATAAATCTTGTGACAACGAAAAGGGCATTAGGTACACAAAAAATTTTAAAATTGAATAAAAATCAGTTGAAAAAGATTAGATCCATGGAAACAATAAGCAATTCACTGAAAAAGATACAATTGTTCAAATGCTCTTTTTTCAACATCAACACCAAAAAAGACGGTTGCTATTGCATTTTTGAAAAAGAATTCAATGTCATCAGAGTACCAAAAAAACACAAAAGTTAGGGAAATTCATAGTATTAAGGCCATAAAACAATTTGTTAAAACATAAAACAGCCTGATATGTTATTTTTAATTCATCCGAAAGAAGATGGAACCCGCTGTTTTTGAGACCGAGCTGGAAGATGACAAAAATAAGAATAAAAATCGAGCAAAATTCTAACATTGTTTTTTTATAAAGTTAAAACAGACGCTATATATTAACGAAACACTCAAAGTAGGTCCCTTTTTTTCCTCAATAGCAAACCAATTGCATTTATGTTTCATTTGTTATTAGTCCATGCCATAAGTCTATGAAAAGAGCAGCAAAATCACGCAAGCTCAATCATTCATAAAAATTACGAAAACACAGATTCGACGCCATAAATGTAATTCGCTATTCTCCGAAAAAAAATTATATGTTCATTAGTCCTATGGGAAAACAAAAGGAATCTGTCACTGATGCAACCTGGATATGAAACTTGCGCTGTCTCTAATTCACTTGGAGAAAAAATGTTGCAAAAGAAACAAATGCAGCCAATAAGAATTAAGAATAAATCTTGTGACAACAAAAAGGACACTAGGTACACAAAAAATTTTAAAATTGAATAAAAATCAGTTGAAAAATGATTAGATCCATGGAAACAATAATTAATTCACTGAGAAAGATACAATTGATCAAATGCTCTTTTTTCAACATCAACACCAAAAAAGACGGTTGCTATTGCATTTTTGAACAAGAATTCAATGTCAATAGAGTAGCAAAAAACACAAAAGTTAGGGAAATTCATAGTATTAAGGCCATAAAACCATTTGTCGAAACATAAAACAGCCTGATATGTTATTTTTAATTCATCCGAAAGAAGATGGAACCCGCCGTTATTGCGACCGAGCTGGAAGATGACAAAAGTTAGAATAAAAACCGAGCAAAGTTCTAACATTGTTTTTTTTAAAGTTAAAACAGACGCTATATATTAACGAAACACTCAAAGTAGGTCCCTTTTATCCTCAATAGCAAACCAATTGCATTTATGGTTTTTTTGTTATTAGTCCATGTCATAAGTCTATGAAAAGAGCAACAAAATCACGCAAGCTCAAACATTCATAAAAACTACGAAAACACAGATTCGACGCCATAAATGTAATTCGCTATTCTCCGAAAAAAAAGTTATATGTTCATTAGTCCTATGGGAAAGCAAAAGGAATCTGTCACTGATGCAACCTGGATATGAAATTTGCGCTGTCTCTAATTCACTTGGAGAAAAAATGTTGCAAAAGAAACAAATGCAGCCAATAAGAATTAAGAATAAATCTTGTGACAACAAAAAGGACATTAGGTACACAAAAAATTTTAAAATTGAATAAAAATCAGTTGAAAAATGATTAGATCCATGGAAACAATAAGCAATTCACTGAGAAAGATACAATTGTTCAAATGCTCTTTTTTCAACATCAACACCAAAAAAGACGGTTGCTATTGCATTTTTGAAAAAGAATTCAATGTCATCAGAGTACCAAAAAAACACAAAAGTTAGGGAAATTCATAGTATTAAGGCCATAAAACCATTTGTTGAAACATAAAACAGCCTGATATGTTATTTTTAATTCATCCGAAAGAAGATGGAACCCGCTGTTATTGCGATCGAGCTGGAAGATGACAAAAATCAGAATAAAAACCGAGCAAAGTTCTAACATTGTTTGTTTTAAAAGTTAAAACAGACGCTATATATTAACGAAACACTCAAAGTAGGTCCCTTTTATCCTCAATAGCAAACCAATTGCATTTATGGTTTATTTGTTGTTAGTCCATGTCATAAGTCTATGAAAAGGGCAACAAAATCACGCAAGCTCAAAAATTCATAAAAAATACGAAAGAAAAGATTCGACGCCATAAATGTAATTAGCTATTCTCGGAAAAAAAGTTATATGTTCATTAGTCTTATGGGAAAACAAAAGGAATCTGTCACTGATGCAACCTGGATATGAAACTTGCGCTGTCTCTAATTCACTTGGAGAAAAATGTTGTAAAATTTTTGAGATTAAATGTAATATATTACAAATTGTTTCGATTGTGAAAGTCCGTAATGAGACGAAATCTAGCCTCTCTGTTGCTCTGTGTCGAATAAAAATGCCCAATAAAAAGAAAATTCCTAAATTGAAACTCAAGTTCATTAACTCAAGTTCGGCAATCGCATCGCAATTGCTCAGGTAAGCTGATAAATACACAACCGTGACTCAATTGGCTAGTAACACAGCCAATAAGCATAACATGGCGCAGTCAGCAGTTAATATCCGTGAGACTCCTCGTCATATCGAAGCTTTCTGGGAGAAGCCTACCGTCACATCACCCCTTTCGTTAGACAAATGGACGCAACAATGGAAATTGGCATTATTGGCTAAAGAGGGGACCCAATTGGAGCAATTGCTCAATGGAGCACCCACAACGGTGGTGTACCTACTCGAACTTGTGTATGAGGAACCAGTTGAGAACCACACTCAACCAACTGAACGCGATAGAATAGTCCGAAACCAACAACTAAAGGTGACGTGGCAAAATAATTTTAAAAAAATTAACGAAATTGTTATTTTGTGCGGCGATAAACCTTGGGAACATTGTGAGTAGAAAATCTCATCCCTTCTCCATCTATGTATTGGGACAGAGGGCCGTGGTATTTTCAAAAGCAATAATCTGCATTTCATCATAGAAAGAGAGCCGATGAAAGAACTGTGGCGAATGATGGAGGATTCTTTCATAAAAACTAGAAATTTAACCTATGGCCGCTTCGTTTTTTTTTCTCTTAAAAAAAGAAAAAGGAGAATCCGTAGAAAACTTCTATGGAGGGCTCATAGAACAATCAGAAAAATGTAGTTTGGGAGATGGAGAAACAACATTAATTTGAGACACATTCATTCTCAACATATCGGATTATGACACCCAAAAAGAACTTCTTAAAGAGACGGTGTCGCCAACAAAAGCTCTTGAAATTGCAATCCACTTGGAGATGGGGGCTCAAAATTAACAAAAGATCAATCAAAACATAAACACGTACGCTCAATCAATAAATATCGTTATCAACTTCCAAGGACGCAATCGCAACACGAACTACTAGCAACAACGAAAAGACTTGACTCGCTATCCAACTTTTCCACAAAACTACCAATACACCAACAGTTGTGCTAATTGTGGACAGCGTTCGAGCCATAGTTATCGCCAAAATTGTCCGGAAATGAGTAAGAAATGTAATAACTGCTGAATTATGAGACATTTCTCCAAAAAATGTCGCAAACCTAAAAAGTCAGGCACAATTGTCACAACCACTACAAACAATCATCAATTAGATTGACACAAACACGAACAAAAATGATGAAGAAGAATCTGTTAACTACATAACTAGTTATCAACAATCCTATTATCAAGTTTACGATTCCAACTATGATAGTGACGCTGATGACTATGTGGCAGATATCTCTAGTGATGCTGCAAATCAACTTGAACCTCTTAATGCAAGAATCCAATACGATAAAATCGTCGCGAACTCGATGATTGACTGAGGCATTGTATGCAGAATCATTACAAAAACTCTGGGTAACAAAATTCTCAAAAGTACTCCATCTGGACAATGAATCATCACAAAACGGGATAAAGATCTCTAAGCGTTCTCCAATGAACCAGTGAAAGTCCTGGGCCAAATGGCAACAAAGGTCATCTACCACGATTGGATATGTGAGGATGCCTGTCGAATAGTTGTAGAGGATGGTCACAAACTCATAATTGGAAGAAACCTTTTCAGTGTTCTTGGATTGGCAGTGGTGCAACAACAAGCAAAAAGGAGTAAATGCGTAAACAATATTGATAATTCTATATGCAAGATCAAGCATACAATTGGGTCAAAACTTCCTCACCCAGTTTCAAGAATTGGCCTATCATAGACACGTGTATTTAAGTCAGAGTTTCATCAAAAGATTACAGCAAAGCATCAAAAACTTCGCGGTGTCCCGATTAACCTCCAACCTAAAGTTACAATTGAATTAGATCGTCTACAAAATGAAGGTCATAATGAAATAATATCTAGCTGCTCTGATGAAAATTTCATATTACCAATGTTAATATTAGTAAAGAAGGATCAATCAATAAAATTAGCATTATACTATTGTCCTCAACAAATCATTCCATAACAGCAAATATCAAATGCCTAGAATAGAATTATTAAAAGATTCAAAATCACAACACCTTACAGTCACACAAAATGGTCAACAAGCATATTTTTCAACAATAGACCTTAAATATGCCTATGGTCAGTTACAACTACTCAAAGACACCGCAAAACTAATTTTAATATCATTTGAGGAGAATACACAGGCACGCACAGATTTAAAATCGGACTTTACGGTCTCACGGACATGCCAGCTGAATTTCAAAAAACATTGGATTACACTCTTGTAGGCCTTCAAAAGACCCATTGTTTACTTGATGATATCATAATCGTTAGTACGGTATCAGAATCTCAGTTTTTTCATTAAAAAACTTAATAAAATTGGATGATGATAACTTGAGAAATAATCTTCAAATTTTTCATTTCGCCAAAACAGAAATTGAATGGCTCGGTAATAAATTTACCGAATTTGGTGTATCACAACATGAAAAAAAACCGCAGCTATTTTAGCCATACCACCACCACGAACACTAAAACGCTTTATATCTTTCCTTGGATCAGTACACTATACTAATAAATTTAAAGCAAATCTAGGTTAGCTCTGCTGCCCTCTTAGAGTACTTCATAAAAAATCTACCAAATTCCTCTGAACTGAAATACATACCAAACAATTAAGTATTATAAAAGAAAAAATTGCTGCAAATGCTGAAAATTGCCATTATAATCCCAGACTGGACGTTCGGGTAAATTGTGATAAATCCCGTTCCGGACTCGGTGCAGCACTTGAACAAAACACTTCCCATGGATGGAAGCAAATAGCATTTGTATCACATTTTTTCTCAAATCCACAGAAGAACGCTACAGTTTTAACGAATTAGAACTACTGGGAGTTGTTTGGTCAATCGATAGTTTTAAATACTACGTCTAAGGAAAAGATTTCAATGTAATAAATGACCATCGAGCTTTACTACCAATCCTCAGGGAACATTGATCAATTAAATCATATAATAGCCGGCTATCTAGGTAGTTCGATCGTCTACTTCCGTATATTTTACGATTGAACATAAGCTTGGGGCAAAAATGGGCCCTATTCCCGAAACCTTCTTGACAAAGCTAAGAAATTTTCATCTTACAATGAACACTTTGTGGTAGTACGGATATCTAAAATCCGGAATTCTTTGAAACACCTTATTGAAAATAAACCACAAACATTTAAAAAAAATTAGATAGCATTTCAATGTTCATTTCACCGTGGCTAAAGTAAACTAGGTCAATTGCACCGTAAATACCTAATTTAATTAATAACAGTTTGTAATTTCAGATAAGGGAATTGCATCGCATTCTTCGACTCAGATTAATTTCATACCAATTGCACCGCAATTGACACAACCAAATAAATCCATTAATCCGCACCTAGAAAGGTCAATAGCGTCGCAAATACCTCTTATACATTCTAAATCATCATTTACTCTACGTAATCTACCATATCATCAATCACCTTCCATTAACAAATTTGTTGCATTTACAATGCAAAAGTCAGACAGTAAGGAAAGTAAACAATCTGAACATTTAGCCCAATCAAACCCATAATTGATAGCAGCTCAAAATGGGCGCCAAAAAAATCTAATTATAAAAACAGAGCACCCGAAATACCTCGTTTTTTGCCGAGAAAAACAAAACCAGAATTAACTGCTCAGAAAATCATTCAATCAGCGCCATTTCAAAAATGCCGAGAGATAAACCCAACAAATCTACACCCACCAAAGCCCGAGTAACCTTCTCGGACAACACGTACTCAAACACAATACAGAAACTACACCATCAACCAGTGCCATGGATACTGCGGATGACATCAGACTGACCAATACAATCAATCAAATTTTCAGTAAAAAAAAACTTACCAATCCTTACTGGGAAAGATGCCATCCTGAAACAGGATAGAGATTGCGTCATCCGCAACGATGAGGAATGGCTGAACAATATAAGCCCCTATATCCGCTCATACTGGCGAGACATGAGCGTCACACTCGGATTTTAATGCATTGACGAACAAATAGCGATACCAAACGGAATCAAAGATGGCGTATTAGAGAACATACATTCTACACATCCAGGAAATTTTGCCATGCTTTCATTGTACCAAAATATCTGGTGGCCTTATATCCAACAAGATATACTAGCTAAAGCTAGTGAGTGCAAAGCCTACACGGAAGTTAGTAAGAATTTCAAATCAGTGGTTCTGCATAGCAAATGGTCACATTTACCCAATTGCATTCAACCAAATGACGAAATCCAGATAGACTTTGGTAGACCTATTATTAATGAAAAAGGAATAGAATAAAATTTCTTAGCATATTTATATATATATATATATATATATATATATATATATATATATATATATATATATATAATCATGGAGCGCTTAGAACAATTAGATTAAATCGAGCAAGATGATTAACAGATAAAAATTTCAAGACATTTTGTACTGAAAATAGCATTGAACTAATATTTGAATCTGTAAATGATCATAGAGCATAGGTCTTGTCGAACGTCTTATTCAAACTTTTAAGCGACAACCATCATGTAAGGAAGCACATTTAAATAAAAAATTAAACCTTAAACATGCAATCCATGCAATTATTCATCGACTACGAATAACTACAAAAAAAACAACAAAGATCACACCATTTGAACCACACTTTGGCAGACAATGTAATCACCAATTTCTAAAATTACAACAAAAGCAAATCAGAGAAATCTAAACTATAATAAAATAATTAAACATTATTTAGACGAAGATACCTTTCCTGGCCGGTCATATCTCACCAACGAGCAGTGGGCAGATACCGAAATGTGTTCTGATGTCGAGATAGAAAAGGTAATCTGCGCCGCAAATTCCCGTGTTCACGAAGAGCAACAAAAAATGAAAGATGAGGAGGCCAGGTTGATGAGGTGAAAGGGCATTTCGAGACCAATTCCGCTTAGCAAACGGAGCATTCAAGTTAAGAACCCGAGAAGGATAGAAAAGTCGTCAGTAGAAAAATCTGGACGGTCTTTACGAAGTTTTGGCTCTGTAAGTACAGTTGGGGAAGTCCGCAACTCGGATATAGCCAATTTTGAGACGAGGCACGAACGAGATACGGAACTCGGGCAATACATCGGTACAAGGCCCAAGAAACTTCAAGAAAGAACCCTCGAAAAAAATAACTAACCACAAAAGGACCCTTTGAGAAAAGATCGTGGGAGCAAAAAGATTAAACAAACCCGAAAACAGCCTGATGATATAATTATAATATCATCCGGACGATCATGTATTTCTACGTCAAGCAACGTGGCCAGAGCTCTCAAAATGAGTATTCCCAAGAAAAACCCTAGACACGATGAAGCATTTCAAATTGTCTGGATCTAACGCAGATTCTTCATTTTAGTCCAGCAGAGCCAATTGTGGCTCCACCAACACAACCGTCTGAAGAAGGTCCATCTGCGCCGCAGATAACCCCCATTTTGAGAAAGGGGAACTAAACCATAAGTCGGCGATACTTCTGATCCTCGGTGAAAAGAAGTAAAAGACAACTAAAAAAGCAAAAGAAAGCTTCTGAACAACAAACTCAGTCCATCTTTCAAAATATACAGAATACAGAAGGGTACTCTAATAAAATTCCTATCTCAGATACAACGTTCATTGAAGTAGCCTCCACTTGAAACCCCAATGAAAGATGGACAATTGATCATAACCCCAATTTGCCAATGGAGCATAAACTGACAGTACAAGAGGCAGAACAACAATCAGGTTATTCTGAATAAAACTATATAAAAAACTCTATCTATTTAAACTTTATCTATTACTTCATTATTTGAAAATTTTATTAGCATATAACCGGTGAATAAGTACTATTTTACTGATTTTATTTTATTAAACTTATTGATTTCTTAAACAGGGTGAAATTTCATACGGACTGGATATTTGTCCTTAAAATAACCATTACCGTACTTAGTTCTTAGTTAATCTTTTCCTCGTTTTCAGAGGCAGTTAGTTTAGTTCAATTTTTCATTTGTCATTTGTTGGTCATTCACGTTTGTTCAGTTAAAAGACAGGAAAATGTCTGTTCATACCTATAAACAAATTCTGATTTCCTCTTTCATGCGTGAATAATCTTATAATTTTGTTAACATCCTTTTGATCTAATTCTGCTTAATCTTTAGTTTCACTCATCGCCTTTGCACCAATTAACCCAGTTGCAATTCAATTTAGTCAACTGCTTTTCAAAAGCAAGTTCTAGTACAGAATAGCGATTCGCTTTGCGAATGCTCAATACCTAAAATGAAACTCAAGTTTAATAACTCAATTTTGGCAATCGCATTGCATTTTCCCAAATAACCTGACAAATACACAATCGTGGCTCAATTGGCTATTAACACGAACGATAAGTATAACATATCAAATAGAAATTTAATAGTAACAAATTTAAGAGCTGCGAACGACACAAACTTTTTGCATACTTTTTTGCTGTTTTCCTCCACTACAGTTGTGTAAAAGTTGGTCCTGCTGAAAAGTCGGTCTCGCTGAAAAAAAAACATTGCATCTTGAGAATACTTTAAGTTTTTTTACGTGCAGTTTTTTCTTCATTATTATTATTATTATATTGAGGTCATAAAGTTCGCACAGACTAAACTTATCCTGTATAGTGTTACTCACAAACCAAATATAAGTCTGTGCATAATAAGGTCAAAAGTTTGTAGCTTATAACTGGTAATTACTATAGTAGTATACACACTATTTATACAGTAGCTAGTTTGAGGGCAATTACCACAATGCCCATTTAGCTTAGTGGTTACAAGTTGCTACGCAAATTAAATGTTACAAGTACGCACGCGGGGGTTCGATTCGCATATCAACAACATTTGTGGGCGGGAGTTAAGCTGAACATAGTATTTTTCATGAAGTGAATTTTACTGAAAAAAACTCGAGACTTGTCAGTGTAAATTGTGACATGAACAGAGTACTGGCCATTTTAAAAACAGAATGCCTCAGACTGATTCAGTGCTAATTTTCTCTGCCACCAACCCCCGGGAATACTTTGATCATGAATTCAGATGACTACTGGAGCAATGAAAGCAGACGTGGCTATGAAGAAAAAAGCTAAGAATCTGTGTCAAGGCAGTGAACAACTGCAAACATTTCTGTAATTAAATAACACAAAAAATAAACCCAGGTTTAAATTTCCCGGTAATCCTATAAAGATCATATATTGTGTACGAAACATTATTAATAAAATTTACAAAAAAGCGCATTCCTTTGTTATTATTTTTTATGATCTTTTTATGATTACTGAGAAGTCACGCAAAGCATTTATGACCTTGAATGATTACCGGAGAAGTTTTATGTTGGGCAACTTGTGAATCTACAAAGATTTGAAAATAAAAAATAATTGAATGTTTTTTAATCATACTCAATGCTCGTGTTTATTTATTTCTACAATTACTCATTCTTTTTCTGAAAACATTCGACAAACAACTGAATTCTGGTCCATGAACCACCAGGTTATCTCTTGTTCAGATCTAAAAATCCAAATGAATTTCTCCAATATCTAAACTTGTCGAATTACGGAATGGTGACAGTATAAGAAAACAATTGCTTTTATAGCTGATGCGTTTCTCTCAACGACCAGCAAGTATTATCTACATGACAAGAAAAACAAAACAGTTTGGTTCAAGGTCATATACATAGAAAATGCAAAAGAAACTTCCTCTCTGTAAATATTTACTGCTTACATTTTGCAGATCTTGGGAATAAATTTTGTTTTTCGTGGTACCAAACAGTAAACTCAATTTATATTTTTTTCCGTTAAACCAAATTGTTCCCAATGACCACGGGAATTTAAGAAAAGTGAAAACATGAAATTTGCCGATGATTAAACTACCTCCAAAAAACCATAGAGTTACTCTTTCCTGTAAAACATCTGACAACAAGTAGCAACCAAATAAGAGCAACCAAACAAGTCTAGAATATATGTTTCATTACAAAAATTTAGAGACCTACACCTCTGTGATTAAGAAAACATTGTCTACCTTCTGAAACGGAATTTTTTAACAATACAGGTTCAACCAGCTATTAGTGAGCTAGTTATTACAAGCAAGTTAGTGTCAGAGCGGCAGAGGAGGAAGCAGCACAGGCTCGACCAGTTGGTGATTGAGATCAGCAAGAAAAACCCCAAGACGTTTTTTTGTCTCAGACGTCACCAAAGAGGAGGTGATTTTTTTCAAGGGCTCCAGACGCAACCCGATCAAGAAGGCCTGTTTTTTTTTTGCTTCCAGACGTCACCAAGAGATGATCACCCGGGGTTCCAGACGTCAACTCAGAAGTCACTTCCCGGGTTAGACGTATCCACAAAACATGATTTTTTGCGACAAAAAATCTCAAAAACACAAACATTGTCCCCCAACGTGCTTTTGTTGATGGTTTACGTTTATGAAAGAAATAGCCGTGAGGAACTACATGTCAGCATTTAACAAAAAAAAGATACGAAATGCACAAAAAAACGATATAGCGCTTTTTGCATCGGAAGAATTTTCTAACGTTTTAATGAAATTTTTTTAATAAATCCAAAAGGTTTAATGGTTCGGCCACCTCGTTTTATTATAATACAGACTTAAAGGTTAGTTCAACGATTTTGCATTTTACTAACTAGGCAACTTAAAATTAGCAAAATCGCTCCTTCGATCCAAAAAATTCAAAAAAACATTTTCCTACAAAAAATTTTTTTTGATTAATCCAAAAAACCTATTGATTGGGTGCCCTCAGTTTGTTGGAAAAAAATTTTAATATTATCGATTTTGCACTTTAGCAAAGAGGCAACTTAAATTTGGCAAAATTGATTCTTTGTCTCAATAATTTCAAAAAACGTTCACTTGACATTTTGATGAATACAATTAGTAGATCCAAGAAAGGTTATTCCTTGAGCGCCCTCAGTTGATTATAAAATATAGCTTCAAATATAGTTTTTCGAATTTGCGTTTTTGTATAGAGTAAACTTAAAATTGACAAAGTTGCTTCTTTGACTAAAAAAATTCAAAAAACGCTTTCTAACGTTTCGGTTAAAACATTTTTTAGATCTAAAAAATATATTGATTGCACCTCCTCAGTTAATTATAAGACAAACATTATCATTAGTTTGTCTACTTTAGATTTTAGTAAAGAGGCAATTTAAAATTGGCAATAGTGCTTCTTTGACTCAAAAAATTCAAGAAGCGTATTAATAACATTTCAGTTATTACACTTAATAGATCCAAGAAAAACTATTGAACAGGCCCCTTCAATTTATATACAAACAAGCTGATGCATAAGTATATGACTTTTGCAAAACTGGAAAGAAGCAACAGCAAAGTGGCAAAATTGCTTCTCTGACTTATAAAAGACAAAACACATTTTTTTCAAACGTTTTATAATTAATATCAATCGAGTTATAAAAAGACCTATTGAATACGCTTCCTCAGTTCATTACAAAACAAGCTGGCTGACAAATTATCAAACCACTCTGCGAAACCGTGAAGAACAGACGAAAAAAATTCTTGAAACGCTTCATCAAAAAAACCTTCAAAGGGGTTTGTGTTTTCTTTGATCTCAATTGCATACTGCTAGCCGCGAGCCTAGTTAATGGAGTAGTATGCACTGAAAACGAATTCACAAAAAAAATGAAATGTAAAATTTAGAACTCTCTTTTCTATAGCTCAAAAGCAAGAAAATCAAAAGCCCGAAATGATCCCCCCACTCAAATTAGCTCACGCAAATAATGCCTTTGAGATGGAAAGCTCCGACGTCTTCTCTTTCTGTCCGTGGTCTCAGAAGTTACCGAAAGAAGTCCCTGTGCCAATTTTTGGTCTCAGTTGTCACCAGATGGAAGAAAAGAAAATTTTTGCTGAGAGTAATGACAATTGTAGATGAACATCCAAATTAGTGTCAGCAGTTTTTCGAGCGGAAAGGAATTTCAAAGTAAAGATTTCGAAAATTTTGAAAAGCAAATCAAAAAGTAAAGAAATCCGGATCTATTCTGTTTTGGCCCCCACCTAAGTGAGCGTAAATTTTTTATGACCACCAGACGCACCTGATGTTTTCTTACATAGTAACGTGCTATAAAACAACAAATAATTTGTAACTGGGGGTCATAAAAAACACTGGGGGCCGAAACAGAATAGATCCAGAAATTAAAACGGTCTTTAGCACAAAACAATTTGTCCCGTGTGCTTCTCTGCAGCTTAGTCACACCGCTTTTAAAAAACACAAAATCATTTCACCACAAAATCTAAGCAGTAGCAATCTCTAAGAATTGTTTTATTCCTTGTTCCAAATAAAGAACGTTTGTTTTTATAAAATTGTGTAACAAAAACAATTCGAAGGCCATATATTTAATCTACTAAAGACAACATTTTGATGTTCTTGGGTTTAGCAATTATTTGGTCGTGTTCATTGAAATAACGAAAAAAAGCGCGTGCGAATGATTACTTTTCTCTTGAATAAAAATGGATAAAAATTTAGCTAGATATAGCACCAAAAAAAACAAGGACTGTTTTCATAAAAGTTGCGTCGGATTTATCAACAACAAGAAACCTGGGGCTGATTAGCTTCTCAGCTCAAAAATCAAAAAACTTTTTGATTTTTTAACTTTTCGTCGCTCAGGCTTCAAAGCCGTTTTTTACTTTCTAGTGCAAGAAAGACCCACAAGAGCAGCAGAATGACAAGAAGCAGCAATCAGAGTTGTCAGGACACCTTCAACAAATTTAAAATCGCAGAGCTGAGTTTGAAAAGCAAGCTAGACCTCCTACAATCTGCAAACTCTAATGCGTGTTAAAGGAAAATCCGAACTCCAGCAGTACTTCATCGGTCAGGTATCTATATTTAAGACTTCTGTCTTGCCTAGAAAAATTGACAGTCTAGATGACGATGCACTACTCGACCATTCTTGAACTAGGTTACACGATGATGTTAGTGTTAGTGTAACAACTCATACGACTGCTATATGTCTCACCTCAAAGAGATGCTCACCATGAAGGAACAAGATTTCGGAAGCAAGCAACCCAAAACTTTCCTTATCCTCCAACAAAATGCCACCACACCCAACGAGACCGGAGAAACCATCCCTGTTTCTGTCAGAATTCCACAGAACCGAAACAAAGGGCAACAAAGAGAATCCCATTACTGTTTCAATGAGCACAGCAAACTATTCACACTTATTAACATCGATAACACAGCTGAACTCGAAACAGAGGCAAAACACTTGGTTAAAAAATTTGCGAAACCTGAGACCAGCGTCGCAATAGCTCCTCATTGTTTTGCTCTCAGTGATACAATATTCTCTGCCGTTGACCTTTTTGCTGTCAACCACCAGCAGCTTAAAGCAGACAAAAACTCAATCCATATGATTAGTTTTGTAAGCATAGAAAAAAATCTCAAAACCACTTTCCTCTGGAAAAGCCTTATAATCATTTTCAGTCAATTAACGTATTAACTGAATTTTCTCGACATATTGCCAGGGAACGGTTTCAGACGCAAACCTTTGAACCAAAGAGCATGGGTTGTTCCAAAAAAAGGGAACACATGTTCCGTTCTTAATATGTCCCAGCTATATCAAAAATTACAATCATTGCTCCTTCAATCTCCACGTTTCCCCCACAAGCACCACCTTCAGTAGAGCGAAAACCCGAGCAACAGTTTCCACATTCAAATCAAATAACCAGCGTATTACATCCAATATCGAATGAAAGTTTCAGCAACACTTTAATTGAAATCAACTCTTTACTGTGGGGCACAAACACAGCTCCATTTTGGCAAAATCCAACAAATAAACACTCGATTCGGTTACCATTTCCTAAGATTCAAAAGTTGATTGACAGCCCATTGAAGT
This sequence comes from Convolutriloba macropyga, assembly GCF_964194025.1. Taxonomy (NCBI): domain Eukaryota; kingdom Metazoa; phylum Xenacoelomorpha; order Acoela; family Convolutidae; genus Convolutriloba; species Convolutriloba macropyga. The sequence continues at coordinate 36,273,292 of NC_134478.1, read as the reverse complement.
GCCACGAATGGATGAATGACAATTTGTCTACCACATAACAACACCAGTAATACTTACACACATTGTATCATCTACTTGCAAAATGCAGTTACTGGCGAAGCAAAAGATGTTATCCAACCTTTTTTGTGTAATCCTACTTATCATAGCACAGCATTACACAAACTCATGTCATATTTTTGTGAACCTACTACAGTGGTGATCACCATCATAAATCAATTGGAAGCCTGGAAATCAACTGGCGACTATAACAAGCAAAACTTTGTAGCACTTATTTTGATCCTGAAACGTTTAGTGCAAACTTTCCAATACCTTGTATACACAGCGGACCTGCAAAGTTCAACAGTTATGAGAAAAGCTTAAGGAAAAATTCCCCATAACAAACTCCTTCCTTGGACAGAGCACACCGTAACCACAAATGAGACCCCGTCTACTTTAGTTGAGTTTCAGAAACGGTTAGGAGTTCAAGCACATGTGTGCGATAAAATACACGGGGAAAATTTCAAGCAAAATAGTTTTCGGAGAAACAACTTTGATAAATCTCGGAACTGTATTAACAGCGATAATCACGCAGAAAATTTATGTATCATTTCAGTTCTTTTATCACAGCTGCCTAACCGAAATCATTCAGCAACATTAGGCAGTAATGGTATTGTGAAACCACTTAACTCTCCAGCATTTCCTACTCTAAGCAACTCAAATCAACCTAAGCACTCTTGCTAAAAACGCCGAGGAAACCAAATACTAGCGATCTCTCCCGACTATCAGAAGAGCAGCCTAAGCCAGCGAGCTGACATCGTTAGCAATAGCAATTTTTGGTCAAACTGTTTGACCAATAAACACCAGAAGCGAAATTAACCTTCAACAAAACGCTCGCAAACAAGCAGCGGAAACCACCACACAACGCCGCATGATCCTGGTAAAATGTTTAAACGTACACCAGCTGCCTATGCCAACAGCAATTCTACAACTACAAATGTTACAAACCAGGAAATTCAGTCAGTGAAACAGCAATCTGAACCAGTAAGTGACAGCAACATCGGCGTCTCGTCCAAATCCCAAAAGAGCCGATACGGACAGTCTTTTGCAAACAAAAATCAGAATCAATTTCAGGGAGCTAATTTGAAGAATCCCAACGAAAATTTAAGCGTGAACCTTCTACAGTCTACACCAAAAAAATGGTTCGAACAACTTCAACTCATCCCTGCATCATTTCTAACCGGTAAGAAAACTTCCGATGCGTACAACCTGATTAATCCAGGAAGCCAATGTACATTCACACTAGACAAAATCACTTTGCAAAGATCAAGAGGCCTCTAGTTTCAGTTTTTTAACACAGAGCACGATATGTCACTGTCAAAAACTTCTGAACCAGTGACAGTTGCACCCTATGAAAACTTGGATTAAAACATTCAAATAACAACCAAATAAAGCACTCTCTGTTTAAATGTAGCTAAAACATTTGAAATCAATCAATTTTGCGATGCAGTTAAAGAACTGCGTCACATTCACTTCTCAGTAATAGCCAAAGGCAAAATCGGCTCGGTTTTGCGAACAAACACTTGTGCTTCCGCACATCCAATTTAATTTATCCCAGCAACCGAAAACCAGCCATTCAGCGTAAAGACAATTCTTAGATGGATCCTAGCAGGATAGTATGAAAAAGTACAAAAGCAACCTAAACAACGATCACACCAGCAAAAAAACGTTCTTGTACCATTTATCACGACAAAGTTCCAGCGATCAACCCCTCGATGAGTTGTTTGAGCAGTTTTGGAAATTTGAAGCGGAAGCAACTCAACTCGAGAATGGATCTTCAAAACCCGTTGACCAGGAAGCCCTTGACATATTGAACAAGACAATCAGCTACAATGGTGAGAGGTACGAAATCGGACTACCTTTGAAAAATCCATTGAGAATTGAAAAAATTATTTTGCAGCTCTCAGCCAACTGAAAAGTCTTCATATACGTCTAAGTATTGATATTAAAATTGAAAGATTACGAACAAACTCTCACGACAATCATTCATATATTTTTTGTCAAGCCAGATGAAATGCAGCAGCCAGAACCAGAGAAATTTTGGTATTTGCTGCTTCATTTGTTTATTAATTCAAACAAGCCCGGAAAAAGGCGCAGAATATCAAATGTTACCGCCAAGTTTAGGGGCTAGTCATTGAACTCCAACTTGACTAGAGAACCCGATTTGTTGAAAAATTTGGTAGGAATCTTTCTGAGGTTTCGTGAAAACCCAGGTGCCATTCTCTCTGATATTGAAGGCATGTTCAGGCGGATAGCAATAAGTCATGAGGACCAATCTGCACTACGCTTTCTCTGGCCCAATAAAGAGATGGTTTACCAATGCCAGTTCACCAGAATATTTTTTGGAGCAACTCGTTCCTCATTTTGTGCAATTTTTGTGCTGAACCGTTGCGCGAAAGATAATGCTATTGAATTTGAAGTTTCTGCCAGCAACAATCAATTTTATATGGACAAGTATATCTTTTCTTTGCTGTCTACAGAATAAGCAATTGACACTATTAACCAGACAAAAAAAAGCTCTTTATGAAACTGGCTTCATAAAAGTGACCAAATTCGGGACAGACAAACATGAAGAACTAATATTTGTTGAGCAAGAAGATCGTGATGAACTTAAGGAGATCAATAGAGTTCTAGGTCAGAAATTGAATACCAGACCTGACTGTTGTCTAACAGAGCCATTAGAATAATTTCAAAAAAAGGAGCAAGTATACACAAATGAAAAGGTTCAGCTTAGTGTCAACCAATTTTGATCCCCTCGGAACATTGTCTGCGCTCACAATTAGAACAAGAATGCTTTTACAACAAGTTTAGAAGCTAGGCAAGAAGTGGTATGAACCTTTTACAGCCGAACTACGTTCCAGCCTACAAAAAGTGCTCAATAGTTACTTTGCAATTCCTGATATCAAAATCCCCATATGGTTGAACACCTCAACAAATCAAGAAAAATAATCACTACCTTCATGTCTTTGATGATGCGTCAACTATAGCATTGTTATCACATGCTTACATTTGCACACAAAAGCAGGAAAAAAAGCTTTCAAATGTCTTTCCCGCTTGGAAAATGCAAAGTTGCACAAATTAAACAACTTAGAGTGCCAAAATTAGAACTCGAAGCTGACGCTTTTGGTACACGCATCCTAACCATGATACAAACCGATATGACACTGAAAATTAAAAAAGGTCTACTTGTGATCCGATAACCGTGATGTCTTAGATTGTATCAGCTCAGCTAAGAAACAAACCGTTTCCGTGTCAATTCGACTTGAAGAAATTTAAAACAAAACAAAAACTGACGAGTGGAATCATGTCCCAACTAATATTAATCCAGCCGACCATGGACCGCGTGGCCGTGAGTCATCAGAAATCCTCTCGAAATGGCTGACAGCACCACAGTTTTAGCAGGACACTGAAATTTCGCGGAAAGCTCTGAAAAGGATTTCGACTGGGGGTGCCGTAACAATAAATGAAAAACATCAATCAAGCAAATTTTAGACCCAAACCGCCTTTTAACATGGAAAAAGCTACTTTTAACCCCCTGCAACTGTCTGCAATCAAATTTAGAGAGCAACGAAGAAATGTCACTAAACTAAGGATGATGTTTGATTATCTCAATTATTTCTGCTGAAGTTGTCTCAACACAATGTTTTCTCTTCAAAAATCAACGCAATGAAAAGATGAAGAAAATTGGACAACAAGAATAGATTGAGATACTTGAATCTAATAATTGATCAGAAAGGATTCCTACGGTCAAGTGGCCGTCTTCTATTTGATCCAACAGAATAGGAGATCAAAAAATGTTCAATAATCTTGACCGCCAAGGAAAAATCTATTTGCCGCAAAAGAGAAAGCTACATGTACTTTGCATATGCGCACAGAACCGGTCAAAGCATTCATACAACAACGTTACTGGGTCATCTGACTACGAAAAACACTCGTATCAGTAAAATACCGTTGTTTTCTGTGTCGCCATTTTGAAACTCAGAATACACAACCAACAATGGCCCCACTTCCTGCATTCCGCTTTCCCATAGAAGGGACCAAATCTCCGTTCGCCATCACGGGACTGGACTTTTTGGCCCGTTTTATGTTGAAGACAAACAAAGCAAAATTGAGAAAATTTATAAACTTATTTTTACATACCTCGTTACGCAAGCAGTCCATTTGAAAACATCTCCAGACTTGAGTGCAGACACCGTCTTCAATGCATGTTGACGAATCATCTGCCGGAGTTGCCAACCTATCTCTTTGTACAGCAATAATGGAAAAAAAATTTGTCGGTGCGTCCTAGAAGCTGTAGAAGTCGGTTGAGACTTTACATAAAGACAAGATTTATGAAGCTCTAGCTGCAGTGGAGACCACACGGAAATTTAACCCACCGTACGGCACTCGTTTGGCCTGAGGGAGCGATTAATTCAAAGCGCCAAGAGGACACTCTTAATCATTCTAGGATCTAAGCGTCTCTTCTTCAACACCTTTGAGACAATAATTAATGAGGTTCAAGCAATCCTGAATTTCAGACCCATGACAAACGTTGCCGATCAGCCTGATAATGAAGAACCACTCGCTTCCAATCACTTCCTCATTCAACGCCCGTACAATTTCCCTGCCACCCGGAAAATTTGGAGATTAACAGCCAGCTAGTTTCATGAGCTGGAAGCACGTTCAGCAGTTGATGATCAAAATTTTGCGGCGTTTGATAAAGGAGTACCTGCCGACATTAATCAAGAGACGTAAGCGGACAGAAAACAAGCAACTTCCTTTGGAAGTCGGAGATTTTGTGTAGGTACTCAAAGACTTGACGCCGAGAGGAATTTGGCCCCTTGGGAGAGTTGTGGAAACATCCCCTGGACGAGACGGTGAAGTACGAGTTGGCAAGGTAAAAAAGGCTTACGGCTCATTCGTGCGTCCAGTCGCCGGCCTCGCATGGGTTTTTTCTCCGTAGTTTTCTTAATCTATTTTTTTTTTGTTCCGGCCGTAGGAAACATGAGCTACATCCACCCCCTTTTGATGTTATTACCATTACAGTATTTTAATTTTCAAGTATTTAGGTTCAAAGATATCGGGATCAAACGAAAATCAAGATGATCTTCAACCCCTGCCCTCCTTCTTGGAGCATGTTCCCAATGATTTTGGGAATTTAAGAAAAGAAGTGAAAACATGAAATTTGCCGATGATTGGACTACCACCAAAAAATCAGAGAGTTCCTCTTTCCCGTAAAGCATCTGACAAAAATTCGCAACCAAATAAAGGCAACCAAGCAAGGCTAGAATATATGTTTCATTACACACACAAAATGAAGTGCCATGACGCCCGTTAGTTTACCTTCGAGTCTTACAAAATTTAGTGGAATAATACGCACCCAACAAATATATAGTCTTCAAATATGATAAATGGGGTAATTTAGGAGGAAAATTGTTGTAAAAGTGTATTCCTTAAAGCAAAAAAAGAGGAAGTAATCAGAGGTCAGGATTGGACTTGAAGTGGGAAGCAGTTAATCTAGGGTGGGATAACTGGGACGTTTGTTTGTGTTTGTGTTGATTAGTAATTTGTTTACTAAGTGGGAATAACCCGCTGGTTGCTAAGGGTGTTGTTAGTATAGGCAATACAGCAATGTCAGAGGAAATGAATAAAGATTATATTTTGATTACAACCTGCAAATGCGGTAGTGGTCTATTGCCCACTGCAATCTGACTGGAGACAAGATTTAAATCCTAATTCAGTACATTAGCAAACAAACAAGCAAATAAACAAACAGCAGCAGTAATATAAAAATAACAAAAATTAGCGGCAGCAGAGAGCAGCGTCTTTCGTTTTGAAAGCCATTTGGGAATTATGTTGTGCTTATATACACCTTAGAGTGAACAAATGGGGATTTGAGCGCCTACAGTACCATTTGTTAAAATGTGTTTTAAAGAAGTGCACATTCGTTAACTACAGGAGAGCGCGTTGTTAGCAACAAATCTCGCAATAATTGGGAAATTGTGGAATTTTTGAAGGTTTTATAACGAGCGAATATTGACTACCATCAGCCTCTCAGATCAAGACAAATAAAAAACATCAATATTTTCTACCAACAACTATATTTTCACTATATTCTTCACCTTGGCATGGCAACTACACTGAGAGAGAAGAGCACAGCAGGATTATAAGACGCGGGGAGGCTGTAATGAATGAATGAGCGAATAAATGAATAAATGATTGAAGGTTCTTGTAAACAAAGCCGCCTGTTTTCCCTATTCAATACTCCTTAATACATCTACCCCCCTCCCCTCTATCCCTCTAACCTACCCCCCGTCTCCCCTCTCCAATGAATGCACCCTATACCCTCCCTTTCATAACCGCACTCTATATCGCGAATTTATGAAAGGGGAAGCGACTGGGATTGCAGCTAGGATTGAGGCGGGGCCTTTTCTCTGCTCAAGGTGATTGCTCTCCATAAAACTGAATAGAAGCCGTCTGGAAAGAGCCAATTTGCTGGGAAGGCAGATTAATCATAATCACAACCAAATTAGCTCAGACTTGTTTTTAAAATCTTCAGACAATCATAAAAATTAGGCCATCATAATACTCAGAGAACACAAGTGCTTAGATTTTTTTCTCACTGTTTATTCACACTAAAGTTGCAAAGGTTTATTTGAAAAGTTCAACAGAGCTTTTCAGAAGGAAAATTCGGTTAAATGTTATGCAGCTTGTGTTCAATTGGGTATTGATTCCGCTTTTTCAACCCTTGAATTTTTACCCGCTACCATTTGACCCCGATTAATTTCATTTCACCCCAATTTCAATTCCAATTTCAATTTAAATTATAATTTTTACAATTGACATACAAAATAATAACTGCATTGGGATAAGGAACTTAGGGAATAAAAGACACAATTAGATATTCTTAAAGTTCAGGGAAGGAGTTTTGGTGTGAAAAGTTTCAGGGGTGAAATGATATAGGGTAGAAAGGTGATATTAAAATATGGCGTAATAAATGAACCAGACTGAAAAGAAATAGAATCGTTGGCTTTAGTAGGTTATGACTACAGTTTCATAAAGTCACCTAAATGAGCTTATAGTAATATACTGGTATCGCTTCGCATTTTTAATCAATACCGATTTTTCTTTATAAACAAGGAGAAATTGGCGAAATTGAGGTCCTACCATCGAAATGCTTTCATATATCGAAAATAAAATTCTTCTCTCTTCAAAACGTTTCAAAACCTTATCTTTTGAAACATTCAAACAAATGGAAAAGCCTAATCTCTTTCAATTAGCAGCTACACGACATGCCTTATGTGTTCCACCTTTCCCGATAATTCGAGGAATATATATGACGTCAGGAAATCAAAGATAATTAATGACGTCATGAAAATGATTCGTTTTGTCTAGCAAAGCTGCTCACCTAATTTTCTCATTATCTTAAACGCAATACTCTTTTTCTCTTCCTGGGCAGAAAATGCTTGTCGCTGCTGACCAGAGCAAAGCATAGTGCACAGCAAAATAATTGTCACTAAAAGCTCACAATAGCTGGGTGGCTTCACAAATCGATGCAAATTTGCTTAGAAGTTGTGATATATAATGATATATAGTACATTCATATGCATTGCCATTTATTTAAAATTTCCTTTAATTTTAATCTAATTCATTTCGGTTTCTAAAATCTCAATTCATTTAGTTCATTGCCAAGATCGTATTTAGTAGTTCATATCTTCTCTAAATTTGTTGTCATGAATCATTAATCATAAGTCTGTACACGCAGTCTGCTTCCACTGCTTTGCCGCCAATTTCCTAATTAATTTGTCTTTATTCACTTAAATTAATTGCATGATCAATTTGGTGATCAAAGTTTTTGTTCAATCTTCATTTCCATTCTTTTGCAATTCAAATTAAAATTTAGTTGATTCTCTGTTGAACTAGCTATTGCACTGCCAATTGGCTAAATGAACACTAATCTCAAATTGTGGTCATTGGCTCGGCGAATCAATACTTCAAAGTTGAAACTCTTAATCGCGGAGCGAATACAGCCTAAAATTTGCCTCTGAATCAAAATAATTCAGTCGAACAAAATAAATAGTGATTTTGCACCGCGAAAGCAATCATCGTTTAATACAACAATAAAACTGCATTTAGCTGAGCACTTTTTGCAAACTACTACCGAATGGATTTTCTTTCTGTATAACATGGCGCAGTCAGCTCGCAAATCCCGAAAAACACCTTTTTCTATCAAAGATTTTGGGAGAGAGCAACATCTGAACCTCCAATAAGACGGTAAAAAAGGAAAAATCTAGTCAAGCTGGACATCTTGTCACGAGAGAATATAACACTTGATACACTTATCGAGTCGAAACTAACCTGAGTTCGACTACCATCTGAGCCAAAGTATGAAGCACTGATTGAAGTTGCAACGGGACAAAACGAAAAGAAAATACAAAACCGGAATAGCCGATACCAACTCTAATGGGACCTAAATTGTCAGAGAATAACTGAAGGAGTAAAACTGTGAGAGGAATGACCGTGAACACTATGCAATCACAAATGCGTCTCCCTCCTCTACCTTAGTTTCGGCACTGAAGGCCGCAGACTTTGGACACAAAAATTTCCCCATGACAATATCTACGACTTCACGACCTTAAAATTGTGAGAAATATTAGAAATCCCCTTCATCCGCTCTTGCAATATCATACTCGATCGTTCTGTTTGTTTTAAAAATATATAGAAAGCAGAGAGAGTGGAGCAATTTTACAGCACTCTAAGGGAACTCGTGGAAAATTCCGACTTCGAAAATTGTAAAAGGCTATAATTCGGGAAAATTTTATCACAAACATGCTAGACAATGACATAAAAAGCGACCTTTTGAGAGATACAGTTGAACCTGAACGAGCTCTCATCAGCACTGTCAACATGGAAGTGGGCCACCAAAATCAACAAAGAACATGATCCAACAACACCATTGTTGTAAAAGCGATCCAACAATTCTCTCGAATTTGCGGCAAAATTACCCGTACACAACAGCGCAACAGAAACGCATTCAATTGCGAAGCAGATGGCCTTTCTCGTAACTGTGGACAGAACTGGACATCCACGCATTGTCAGATTTGCCCTGCATTGGATGAAAAAATAAACCACTGTGGACTTCTCAATCACTTCGCAGAGTTACGTCGGAAAAAACAAAACATTAACAAAACTACACAGCAAGGTAACCGTATAAACAACATTGAAAGTCACAAAAACATAGACAATTCAGATAATCAGAAGATAAACGTCATTAACTATAACAAAAAATACGACTCTCAATATGACTCTTCCGACAATAATTATGTCGCAAGGTTAGAACAAAATAGTTCCAACACAATCAAACCGCAAACATGAATATAACAATTGGCAACACAGACTGCAATCTGCTTTTCGTATCTCGCAGTGGCTGCACAATTATTAAATTGTCACTTGCTAGGCAAATAAGGTTCAATTGTATTCAAGCAACATGGTCAAAGATAAAACCGCTCGATTTTAAGTCTTTTCCGAACGACACTGTGGAAACTCTAGGGACTTTGACAACACCCACTAATATTAACGACTGGCAATTTCTCCGAGCTAAAATCTTGGTAGTTGGAGACGGACTCCGACCCTTTCCAGGACGCAATTTATTCGATCAATTAGGCAGAAAAATAACGCAAAAATCTTGCCCTAAAGTCGAAATCAATAATATCGACCTACCACGTACCACAAAACAGTCAATAGCGAAAGAGTTCCCGGAACTGATAACACGAATTGACAAATCAAAGCATCATACAGTCAACTCAAAATTTCACCGAAACCATCAAGTAGCTCACCAAAATGGACAAAAAATACCATTTTACTTAAAGCCAAAAGTTACAATCGAACTTGAAAATTTATTGACTGAAGGACATATCAAAAACTTATCAAACTGCTTCTATCAATTCTTTATTTCACCGTAATTCTTTTTTTCATAGTAATAGCATTAAAAAAGATCAGTCAATCAAAAAGCCTTGGAATCAAAGATCATAAAAAAGTCGAACCAAAAGAAAAACAACGACCAAATGCCACGCATTTATTCACAAATTCAAATAATTTCGCAAACACTGTCAAAAGCAAATTAGGAAAAGCACAACAAGCGATGCAAGAGACAATATATTTAACAACGTTGGATTTGAAATAGTCAACTTAGTTTATACGCTGATACGGCTTGCCATTTCAACTTCAATTTAGTAAGCGGTAATATAACTGCCACTTATTACTTCAAAACGGGATTTTATGGCCTATCTGATATGCCAGCCGAATTTCGGCAAGCTGTTTATTGCAAATTGACCGGTCTTACTAACACTTTTTTTACCAGTTAGCAGAGGACGCATTGAACATCATTTACAGCTTGTTAGAAAAAGCCTCATAAAGTTAGACGAAGAAAATACAAGAATTAATCCAGCGAAAGGTCACTTCGCGAAAAACCAAATTGAAAGGCTTCAATATCGCATCACCTAATCAAGATTAACTCCATTGACAACTAAAACAGCCGCTATACAGCAAATCACTTAACCAACAAATTTTAAAAAGTTAAGATCATTTATGTGCTCCTTTCATCATTTTGGAATTTTTATAACCAATCTATCTTACGTTTGCCAAGCTTTACGACCATTACTAAGAAAAACTAAAAGCTCACTTAGACCGATGAACAAGGAAAAAAGTTCAACTTGATTGAAGAAAAAATTGCGGAGGTAACAGAAAACAAACATTTTAATCCCAATTTAGAAAAACGAATCAAATGTGATGCCTCTAGCAAAGGCTTGGATGCGCACCTGAACAGCGTATGCCAGATGGTTAGCACATTGTAGCATTTGCATCGCGTTTCCTCAACTCAGTTGAAGAAAGCTACAACTTTATTAAACCCGAACTACTGGGCGTAGTCTGGTCAGTTGTACATTTTAAGTACTAATTTTAGGGTAAGCCCTTTTCTGTTATCGCGTATCATTGAAGCTTACTATCTATTATGCGGAAAAATAGAGCCAATAGGTCACATAACAGTTGCCTCACCAGACGAATCGACGGTTTAATTTCCTTCGATTTCATAATTGATCACCTTCCTGGTTCAAAAATGGGTTTGGTAGACTATATTGCAAGTGAACCACAACAAGAGGCTGTTACTTTATCAACATATGGCAGTCAATTTACAATTGCTAAATAAGACACCCTCAAATGCAGCGCAAAACGTTTTCTTTCAAATGCCAAAAACTATCCGTATTTCCCAGAACAAAATGCGCCATTTGAATTGGACGCAAATAACCTAAAAACCAGCAAAAAAATATGTGGTGAATACGCGGGGTGAAAGCGAGAACATAATACTGACAACATCATTAACAAGTTTTACACCAGTTTATTGTAATTCTACAATTCTTAACAACGCAACCCGCTTTGCAAACACGCTTTTTGCCTCTAACTGTTCTGCAAAACATTCGCTTTCAGACATTTCAAAATTCGAACGTATAGCCCAATCATTTCGATCTGTCTGAATGATGTCTAACTCTGATGATGAAACTCTACATAACCTGAAACCAAACAAACAACCCCCTCTAAAGATGAAGCTGGACCCTCTAACGCTTCGCAAAACGCAACTACCCCCTCGACTCCCCGAACTGACACAACAAATGTCACAAAATCACCATCCTCAGACAACCTGTACACTGATGCCTTTAACTTCGCTCTCTCAAAAAATTCTCCCGCACCTTGATGTTAACTCTAACATCCGAAGACGTAATTCCGAATGAGAATAGAGATTGCATTATGACGGATAATGAAGATCGATGCAGGCAAATCAGCCCATAGATACACAGTCATTGAAAAGATCTGCACGCTAAAAATGAGTGTGTTTCCTTCGTGACAAAATGGCAATTGCAAACTCTATCAAAAACGCATACATCGAGGCAATACATGCGACACACACTGGGTTTTGGAGAATGACTGACATGGCCGTCCATGCATGTTGGCCATACATGCACCGAGCCCTCTTATCAAAGACGGCCAAGTGCAGCCTCTGTGTAAAGATCGGTAAAAGTTTAGAGTCTATTACTCCTTCTATCAAATGAGCATCATTACAGCTATGTAAATTCCGGAATGAGGATGTTCAACTAGATTTTGGTACCTCACTTTATAACGAAAAAGACCCAGAAATATAGTTTCTTGCATGTTGAGACCACTTTGCACAATTTTCATCGGCTGAAGTATTTGATACCGCAAATGCATATAATCTTTTAAAGTTTCCCTATGATTACGTGTTATTTTATGGCATACCACGCGCAATAAGATTAGATCAATCAAAGTGTCAATCTGGACTACAAAATAAAGCATTTTGTAATCATAATAACATACAACTCATGGAAGCTCCAATTCAATAACACAGAGTAATTGGCCTAGTCGAGAGACTAATACAAACAATTAAAAGTCGTCTAACTTGTATTGCAACCGCAGCGCGAAACAACTTTACTTTAAAGGCTTCATTAAATTTGACCATCTAACAACTACATATGTCGTCAAAAAACAATTAATTTTTCAACATCTGAAGCTTATTTTGGTCGCAAAGCTAATTCTCTTTTTAGTAATATATCTACAGAAGCGAATCAAAATTCTTTATCATATAAACAAGTTTTAATTAAAATTTTAGATGTTGAAACAATTCACTGAGACGAGCCAATCCCAGGGGACAAATGTGACGATGGCAATCAAATTGATGCAAATTGATGAATCAAATTGATGAAAAGAAGAGACATACCTAGCACGTGACATCAATATAAGACGAAACAATGACCCGAACAAAGATCCCAGGGTCATCTCACACACCGAAATAAATCTTTCAGTGCCAAGAACAGAAGCTTTTGTATCCCTCAAATTTGCAAAGAATATTCCCAAGAAGAAACCAAACGCTCCAAGAAAAACTTAGCCGCACAATACGAAGTGCTGACAACAGGATCTTCAGATATTAAAAACGATGAACATACCTCAATCAACAAAGAGCCCGCCAAACACGAGTTCACCATTCACAATTCAGATTTGTCAAAGTTTGGAACCAAAGCCGAACGTTAGACGGAATTGAAACACTATGCCAACAGGTAAACTAAGGCACCCACGTGCAAAACAACTGAAGAATTGATTGCCAAATATGCCAGAGAAGCGAGGAAAAAGGTCGAAGGCGGTAAAGATTTAAAACACAGACGAAAAAGAGACAATTCAAAATGCGTTTCTTCAATCCATTCAAACCTATCTTGCGCCCTGCGAGTGCACATGCCAACCGTGCCAAAAAATAAGAGTGACTGCGCCGCAAATCCGCCGCAAATTTCTATTATACAATCAATACCTACAACCGCAGAACAAGTTAAAAAAGAATCACCGCACAACGACCTAAGTGAAAAACTGTAAAAAAGACAAAAAGAACCACCTTCAATCAAACGATAAAGAACATATCCTTCAATCACGGAATTGTAAAAATCTTTGAATTCCACACAGGCTTGCCCCCAGTTCTCCCAATCAGTAAAGCACCATCAAGAAAAAAACGTCGCCCGGTATTGAAAAAAAAACAAATTGAAAATAGAATCATCATTTCGACAATGCAAAGGACAGCTGCACAAAACCCCGAAGGACCCAGCTCTGATCTCCAAAAAGGAACTCGCTCCCCAAATCACTTTACCGTACCAAGTGTTATGTCTCGTCCAATTATGTGGAACTTTAAACAAGTAGGACCGTAAAAGAGGCAGAATTCGCAACAGAATCCGACTCAGATTATGTAATATGTTCAAGAACTCATTAAAAAACAATATCCCATTACCTATAATAATCAATAAATATGTTACTAATCTTCTGTTATAAACAAAACATAATTTCGTTTATTTGGTCGAGAGGGAAATGTGATATATATATATATATATATATATATATATATATATAATGATAAATTGTACTTCATATGCGTTGCCATTTATTTAAATTTTCATTTGATCTTAGTCTAACTCATTTCGGTTTGTAAAATCGCATTTCGTTTAGTAAATTTTGAATGTCATATTTAGTTGTTCATATCGTCTTTAAATTTTTTGTCATGAATTCTTAATAATAAGTCTGTACACGTAGTGTGCTTCATCTGATTTGCCAACAATTTCATAATTTATCTATATTCACTTAATTTAAACATATGATCAAATTGATGGTCAAATTTCTTGTTATATCTTCATCTTTTCATATTCTTGCAATTCATTTTAAATTTTAGTAGTATCTGTTTTCAACTAGCTTTTGCACTGCCATTTAGTTGAAAAACGCTAATCTCAAATTGTGGTCTTTCGCAACGCGAATTAATCCTTTAAATTTGAAACTAATAATTGCGGCGCGACAACAGCCTAAAATTTGCCTCCGAATTCAGTCGAACAAAATAAAGAGTGATTTCGCACCGCGAAATCGTTCATCGTTTGATACAACAATAAAATTTAATTTCACTGAGGACTTTCTGCAAACTACTACAGAACGGAATTTCTGTATGGCAGAAGTCCTTGCTGAAAAAGTGCTTGATGTAGGATTTTGAACATTGATAAGACAGCCTGTCAGGGGAAAACAATAGCCGCAGATGTTACAATTCAAAGGTTTGGATTCGGTTTGGTGGTTAGTCTTTTCCTTAACATCAAAAGCACATATTTTGCTCTTTGCTAATGAGAAGTGTTGATGTTAAGAGACAATAGTTAGAACAAAAACCAAATAGAAAAAAAATCTGTTGGCATCAAGCAACATGCGCAATCTACGAATAACAAAAACATTGATACAAAGAAGTAAAATACAAATGACCATAAGATTGGAACAATAACTAAATATCCTCAATTCAGTTCTTAAAATTACAATGCCTAAAATAGGTAATCTTATTTAACATGGCAGGAGTTACCTCTCAGCAAGTAACAAAACGCTGAACCACAGTCTCACGTCAACGATCAGACTTAGCTTTTCGCTTGTGAATCAATACTTTAAATTTGAAACTAGTAATTAGGTGAATAATTGCGGCAGTACAAAAAAATGTCATCAGTCTTCACCCCTATTTCAACAATACCGGCAATGACTGTCCAAGAATCGATAATTAATATGCTCTCGGTTAAAATTGTCTGCCTTCCGCTAACAGGGTTAGGCCCTATTTATTCTTAGCCGTGCAAAAAATTTATTTGCGCGAACAGATCAAAAGTCATTCTGCCTCAAATAATTCAAGTTATTTTTATACTGGTTGGTATATTGATTTTCAATAAAGCCATTGTTGTTAAACCTTGTCTTGCGTTAAATACCATCAAACTCTAGGCAAATATAAATCAAAATTAGCAATTTTTTTCAATGTGGGGTCAAGTTTCAACTAATCGGATGCTGGCTTACCGTGTAGTTGCAATTTTTCACTGATTTACTCAAATTAATTCATAAAAAGCACTTTCCCGTTTGAACCCAAAAGCATCGATCACTTTTCCGACTTAATGAATGTATACTTACTTTCATGAAAGGAAGACATCACCATTTCTTGCAAGTAAAGTTTTAAGGAATCCCCTGAGGCGTTTGCAACTTCTACTTGATAGCATAATACCGGCTTCAAAATTCGGGAGCCAAAATTGGAGTCCCACACTGTAAAAAATTTCAGATTTGATGACAAATGCTGATTAACTTAAAAACTCATTTCCTTCCTTTCTCAAGCATATTACCGAGTACAGAGAGCTTTAGAGAAGCTCTCCCCGGGTCGAGGCCGAATGGTTATCTTGTAAGAACTTGCAAGTTTCTGGCAGAAACTTACAAGGCGATGCATCGCCTTGCAAGTTTTTCTTCCAAAAACTTGCAAGTTCTTACAAGTTAACCCTTCGACTTGCAAGTTCTTACAAGTTAACCATTCGACTTACAAGGCTCTTACAAGTTAACCATTCGACTTACAAGTTACTTACAAGTTAACCATTCGCACACACACACCCCCACACACACCACGCACGCACACACACACGCGTACACACACATACACGCTCTTTCTCTCACACACACACACACGCACATACACACATACACACACGCACACACACACACACACACTCACACGCACACACATACGCCCGAAAGCGTAAATAAAATGTTGCAAGACATGAATGTAAATGGATGTTTGAAAAAAAAATCGAATCTGGAAAAGTGTGAATAAATTATAAAAAAGTATAAAAATGAAGGGCCACTAAATTATTTTGAGAAAATACTGACATATGAATTTGAAAATTCAATCAAAGTCAATATTTTGGCAACATTTTTGAGAACGCGATGAAGCTAATTGAGATCTACAGTTTTTTAATGGAATTGCAAAAGGAACTCTCTTGAATTGATAAAATTCAAAAAGTAACCATTTTGTCTACTTAGGTCGAATTTTATTATGTTATCCAAACTGAGCAACTAACTCCCACGCGCTTTCTACGGTAAATGACTGAATTTTATATTGAATTAACCAATAAGAGTTGTGCTCGACCGGAACGAACTTGCAAGAAACTTACAAGTTAGCCATTCGCCTTTCAAGTTCTTACAAGTTAACCATTCTACTTACAAGTTCTTACAAGTTAACCATTCGACTTGCAAGTTCTTACAAGTTAACCCTCTTTTGCAAGAAACTTGCAAAATCTTACAAGTTAACCATCTTTTACAAGAAACTTGCAAGTTCTTACAAGTTAACCATTCGGTCTCGACCCGGGTCCCGCACATAAACACTTCTATGAAATGTAGCGAAGTGGCTTCCCAGAATCCTAACTGTTTCAATCCTAACTTTTTCAATTAAATTGAGATCATCACGACTACAACAGCAATATTTACCATAACCGCGAAAAGTATGCCAATAAAACATAAGCCGCTAAAAAGTAGTTGTGTTATGGCACCTTATAAACTGGTTTATCGAGTGATGAAGAGCTGGAATGACTAGTTAATAAACGTGCTGTTAAAAGTAGAAATTCCAATGCTATCTGGGTTTTCTCTCTTAATATTCAAAGAGTTCAAAGAGATCTAAAGTGAAATCATGTGTATTCTTTATCTCTGTTTAAGGTAATTCTACAAAAGTCATCAGTTGCAATTCCACCTTCCTCTTTTCCACCGAGCAAATAATTCAATTCAAATTCTGTCAAAGAAAAGTGAACAAGTGAGTATTCTTCGAGAAACTTTTAAGTATTGTCACTCATTGACACCAAAACCTATTATCCAAGTTTTCATAACTCGAAGAAAGCTGTAATTCGCCTGTCAATTCGCCTCGCAGGAAAGGAATCTTGCTTAGTTACAATTTTACAATCGGAAAAGTCCTATTAAATTATCCCCTAATATTCTTTTGTTGATTAATTTTTAAACAGATATTATGCAAACATTATATTAAACAACACCCGCGTAAAGAAATTCATTTGACCGCTTTTTCCTTGTGTGTTCCGTTAGATAATTTCTCGGACGCGAAAAAAAAATTTCTGCACTTATTCAAAACCGTCGCAATGACCAGCAAAACGCTGACCACAAAAAAAATGAAAAATTGACAGGCGAATTACAGCTCACCAAAGTTTTT
>NC_134478.1:35750808-36255499 GCF_964194025.1 Convolutriloba macropyga | reverse complement strand
TATATTTCGAAATTCAGGGATATATATATATATATCCCTGAAATTCGATATGGTTTTCCAATGCGCTTGCTAGCCTTCATCCATCAATTTTTCCCAATTTCACAGGAATCCTAAAGACAGACCATAACTTTCCTGTCTCTTCCTGGCAAAATATTTAGAATTTCTGTTTCAACTCGAGTTTCATTTATTTACAAATAGATTGATCATCAAAATGATAAACTTGAACATGGAATTTCTCACCTTTTGAGTCAACAATAAGCAACGCTATACATTTCCTCAACTGTTTTTGAGGTTGTTTTGTTCCTTTCCGAGTTTGAAAATCATCAATTTGTGCTACTTGATAAATGTATCATAATATGAAACCTTGCAAATTTTTCAGACCATTTGGCGTTGATCGGGACGGAGTTCTGCCGGTCGGCCATTCGGCTGCAGAAGAGAAACTTGAGCTGAACGAGAATTCAACCAATGTATCACATTTACAGGCTCAAGTGTCAACTAGCATACAGAACACATCGCCTAATAAATTGTACACTTTTGCATCGCCACAGACACATTGGAAGGTTTAATTATGTTCTATGAAATTTAAAGTTTATTTTGGATCTTCTCTGCATTAGACGATTTAGTGTAAAGACCAATCTTAAAGATTTTTCAAAACCGGGCTGAGGTGAACGACCCAAGTCAGCTCTGTTCAGAGAGATCTGGTTCAGGCACATGGAAAACCAGACCATCGAGACTAAAACCAGCTCTATTCAAACCGACACGAGTTGCACGCAAGAGGTATCAAACCCACTTGGTTCGTTCAAGGGCGGTGCCAGAGTTACTCAAATCGCTCAATAGGGGTACCACACTCATTTGGGTCACGCACTGCGGTGTCTCAAACCCACTTGGGTTGAGTAATGGGGTACTCAGACCAAAAGTTTGTAAATCATGATGCTGAAACATTTCGTATAACTTTTTTCCACAAAAATAGACGTTCCCCCTTTTATATTCCATCCGAGTTCATCAATAGGAAACAATAATTCGTGATAACCACAACCCTTCAGCACTACAACGCGAAAGATAACTTAGCCTTTATCGGGGTATTGTCTGCACATCGAATTAAAGTGGGCTTTGTTTCTCAGAAAGTGCCTACCCAGGGCCGTCTGTGCCAACACACAATCCAGGCTCTTCACTGCGCTCTGATCAGACTATCTAGACATGTTTCAGTCGGTGTAATTGTTTAACATGCACTCTGAAGATGCCAAAATTAAATTTAACTGCAACCTTTGAATTACCTTAAATTGCTTCTACATTACCTTAAATTATGAATACAATTTACCTAAAATACATTACCTGGAAACTATCTGCAACCTTTAAAGAAACAGATGGATATTAAGTATATAGATTCATACATTCATCGAGTTATCTAATTTTCTGGTCGGACTTATTTTGAAACCCTCTAATCGTACAATGAGTTTTTACATAAATTTTATAAGAATTTTAAAATGTTTTTACATTTAAAAATTCTCAGTAAAAACTCATTGTATGATAATAAGGTTTCAAGATAAGTCTGAGCAGAAAATTACATAACTTGAAGAGCACATATTTCAGTTGAGCAGTAGAAATATGCATCCTGACGGTTGGTATTTAAAATTTTCTCCTGATTTTTTTTTGTTTCCTTGACCTAAATTTCAAATTACAGAAAGATGGTTCACGAACGTGCTGCACGAAATTGTGGGCACAGAAACATTTTTTTTCTCCTGAACTTATTGTTGAGAATTTCATTTAATGTTGGTTGCAAACTCTTTCATGTTACTTTTATATTTATCTTAGTTTTTTTTTAAAAAAAAGATGTCTGATTGACAGTTTAAAGCTGTTAATTTAGTTGAAAGACCCTGAGATTTTTTTTTCGACAATTCCCCCAGCATTTGCTGACTATTTGAAAAGTTATATCGAAGCCGTCGTAAACGTCATCTGTTACAACCTCAGTTAAGGATCTCACAACACTTGACGGCACTGGAAAAAATTTTTTTCAAATTAAAACTATTAGCTCTCTTCAAACTAAAACTAATTTAAGAGTCTCGTTATAGTGCACATCGAATAACCCAGCTCATAAAATTTCTGTTATCGGCATTTGCTTAAAAATTATTAAGAAAACTGGAAACGATTTATACGAAATTCCCCTTGAATATAATATTTTGATAAATTATGTCATATAAATTGAAGGCACCCTATCGATTTCCATGAACAGTTTGTACAACATAAATTGTATGATAAGAGACAAGAAAACTTTAGACACAGAGAAATGGTTTCAAATGAACTTAATTTTTGAGAAAAAACAATGGATTGAACGTGTTGTGATAAAATATCGAATGAGTTGAACCAAGAAAAAATTAAAAATTGTGATTTTGGGTTTTTGCAAGCGGAATAAAAAGCGTTTTTGAATAAGTAGAAAAAAATAATTTCTCAAAATGACAGAATAGCAAGAATGATATTTCAAAGTAGAATTTAGAGATTTACAGGAGAAATCTGATTATTAGATCAAGATGGTGATTTGATTTTGGGGATGAAAAAGGACTCAAAAATCAGCCGTATATATACCCATTATCAGTGTGAAAAAGTCAAGATACAAAACTAATCATAGCACCATGATTTATAACGGGGGTCGCAAGGGTTACTCAATATGGTTAGCTTCTGCAAATCAGTTGCAAAGGGAATGCTTTTGCACTTTTCTAAGAATTCATTCACACTTCTGGAGATATCATAATCATTTATTACATGATGGGAAGATTTTACATTAATTAATCTAACTTTAATAATAGTTATCTAGAATCATCAGTTTGAACCGAGTATTGATTCACAGCACCATTTCCTGAAAATTCATTTATATCAGTATTGGTGACTCGAATCAAAATTCTAACAACCCCGCTCTGACTTGAGCTGATTGCGTAGAGTCTGTTCCCACCAAAACTGCTCTGAATGTTTCCACTTTCGGAACGGGTAAGGATTTTGTGAAGATGTCCGCTGCCTTTTTGTCTGTAGGAACGCAATGAGTTGAAATAGTCCCATCCTCCATCTTGTCCCGAATGAAGTGAAAATTTGTCTCGATGCGCTTGCTCCTCTTGTGCATGACTGGGTTTTGGCAAAGTCTGATACAACTTTAGTTGTCCTCTCCAATTCCTATTGGACGTTTCTGTTGGATGCCAAAATCCTCTAGAAATTGTTAACTGCAGCTGCCATGCCCTGATATTCTGCTTCTGACGAAGAAAGAGCAACTGTGGCCTGCTTTTTGACATCCCAGCTGAGTGCTGCACCACGTCCGTTGAGCTTGAAGTAATAGCCCGTTTTCGATTTTCTGTCGTTCACATCTCCAGACCAGTCTGCATCACTTTCCCCCACTAAATCATAACTAGCCTTTTTTGTGTAAGTAAGTTTTAAACCTTTTGAACCTTGAAGATATCGCAGAAGTCGTTTTTCGCACATCCAGTGTTGATTGGTAGGTGCATTCATGTGTCTGGACAGAATGTTGACTGTGAACATGATGTCTGGCCTCGTCTGTTTGACCAGATACAGAAGTGATCCAACCAAGCTTCTGTAGATCCTCTGATCCACTTCTTCGTCTCCGCTCTGTGCTGTCTGAAGTTTCAAATTCAGATCAGCTGGAGTTCTTGAGGGTTTGCATTGATCCATTTGAAACCGCTCAAGCATTGTTTCTATGTAGCGTTCTTGGTCGACTGTGACTTTGCCTTCTTCTCGTCTGATTCTTAGACCCAGAAACCAGTGTAGTCTCCCTATGTCTTCCATGCGAAAGGTTGCTTCTAGTGCCTTCTTGACATCAGAGACCACTGTCATACTTCATGGTGCTACTATGATGTCGTCAACCCAGACCAAGATGAAGATGTGATCCTCTGCCTCTGATCTTGCGAACAAGCAGTGATCGTTCCTGCTTCTGGTGAACCCCTGTCTCAGTAGGAAGTTTGCCAGCTCTTTGTACCAGTTGTTAGCAGCCTGTTTCAAACCATATATTGATTTATTTAGTCGACATACTAACTTCTCCCCATCTGATCTGCGTTTTACAAACTCCTGTGGCTGTTCCAGATACACTTCTTCCTCGATTGGTGAGTCCAGGAAAGCAGTCTTGACATCGAGTTGGTGCATCACATGGCCCTGCTTCGCTGATAGCTGAAGTAGAATCCTGACTGTCTCTGGATTACAGATAGGCGCAAAAGTCTCAAAGTAGTACAGTCCTTCCACTTGTTTGAAGTCTTTTGCCATATAGCGTGCTTTGTATTTGTCGACTTCGCCACTGGGTCCCAATTTCACTTTCTAGACCCATTTGCCCGGTATGACGTCCATGTCTGTGGGTGGTCTCACTAGGTCCTAAGTTTTGTTGTCTTGGAGAGCCTTGACCTCGTCATTCATTGCCCGGTACCACTGCTCCCGTTCGTCGGCTTGCTTGGCTTTGTAGACTGTTTTGGGTTCCTGATAGTTACCCTCAGTCACAGCAAGATGGGTCCTGACTTCTCCAAAAAAATTGCAGAACATTCCTTGCTCGTGTCCCTCGTCTGGGCTCTGCCCTGTCCGCTTGCTCCAGTGCCGCTTCAAAGAAGCCAACTGTCTGTGATAAATCCTCCGTTTCACTGTCTTCCGGTGACTCAGAGTCTCTGAGACTCCCTCTTGTTGCAGTAGATTCTTCATCCAGTGCTGCTTCCTCAACATCTGAGGCATCTCATCTCAGTGTCGTTTCTTGAGTTTTCACGCTCTCTGCGCCATTCCACTCTTCCTTTATTGCAGTAGATATGCCTCTCTCCTCTTTGTTGCCATCGTCTTGATTACCATCATCTGGGTGCCAGATCCCCAGTTGCTGTGACCCCTCAACTAGTAGGTCGGTCGTCTCTGTGTTGTGAGGGATTGAGCCCACTTCAGACTCCTTGATGATCACACCTCGAACTGTCATCACCTTGCGTGTGTTGCGTATGTACATCAAGTATCCGTTTTCTCCTTCATTGTAACCCAGAAATTTTCCTTCCAGTGCCTTGGCTTCAAGTTTGCTGACGTCTCTGTCCCTCTTCCTCATGAAAACTGTGCAACCACAAATAGAAAATTCACTAACTGGAAGCTTAGGTTTATACCTCTCATCAGCTCTGCTGGGCATTTTTATTTCCCTCGTCACAAAACCAAGTTTTTGAACCTTGCTGCGTGATGAATTGCTCCTCCCCACATCATCTTGGGAAGTCCTGAGTCAATGAGCAAACATCTTGCCATCTCCAGCAGTGTCCTGTTGCACATCTCAGCTAACCCATTCTGTTGTGGCGTCTCTGGTATGGTTTCTCCTGTAGAATGCCTGCAACAAAGCAGTACATCATGAACTGCTCTGAGAGAAACTCCTTCGCATTGTCTTGTCTCAGCTTCATGGGCGTCCCCACACTGAGAAAAAACTTCTTCAGACTGGTCAGTGCTTCACTCTTTGCCTTAAGCAAGTCCACAAACACAAACTTCGTGTACTGGTCTGCAAACAAACTGCTGAACCGGAACCCTGACAGTGACTCTACTCTGAAAGGTCCCATCACGTCTGTGAACACCCTCTCCAGCTTCTCTTCTGCTTGGTTCTCTGCCACTCTTGGCACTGGAGTCTTTGTGATCTTAGCCAATGCACACACTTTGCATACATCATCGAATTCCCTCACTGTCTCTGGTGCATTCCTGACCACATCCGCTTGATTCAAATGACCCAATCGTCTGTGCCACTTCCTTGCACTGTCAAGTTTCATGCTGTTGGAACTCATCTTGAATTCTAGAACGCTGCGGGGTAAGTAAAACAAATTATTTTCCTGATTTAGTTTTACCCGAGTTCCCTTCTGGAGTTTCATGCAGCTACTTCCTTTCTCGAGAGTGAAGCTATGTCCCCACTCCGTGCATCTTGAGACTGATAGGAGGTTTGAAGAATAGTTCGGCACACACAAAACATTTTTGAGTTCGCATTGGAATTCCCTTTTGTTTGAGGGTATGCTGATCCTCACACAGCCTCTGTCCACCACTCTGGAAGCCTCTCCGTTGGGATTTCTGACCACTGATTTATTGGGCACAAAATACAGGAACGCAACGATGTTCGTCACTATGTGATCTGTACAACCACTGTCCACTAGCATTCCTGCTGTCTTCCACTGGGTAAGAGCTGCCTAGTATTCCTCGTCTAGTGAACACATTGGACCCTGTTGGACCCACTGCCACTGACTCCTGTTTGCCTCCATCTATTTGTCTTTTGCATGCCCTGTCTAGGTGACCTTTCTCACCACACTTGCTGCATTGTGCTGTCTCCTTCTTCCTGTAGTCCTTGGCAAAGTGTCCAGGGATCTCACACACAAAGCAGTTTCCTTTCTTGGGTCTCTTCTTGAGGTCACGCTTCACTGCCAATGCCACTGAACCACTTTGTCCATTGTTCCTTTGTGCTGTGCTCTCATGGAAGTTCTGCAGCCTTTTCCTCAATTCTGTGAAGTTCGTTGCCGGTTTAAAGCTTTCCTGTTTAACAAAACTTTCATACCTCATTGGCAGACCATTGAGGACCAAGGCGTTGAAGAGGAATGCTGAGACTGCTTCCCTTGCTTCTTGTGGCCTTGTGAGCCACTCCTGTCATCTGATGAAGCAGTTATCCAAATCCTCAGCATCCTCGGGCTGCAGACGAGCAAGCTGTGCCACGAAAGTCACCACTGTCGGCGTCTCCACACTCTGAAATCTCTCTTGCAAAAACTTCCAAACCTTTGCTCCATCTCCGATGCCGTCATCTCCCACACAGTCATGTCTCATCATCAAGAGGGTTGTTGCATCTAGAGTCAGTGCCAGATGGCACCACACATTGTTCCGTTTCTCCTTGATGTCTGCAACTTCCTTCTCAAATGCATCCTTCAGCACCTTTTGGGTCTTCTTTTCATCATTGCTCGCCCCACTGGCTAGCGCTGCAGGCTCATTGGGTTGCTCCTCTGTCCCAGGTAGTGATTTGTAGAGTACCTTCGTCTGCATGGTTGCCACAAATCTTGTGCTCCAGATTGGAAAGTCATGTGCCTTTTCTATGTAGGTCAGCAGCTTCACTGTCTGTTGATCCATCGTGTGAGAAGGCAAAACAGTTGTGAAATGAAAAAGTACTAAGCAGAAAACGATTATGACTGTCAACAACAAATTAGTTTTGTTTTAGAAATTAGTTTTAAGACTTAGAAAATTGCTGGGCCCTATTGGATTATGGTTTTTCGCAAGCGGAATAAAAAGCGTTTTTAACTAAGTAGAAACAATTAATTTCTCAAAATGAGAGAATAACAAGAATGATATTTTACATTAGAATTTAGAGACTTACAGAAGAAAACTGATTATTAGATCAAGATGGTGATTTGATTTTGGGGATGAAAAAGGACTCAAAAATCAGCTGTATATATACCCATTATTAGTGTGAAAAAGTCAAGATACAAAACTAATCATAGCACCATGATTTATAGTGGGGGTCGCAAGTGTTACCCAATATGGTTTGCTTCTGCAAATCAGTCGCAAAGGGAACCATAAACGGAATGCATTTGCACTTTTCTAAGAATTCATTCACACTAACAGAGATATCATAATCATTTAATACATGCTGGGAAGATTTTACATCAATTGATCTAACTCTAATAATAGTTATCTAGAATGATCAATTGAACCAATTATTGATTCACAGCACCATTTCTTGAAGATTCAATTATATCAGTATTAGCGACTTGAATCAATTTACATCTGTCGGATTAATTTGGTAAGTTAAATTTTCTAATAATACTAAGTTTAAGTCTTCAACTCGACTCGAAATTCTAACATAAATTGAAGACACCCTATAGATATCCATGAACGTTTTGTACAACATAAATGGCATGATAGGAGACAATAAAACTTCAGACACAAAGAAATGGTTTCAAATGAACTTAATTTTTGAGAAAAAACAATGGATTGAACGTGTTGTGATAAAATATCGAATGAATTGAACCAAAAAAAAATTAAAATTGTGATTATGGGTTTTTGCAAGCGGAATAAAAAGCGTTTTTAAATAAGTAGAAAAAATTAATTTCTCAAAATGAGAGAATAACAAGAATGATATTTCACAGTAGAATTTAGAGATTTACAGGAGAAATCTGATTATTAAATCAAGATGGTGATTTGATTTTGGGGTTGAAAAAGGACTCAAAAATCAGCTGGATATATACCCATTATCAGTGTGAAAAAGTCAAGATGCAAAACTAATCTTAGCACCTTGATTTATAGGGGGGTCGCAAAGGTTACCCAATATGGTTTTCTTCTGCAAATCAGTCGCAAAGGGAACCATAAATGGAATGCATTTGCACTTTTCTAAGAATTCATTCACACTTCTGGAGATATCATAATCATTTAATACATGCTGGGAGGATTTTATATCAATTAATCTATCTCTAATAATAGTTATCTAGAATCATCAGTTTGAACGGAGTATTGATTCTAAGCACCATTTCTTGACGATTCATTTATATAATTTTTTTGATCGAAGTGTGTGGATTATTTTTGAAAGCACGATTTTCAGTTAGTGTAATGAATAATGTAGAAATGACGCAAAACGATTTGAAATTAAAACCAACACTAATAATTGATGCGTTAAAAGTTGTTCTCTAATTGTTTTAGAACTCCTATCCAATTATCTGATTGGGAAAAACAGAAAAGTTATACCTGCAACCATTCTTCGACAAAACAGAGGAAAAAAGAGCAACAAAATTCAATACAAAAGAAAACAATTTTTGGCCGTACCTTACTGAAAATAGTTCTAATATGTAGACACTGACAAAATTGTTCATGATGCTCATAAAAATTTTGCCTGCACAGAAATTTTATAACCTAATTAATTATTTCTAACTGTTAAAACCCTCAAAGACAATAAGTAAGAAACATAGCCGTTAGATTACGTAGAGCGACTCAAAGAAATGTGCAAAAAAAATCTTTTAATTAACCCTACCTATTTCAGAAGTATAAAAAATATTAAAAAAGAAGCATAAACAACGCAATTTATAGGGGAAAAAACCAACAATTTTTAGTTAGAAATATAGGTCAGAAGGGGTCGTAGGTAGGTGATGGGGAGGTAGGTGGGAGTGTGGGTAGGATGTTGGAAGTGCATAGGTTGCTGGGGAGGGGTAGGTGGGATAGGGCAAATGGGGATGTGGTGGAGTGAAGGTTAGTTAGACAAGAGGGACTTATTTGAGATCAAAGATGATAATGACTATATATTACAAACTACACTACTCTTAAATTGCAATATCCGAAAACAGAATTCAACGTTCAAAAACGGAAGTAATTTTTCGACTCCAATGAAACCGAAATTCATCAGCCGTATTCATCAGCCGAAATTCAAAGAAACCGAAATTCATCAGCCGAAATTCAAAGAAACCGAAATTCATCAGCCGAAATTCAAAGAAACCGAAGTCATAAAAAATAGATCATCATTACATTGACTCATAAGCGGACCGACACATGCACTCTAAAAAATTCTTCGCAACTTAAGTACTCTTAGAATCATAAAAACAACAAACTATTGCTCCCTTGTATTAAGTTTGGTCCAAAACTGCCTAAATTTTAATTTTGAATGTAAAACAACAAATCACTCTTCAAAACAATGCAAAGTTTGAACTTGGTCAGTTAAACTTTCTAATAATACTGAGTTCAAGTCTTCAACTCGACTCGAAGTTCTAACATAAATTGAAGACACCCTATAGATATCCATGAACGTTTTGTACAACATAAATGGCATGATAAGAGACAAGAAAACTTCAGACACAAAGAAATGGTTTCAAATGAACTTAATTTTTGAGAAAAAACAATGGATTGAACGTGTTGTGATAAAATATTGAATGAATTGAACCAAAAAAAATTAAAATTGTGATTATGGGTTTTTGCAAGCGGAATAAAAAGCGTTTTTAAATAAGTAGAAAAAATTAATTTCTCAAAATGAGAGAATAACAAGAATGATATTTCACAGCAGAATTTAGAGATTTACAGGAGAAATCTGATTATTAAATCAAGATTAAGTACTCTTAGAATCATAAAAACAACAAACTATTGCTCCCTTGTATTAAGTTTGGTCCAAAACTGCCTAAATTTTAATTTTGAATGTATAACAACAAATCACTCTTCAAAACAATGCAAAGTTTGAACTTGGTAAGTTAAACTTTCTAATAATACTAAGTTTAAGTCTTCAACTCGACTCGAAATTCTAACATAAATTGAAGACACCCTATAGATATCCATGAACGTTTTGTACAACATAAATTGCATGATAAGAGACAAGAAAACTTCAGACACAAAGAAATGGTTTCACATGAACTTAATTTTTGAGAAATATAGGTCAGAAGGGGTTGTAGGTAGGTGATGGGGAGGTAGGTGGGAGTGTGGTAAGGATGTTGGAAGTGCATAGGTTGCTGGGGAGGGGTAGGTGGGATAGGGCAAATGGGGATGTGGTGGAGTGAAGGTTAGTTAGACAAGAGGGACTTATTTGAGATCAAAGATGATAATGACTATATATTACAAACTACACTACTCTTAAAATGCAATATCCGAAAACAGAATTCAACGTTCAAAAACGGAAGTAATTTTTCGACTCCAATGAAACCGAAATTCATCAGCCGTATTCATCAGCCGAAATTCAAAGAAACCGAAATTCATCAGCCGAAATTCAAAGAAACCGAAATTCATCAGCCGAAATCCAAAGAAACCGAAGTCATAAAAAATAGATCATCATTACATTGACTCATAAGCGGACCGACACATGCACTCTAAAAAATTCTTCGCAACTTAAGTACTCTTAGAATCATAAAAACAACAAACTATTGCTCCCTTGTATTAAGTTTCGTCCAAAACTGCCTAAATTTTAATTTTGAATGTAAAACAACAAATCACTCTTCAAAACAATGCAAAGTTTGAACTTGGTAAGTTAAACTTTCTAATAATACTAAGTTTAAGTCTTCAACTCGACTCGAAATTCTAACATAAATTGAAGACACCCTATAGATATCCATGAACGTTTTGTACAACATAAATGGCATGATAAGAGACAATAAAACTTCAGACACAAAGAAATGGTTTCAAATGAACTTAATTTTTGAGAAAAAACAATGGATTGAACGTGTTGTGATAAAATATCGAATGAATTGAACCAAAAAAATTAAAATTGTGATTATGGGTTTTTGCAAGCGGAATAAAAAGCGTTTTTAAATAAGTAGAAAAAATTAATTTCTCAAAATGAGAGAATAACAAGAATGATATTTCACAGTAGAATTTAGAGATTTACAGGAGAAATCTGATTATTAAATCAAGATTAAGTACTCTTAGAATCATAAAAACAACAAAACTATTGCTCCCTTGTATTAAGTTTGGTCCAAAACTGCCTAAATTTTAATTTTGAATGTATAACAACAAATCACTCTTCAAAACAATGCAAAGTTTGAACTTGGTAAGTTAAACTTTCTAATAATACTAAGTTTAAGTCTTCAACTCGACTCGAAATTCTAACATAAATTGAAGACACCCTATAGATATCCATGAACGTTTTGTACAACATAAATGGCATGATAAGAGACAAGAAAACTTCAGACACAAAGAAATGGTTTCAAATGAACTTAATTTTTGAGAAATATAGGTCAGAAGGGGTCGTAGGTAGGTGATGGGGAGGTAGGTGGGAGTGTGGTAAGGATGTTGGAAGTGCATAGGTTGCTGGGGAGGGGTAGGTGGGATAGGGCAAATGGGGATGTGGTGGAGTGAAGGTTAGTTAGACAAGAGGGACTTATTTGAGATCAAAGATGATAATGACTATATATTACAAACTACACTACTCTTAAAATGCAATATCCGAAAACAGAATTCAACGTTCAAAAACGGAAGTAATTTTTCGACTCCAATGAAACCGAAATTCATCAGCCGAAATTCAAAGAAACCGAAATTCATCAGCCGAAATTCAAAGAAACCGAAGTCATAAAAAATAGATCATCATTACATTGACTCATACGCGGACCGACACATGCACTCTAAAAAATTCTTCGCAACTTAAGTACTCTTAGAATCATAAAAACAACAAACTATTGCTCCCTTGTATTAAGTTTGGTCCAAAACTCCCTAAATTTTAATTTTGAATGTAAAACAACAAATCACTCTTCAAAACAATGCAAAGTTTGAACTTTCTGATAGGAACAATTTTACTTGAATAAAACAGTTAGTCCGACAAGAAAAACAAACAAAGTTTTCCCTGATTAACATATTATTTCATTCCGTGCTGACACGAGAAAAAGAACTAATATACCATCTTGTATTTAAAAAATGTTCTTTTGATTAGCAAATTTCTCTCTTTCAAATAGCGATATCAATGCTGCTTTGGTTCAGGCTCATAATCTGCGCTTTTTGTGTCTTTATATTTGTGAGAAATCTTTCATTGTAAATGTCTGTTGCATATTTCTCTCAAAAAAACAAATCTGACAAGGCGAGAAGAATCGATAATTTGAAAATATTTTCTCGATAAGTCCGCAACCGAAGTAAAACTTAGAGAAAAACATTTTACTAAGACAAATAAATGAGTTTTTCGCAAAAATAAGCAACAATTAGTTCACTATTATCACAAAAAGTGATCAAGAAGAACGCAGACCATAAGAAAAACCATTTAACTGGTTGAACTGAAATCAGGCCACTGAAGATGTCATCAGTTCATTATTTTTTTAAAATCAT
This sequence comes from Convolutriloba macropyga, assembly GCF_964194025.1. Lineage (NCBI taxonomy): Eukaryota > Metazoa > Xenacoelomorpha > Acoela > Convolutidae > Convolutriloba > Convolutriloba macropyga. The sequence goes on along the minus strand of NC_134478.1, from coordinate 36,242,779 downwards.
TTTGGACTAAGCTTTTCTGATACCCACTCGAGAAAACAGTTGTTAATTTTTCTTAAAAAATTGGAAAAACATCAAGATTTTTAACCAATGTTTTCAATCGGTTGCACCATTGCACCTCGCATTTGTTGATGTTCATTTTTTGAATTGTGAGCAAAGCAATCCGTATAATTACAGAGGCTAGATTGAATTGAACAAAAAATTATTCAAAAACGTTTTAGTTTTTTTTAATCCTCTAATTGGAGTTGTTGATATCATCTATTTGAACAGTAAACACCTCAAAGCTCACAATTACGGAAAACTCAAAAAAAATCGAAAGTCCTCATTTTTTAGTAATATAGTTTTTTTGATAAATGAAATCAATAAAAAAGTTTTTTTTCTATCAGTCGCTCAAAATATATTAAAGCGTGAACAGAGTTTTAGCAAACGGATGAAAGTCGATGAAAATGTTGCTTTGTTTTGTAAAGCAACCTTTTTGTGAAGACCCCTACATCAATATCGAACAATTTGATACCTATGGTATACAATTGGTCAGGCAAATTGATTCAATTCAACAGAGAAATCTTAAATATGTGTGACTTCGATGTGTTTCGAGTATCAAAATTAAACTCGATAACTTACAATATCTTTCGAAAAAATTGGGCATCTAACATAAGGGAGAACTGAAACATATATAGAAAAACTCTTGTGATTGTGAAGCGCTTGACAAGAGTGGTCTCAAAAATGATTTTTATCAGGTGACACGGATCAGACTGCTTATTGAGTTCAGTGTGATCGCATACAATTAACAATTGGTCAATTTCCTACGACAGGTTTTCCGTACTTTCCCCAGGCCTGCTGAATTAAGGCTTGGACTTAGAAGTTGCCCAAACTGACACCGAATTGAACCACATGTCATCTTGTGACACCAAACAACGTATCAGATTTTTGTTTGACAGTCGTAGTTCTCAACTACTTTGATTTTGTAGACTTCCTCTGACATGTGCGGTAAATATGTAGTCGTTCCGGTGATTGTGGAGCACAATTTTTGAGTCCTCAATCAATTTATATCTTAAGTTAAACTAGCATGGAGCGTCAGCGCGAATTTCACAGTGAGAAATTTGCTTAAAAGGGCAAATTTGTCAAATGAAGCTCTAGTCCTCAAATTGTACTTTATCTCTTCATGCTTTAATGTTTGAAACGAAAACAAGCTTTCCACCGATGACAGTAACAGTATCAGTAACAAGCTTTCCACTGACCGTTTAACAAAAAAAAACAAGTGGGAGCGAGTTAGAGCGAGTCCTAAGAATAGCAATGGTTGTTCTTTATTGTTCTCGCTCTAAGTCGTGTGTGGCTCAGTTGTTTTTGGCAACTGAGCCACCGACCATTAAATCAATGATGTGTAACATAACCCCTTTCAAAAAGTGTTCCTTCAAAGCAGCTTTCCAAAAAATTTTTATGGAGTTTCGTTTGAGCTCTCATTTTTATTTGTAAAGCTGAATAAACCTGAATATAAATACGAATTGCGAGAAAAAAATGTTAAAAAACATTAGACTTTTTCGGACATAGATAACACTGACACACTGAAATATGGCTGTAGAACAGTCGAAAAACCCATTTTCAGTAATTCGATCGTCCGTGTTTCTTTTTCTATGTTAAATCTGCTTGTCACCAATTCACGCTTCCAAAGCCTGTTCATTTCTATTCAAAGAGAAAAAATGAACTGAAACAAATGTGTTTTCAAACGATTTTGCGTTTTTGTTTTCTTCATTTTTATCTTTGTTCTGCGAATACAACACATTGAACTAAATAACAATAAATTATTCATACCCAAGAAAAGATTTTGCTCAATTTCAATTCAAAATTATTCTTTGAAATTTTGTTGCGAGCGGTTTAATTTGCTAAGTAACCATAAAGCTTTCTAGAATGCTGTTATTTTTCATACAGCTATTTTGAACATTTTCAACTAAAAAGAGCTTTATTGTTTTTTAATTGATTGCCGAGATTTCAAGAATTACGAATCTCGCGTAATGAGAAGTTTGCAAAATAATTAGTAAATAAAAACAATTAGCTCCGAGGTAAATTTACAACAAATAAAATCATCAAATGCGTGTTTTACTACAGTTCCGACATTTCTACCATTTAATAATTGCGCAGTTTTCCCATTTTCCCTCATTAATACACGGTGATGAACATATTCTTATCAACAAATCGACAATTTTCCACAAATTTAGATGTGCTTAAATACTCAACATTCTCAAGCGCTCTTTCGCTTTCTTGTCAAGTTCCCTCACAGCCGCTTTTTATGCCTCTTCAATTGAGAAAACAATAATTTTCACACGTGGAGAACAAACCCCTTCAAAGGTAAATAATTTGTACAAATCATTGCAAACTCAATCTATAAAGAAATAAGGTGTTCTTACAGCCTGTTAGGCAGTTTTTTTCATCTTATTTTCCAAGTAAAAGGAGCTGCGTGTTGGTACCGCGTTAATTCGTGAATTGTGTTCCTAAATTATCGTTATATTTATTTGTACTTAGTAAAAAATGTTACCAAATGTTCAAACACTGTTCCTAATATTTCACCGACAAAACTTTTTTCATTGTTTTTGAATCCTCGGAAAAAATAGGACTGCAGTTCTCTTGTTTGTTCTTTGTATTATAAAAAATGTTTGTCATTTGGTCGTTTGTTCTAACATTCTATCGGGTTATCTTGTAATGGCAGTACCACAGCCGAGATCAGATGTAAATCTCTTGACAACATTTTGCAAAATTCTTGCAAATGAGGTTAATCTTTTAAGTTTTCTAAGAAATATCTTGCCCAGTTAAACGTTTTCTTGTCAAAACTTTAGTTACCGCACCCTGGTAAAAATTTTTCTGCTTGCCTTTGTAACCATTAAAAGAAAAAAATAATCGTCAAAATGGTAAGTACCCAGAAACATATTCTCCAGGAAAAAAATTATTCGGGACTTTTATGAAATTTGAAAGCGAATTAACTACTTATTGGAAAAGCCGCTTTTCTAAACCTGTCCATCTTTGAGTAAAATGTGTTTTTTTATGCTTCAACAATACGTAAAACACTATTTTCTAGTTTTAATAATCGTTCCTAGATAATCCATTCTCAAGAGGATCTAGAATTCAAATAATACGGTCCTCCAGAAACTAAATAATTTGGTCAGAAACTCCTTTTTAAAAAAAAAAGACATTAACGTGTGATTCTGGCTGAAAAGTAACATTCAAATTTTTAAGATTTTAGAAAGAAATTAACAAAATAACTGATTGCCTTTTTGGCCCAAGTATCATCTTATTCAAGCTTTCACAATGAATTGTGGGAACTGGAAGAACAAAAATTTTTCTCAAGAACCTTAGATCATAAGGACCGGCCAATTATTCTATTGTCAGACAATGCTCCCTAAAAAACCAAACTGCATATTTGTTTTCAACAATTTTAATAAGAGGAAGATCTGCATAAAGCGATAAAAAGCAACTTAGCCTTTTTTGCTAAAAAAAAAGAAGAAAACATTTGTTTCTATTAGCGTCGCATTTATTGGCATTTTTGTTTAAAATCTGTTGGCAGCACTATTTTAAGTTCAATTTTGAAAAAAGGAAAACCTTTCTATAGAATTCGTAAAAAGTTAATTGTAATCCAATATAAGTTTGCTTTTGCTGTATTGATTTTTTTTCATGTGCTTGTGTTGTTGTGGTCTCCATGAGATCTTTCATTTTTTTCATTGTATCATCAGGTTTCGGCTATTTAAATTTTAACAAATAGGTTTCAAAACAGTATTTGTTTTTTTTTTCTTAAAAATTTAAATTCGCATTGATCACTTTTGCTAATGAAAAATCTGAGAAATTATAATTTTTAACAGCACTGCAATTAATTTTCTTTTTGTTCAAAAACCAGTGGTAGCATTTTTTCAAAAAAAACCTCTTAACATTTTTCATATCGTTTATTCTATACGTTTATGTCAATGGGTCCAATTTTTACAAATTTTTATCACCTTCACTCTACTTTGCTTTCAATTTACTGTCCTACCGACACCTCACCGCACTCTCAATTTTTTTTAAAGAATTTCTCTAACATGAAATGATTTATCTCGATATACAGTAAACATTAATGCACCAATCGACATACAGTAATGCTTTCAAATATTCTTTACTGTTTTCAAGATTTGTCTTCGTTGAAAAAGTTTGCTTAAAATTGGAAAAATACCATCTTTAATCAAAGCATCAGAGTATTGAATAGCTAATTAGTAGCAACAAAATTTTGTATTCTGCTTGAGAACATCCGGCAAAAACGATAAAGAATTGAAAAAAAATTAAAAGAAGGCTTCAGCAGTGTCAATTTGAGACGTTAAAGAATTTCAGTTTGTTCAATATCTTTGGCATCATTGCTATAAAAATTTTTTATAAAAAAAAATTTTTTTGGTCCACTTATAAAGGTTTTTTCTGAAAAGATGAAAAAATTCGAAGATTCTTTTACTGAAGCGCTCAACAAAATGACAATAACAAGCGATACATAATAAATATATAATGACGATATAAAAATGAATATAAAGGCTTTCATCGTATCTGGATAGATGCTCAAAGCTAGAGGTTTTTCAGGTAGGTTGGTGACTAAAAACTATTTGGCGTTAAAGAAAATTAAAATTGGCAAAAAAGCGCAGTTCTTTTTCCAAAAAGGGCAAAACACGTCTCAAGGCCAACATCATCACAGCGCTAATTTTTGGCTGCCGCTTTTAATCTTAACATCTCTTCTTGAAAAGATGAAATTAATTCAAGGTATTTCTTGAATGAAAATTCTATGTTGGTAAATGCAAAACAAAGATTTAAGTTTGATCGCCCATCGATCGTATTTTTTTAAGAAAAAAGAAGCTAACTATTGTTTTCAAATGTTTTTTTTTATCTTAGAGGGTGCCGGCAAATTCGTTGACGTAAATTGCTTGCGCATGAAACAGGAATTAACTTCAACATGTTTATGCATGGATGATGTTTGATTTGTTTATTTCCTCCCCTTTCAAGTAATTAACACATTAATCATCTTCAGGCGCCATGAATGTTTAGAGCTCTTCATAACTGAACATCAGCATTTCATCTCGACTTCCTCACAAGTACCTCATTTTGTTCCATTAATAATTCACGCACTAGTTATAAATCAATAAATAACAACAAACTATCAAGTAAGCGGCTTTGTTCAAATAAACTGCGAGCTATAATAAACAATATCCTTGAAAATGTTGCCATTTTGTTTACTTTTCCATACATTATCAATGCACTCAATTCTCTATATTGCAACTTCACTAATGCGAATATGGATTTGGTTCAATGTTTGCTCTCTTTTTTGATATGCGCTGCCCGTAACCAAATACAGCCTCAACGCAACCAACCCCCAACACCCCCCCCCCCCCAAACCGAGGGGTCCTCTCTCGTACGATTGTCGCATGAGTTAATTCTCCCGTGAATCAATGCCAAGTCTGAAGAAATATTGGAAATAGCCTCCTCTGTGCCTGCATTCCCTCATTTTCCCAGTTCTAAATGTCAAATTAGTACTTTCCCTTTATTTCCTCCGAACCGACAAACCGTACTCTGTTCCTTTCTCTCTCCCTCTTTTTGGGTGAATTTGTGCATATCAAAAAAGAGTTTCATCACAACACAATTATAATTTCAAATGACTATTGACTTCTTTTTCAACAATCGTATTTGATAAAATAGTCGCACACGGAATTCCTTTGAAGCCATAAAAACTACAATCGAGAAAAAGAACAGACGTTGGGGCAAAATATTTAAATTTATTCCAAGTATTTACAATGTTTTGTTTTAGTTTGGCTCTACCTTACAGGAAATCTATGCGTCGTCAGGAAATAACAGTTCTGCTTACAGAATATTGATTTTATATCGAGGACTCAGTGCAGACTTTTGGTTGCGAAAAGGCTTTGATTATTACGTGGAAAATCAAATGAAAGAAATTTAATGCGGAAAAACTGTTGAATCGACTCTTTTGTGGAATAAACGACCCATTTTGAGTCAGCAGAATTAGTTCATCTCACAATGGCTACATGCGTTTTGAACGGTGTCACTGCCGGTCAAAATGCAAGACTACAGGCAGTTGACTTTTCTTTCACACATCCGACAGAGGACAGTTTGGCAGTGAGCTGGTCTCCACTTCCTCAAAATTACGCAATACAGTGCTACTTTATTATCCTTTTGAATTTCTGTTATACGAAAACAGCTGATTCCACAAGAACTTCTAAAGGTGAGCATGAGATAGAGCTTATCCTCGCTTACATTCAAAGCATAAACTCAAAAAACAATTTAAGCAAAACAGAATTTTATAATAAACCAGTATAGTTAGCAAGCTACATTAAGCTTCAAATAGGCCCTGAAGTTATGCGTATCTCGGTCTCAAATGACAATTGATAATTTCGGATGTTCCCACATTTTATACTAGTGAAAAATCTCCACCACATCTTAGCTGTACTTATTAACCTATATAATTAGCCTACAGTTCAGACAATGAGACTCGATGATGTGTGTTTGTACATAGTCTTCCGACCCCACTCATCCACATTCTTGGCTTAAATGGATTCTTAAGGATAAATAACGGATGGACAGACGTATATACAAGTGAGGTTTTTTTTATTTCAGTAGCATGGACAAAATTTGAATAGGCAAAACATTTATTTGAAGAGAAGAAATCAAACTAACAACACTTCTCAATTAAACACCTAATTATCTTAATAACTAAAAGAACTCGTAAAAAAATATCAAAAATCTTAACCACATAAAACTATTCTTTGTTAAAAAGCAGGTATTATCGATTTTACCAAAAATGCAAAAAAATGGCGGAGTGTGACGAAATGCGACAGGTGATCTCTTTGGGTCAGTTACTTAGTTTCATTCAGTTTCTCCAATTGTTAAGAGAAGCGCATTGTATAAGAGGAGATAAATAAAAATACAAACTTAAATTTAGTTTTTAATATCTTCTATTTAAAATGGTTTCATATTTGCGTTAGTTTGCTGCTTTTAATGTTGGAATTTGGGAATGAATTAAAATTTGGCAATCATAACTTTTTATAATATTTCTCTACATTGAATAAATAACAACAGGCAGTTGTAAAAAAAAACACTGAAGTCTGCTTAAATTGCTAACCTAAGCAAATTTTGGTTTCAGTATTTACTTTCTACTCATTACTTATGAAAACTATAGAAATAAATCTATCGCAAGCGTTTTTTCACTCTGCTGAAAAATCAAACTTGACATTGAACAACAGAACAAAATGAAATCAATTTGTGTCAATTGTTTGCTCCTACTGCTCGCCTGTCATACATCAATTAAATATGTCCCTCTCAATATCATAAGAAATAATAGTTTTGATATGCGATAATTGCGGTGCGATTACGATCATTCCTTAGTGAAACGTGTGATTCAGTCTAAGCGTGGCTTTACAAAGTCGAATAATCACTTAACAAAAGATGATAATGGTGCAACTGAAATCTAGTTGTAAAATGTATGAAAATAGTAGCTGATTTATCAGACAAGAGTTCCCCTCACAGATGTTAACAGAATTGAGTTTTCGCAATAGAATTATGAACAAATCAAGGATGCTCGTTAATGTGCGTTCGCACATGATGTTCCGACTCGAGCTCATCTACACTTTTGACTTAATTGTCAACCAAATGAAGACATAATAAAAATAGATGTTTGAGTTTAAGAAAACGTTTAAAGACCTAACTACTTATTGAATTACATAATGCCATGCCTCATTACAGCGCTGACGAGATCTTCCAATGAAAAAACTACGAAACAAAAGCAAACAACAAAAGAAGCAAAAACAAAAATTTCAGGGCAAAAACTAAATTTCACGTTAAATTTGAACGCACCAAGTAACAACGCCAAAATGCAATCGTATAAAACCTTAAATGCACAAATTTAATTTGTCCATACTATACAGCAGATGGCAATTTTCTTTAATGCGACTAGGTAACAATGTCGACAAAGGAAATAATAAGGCGAAAATGGAAAATCAATCAATTTTTTTTAAACTAAATTATTTCTAAAGTCTTAAAAATCAATAGCTTTTCACAAAATAATTGTTAATAAATTTACTAAACATTAATTCTGAAACCAATAGGACCTGTTGTTGTTTAGATTAAGCCATAGGAACGGACTACAGAAGCAAAAACGAAAAAACAAATTATTGAATCCATTAAAATCATTGGCTATTATCTGAATACTATGCATTCTTCTTTCTATTTCCATTCCCACTAATGAAGCTAAAATTATACTGAAAGATTAAATAAGTGCATTTAGGCCACATTTGAAAATCATTGGGATCTGTTATTACGCGAATGTGGTAAAAGAAGAGAAAAATAACCAAATTTTTTTTTTGAAATCTTGCGTCATCGAAGCCATAAAACCAGGAGTTAGAAAGAAAAACGTTAACCAACAAATTTTAGGTTGCTGTAAAAAAAAGGAAGGGGTTCTGGTCATTACTGAGAATTTCTTACAAAACAGGAAAATAAATCTAAATTTGGTTAATGTTCAAAAGTTTTTTGAAAAATTGTGTTTAAAGTCTTAGCAGACAATAATTTCAAAAGTTTTCAACAGATGTCAAAAAATACGCTCAGTCATGACTCGATAAAAGACCAAAGATTTTTGTCATGCATGGGTAATCAATAAGATATCACAATAAGTCTCATGACTATGAAAACAACAACAAATACAGGCAAAAACCAAAAAATCAGTAGAAAAGTGCGAGAAGAAAGTGTCGAAGCCATTTAAACCATAAGTTTTTCTCTGAAAAATGTATTTATGATCCATTGTAAGTCTTCCCTAAACCAACGGGAGCTTTCCAATTTAGAATAAGGTGATAAAATTTCAAAACGTTTCAAAAATACGAAAATATCCAAAAACTTTAAAATTGTTTTTGAAATACTGTGGCATCCAACTTATAAAACCAATAGTTGTGCAGTAGGAATGAAGGGGATCTTGTCAGTACTGAGACTGACTTAACGTTACAAAAATAAGTTTATGATCGATTAATGTTTATAAAAAAAATTGAAAAACTAAATATAAAGTCTTAACAGTCATTAGCTGTCAAATCAAAGCACTGAATAGCTTCAATAATGCTCATTACAAAACCCATCGCACTTTTAGTCAAGGATTCAATGCTATAGGGTTCCAAAAATTCAGTAAAACCTCAAAAAGAATATCAAATGTTCATTAAAAATTACAAAAGCTCAGAGTCGAAGCCATAAAAAACATATGCCACTCCTTGAAAACTTGTTTTTTGTTCCCTAGGCGTCATTTTACTGTAAATCAGGTTTATCACTAACCAAACATCCATATGAAAAGTGAAAAGTCTCTAGGTGAACCAAAAAGAAAAGGTTTTGAAGAAAAGATCATAATTTGAAGAAAAATTACACTAAAAGTGAACGAAATCATACCAAATATGATGTGTACACACAAAACTTCAATCCTCGATAACTCCTCGAAAATACGAAAATCAAAAAAAATCTTTTTTTATAAATTCTAGGCTGGACGAGCTTTTTAATGATACCACTCACATTTCTCCACGACAAAAAAAATCATTTGAGTATATAGTTCCTTCCCCCACAAATGGGGCCGGAACAAATATAGAGGGAAAAATAAGGCTCAACACAAAATGTCGTTATACGGCTTTTGAGCTATAGTAAGATCATGATATGAGACTTGAAATAATTCAGGCTTAAACTCCATCAGCGTAAAAGAAACATACAAAGTATTACGCATCACAATTGCCCCTTCAGAGGAAATAAATATGAACAGCGCTTATAATTTTCAACATTTAAAGAATGGCAGAATTGAGATTTGAGTATATTATGAAACTACTAGCATCTTGCCTAGTTCTCATCATCAATTAAATATGAATATAAAAATCAGCTAAAAAGTTTATGGATTTTTATGTAGAACACAATAATCAGTTCAGATGAGAGTTTTTGAGTTTTTCTAGTAATCGCTCTCCTATTCGATGGCATTTTTTGCCTCCCGAATATTAAAAAATACGTCTACTGATGAGAATAATACAATTTGTTCTGGATTTTGCTCGGCAGTTGACAGTGGTTTTTGTCGCATATTTGACTGAGCTGACGATTTGAAGCTCAGATCATCCTTCAACGTGAAAGATCGACAGCTTTCTCAGATTAAGATGTCTTATCTTTTAGTCTGTGGAGGCCTGTTTTAAATCTGAAAGTGCCAGTCATATCTCCACTGACAAAAATTTCGATATATTGGCGAGCTGTTTCTGGACGCTGAATGCGTTGACTGTACGTGTATTGCAAACCAGTTGTTTAGAAATAAGTGGCTCTTGCGTTCTGTTTAAGCTTGGATTTTGCGGAATTAATAGGATAATTAAATCTATGTTAGGTGATTCATATTTACGTTTTGTATATAGGGTTTTTTGTATTAAGTGGATAAATTAATCCCACGTTCTGTTGAGATAGTTTCATATCAAGTCCCACGAGCCGCTGAGGCATGGCCATGGCCCGCGAGGCATGGCCAAATGATTATATTGTTAATTTAATTATCCTTATTTTAAAGAAATATTAAAATCGGGTTGAAATGATAGAGGTCTTAAAAGATAGAGGGTTTAAATGATACAGGGGTGAAAAAGCGGGACATCTTTTGAGCTGAGTGCTAATTTTAAGGATTTATACTTTATACAGTGGTTACTATTGGGGAAAACATTCTCGACATTAAAAGCGCAGAATTCTGTAGCTATGTGCTGTCTGATTGAACATTTACTCGCGACGCAGACCACTGCTTCATGTTGCGGAACGCTGCTGCGTAAAAAGAATGCCGAATTTACTGACGAGATCCCGTCCCATGAGTGATGCCTGCATTATCTTCCATAACTAAAAAGCCTGCTCTGCCTAGTTTCCACTTATTCTTTTGAAATAGGGATACAAGGCATTCCTTTGTCTGATTCGCTTATTTCGAAAATTTTCCGAATTCTTGCAAATGTTTTGGTTTCCGATAAGCAGGTCTACAGTTTTTAAAAATGTCCGTCTTGCCCCAATGATCAATTGACAACTGAGCAGCCGCTAACTGAATTCAAGAGCAATGCTGTTTCCGTACCACCAATTATAATTTGCATACTCTGGTTTCGAACAGTATTTGGATTCGTATTCTACGTTTTAGTTTTCAAAAACATTCATAAACAATCTGATTCAGAATTATTTATCTAATCCATGTGTCAATTTCAACTAAAACCAGCCCACACAGATTTATAGTTCACTGAACAAATTGGACCGCAATTTCTCTGCATTGAAATCGATTTTCAATTTTCGTTTTTGATGAAATTGAATCGCGTTCATGCTTGATGAATTATTGGTCGCCGTTCTCTGTTGGTTCTGTTGTGGCATTGTATTTGTTGCGGTCAAAACTAATATTTTAAATTTTTTATATCAAATTATTAGATCGTTTTATGATGAGTATATAGCTATGCCCTCTACCGGCAATTCTCAGTTGCTAGAGCGACGGAATTGGGTCAAGTTCGATCAATGTTGAATTTTATATTAGAAATAATGTAAAAACATACTAAAATGTTGGAAAAAATAATATTTAACCGTGGTGCAAGACCGTCAAGGTCACTGGTGTATATTTCTCATATGTATTCTCATTCCCTGATGCGGTGCTTTCAGTTTCAATAGTTTTCATCTCAAGGTCACAACTTTTGTTTCCGATAGTCGGGTGACCTTGAAAAAGTGCTGTACTTTTGAAGTGCTCTAGCTCCTAGGGACTTGGATTTAGGACCCTAAAAGGGGGGGTTGGGCATACTTTTCACTTGATACCCTAACCATTGGTGCTAGTCTCGATGCTCATTTCGTTCATCGACTTTGCAACTTTACCCTGAACGGCGAATTTTCCCTTTTTCGAATTCCATCTAGTTTTTGCCATATAATTATATGATCAATTAGTTGCGTTGTGTCAATACGCTTTCTAAATGTCACGAGCAATGCCAAGATTATGACACCTTTTGATATGTGGGCGAATTCATACTTTCCATTTCAGTTATGAACAAACTTTGGTTAATATTTGAATAATACATTAAGTTTTCCTGTTTTAAAGATTGTTTAGATGTCAAATGTTGTGTCAGAAATGTTTTACGTTAGTTTTTGATGAACCTTCAATTATCACGCCATATTGCTATGTTTAACGTTCAACTTCTCTACATAATCATTGTCTTAATATGGTTAATTTCATATTTACTTAATAATTTGCTAAGTAAACAGATTAAATTCCTGAACAGAATACTCCCTTCAACTGTAAATATCAGTTATGTAATGTTTAATTACAACTCGTAAATGTCATCTGGTGAACATATTACTTACAGAGCGAGCATTAGTGTAATTGGAGTCAAGTTGTATGACTTTTGAGTTACGAAATTCAAGTTATTTTTTAAAGTTTTGCAGAAAATTCTAAGGAAATTACAGTCAAGAAAAGTTTCTAAAGCTTTAAACGAACCAGAACGTGCGTAAAGGTATTTTTAGTTTTTCACTACTAATATCAGCCGTAACATTAATGGTCCGTATTCTCCCCGGACATTTAAAAAGATAATATTTGTTGTTTTTTATTATCAAAATGTTCAAGAAGTCGACAAAATCTCAGAAGGTTGCCAAGAAGTGGATGCCTTCTTCATCGGAACAACAAGCATCTTCCCAACAAAAAATCATCATTCCATTCAGACGTGGCCGTCAAGAGCACTCTTTGGACTTGGTTAATTTGAATCAGAAGTATGACCAACTCAGAAGAAAAAGAGAAGAGTTGATACGATTGTTGAAAGGAAACTATCGTCTTGCTCGAGCTAGATCTGAAGTTGACGCATACTTCGAAGAAGAAGACAAGTTACTCAATCAGCTGAGTAAAGTAGAGGCCAAACACGGTGGGACTGGTTGCTCTGAGGTAACAGAGAAATGTATTGACTACAGAAGTCGTCTAACGGATCACAAATGCTACATTTTGAATCTTTTCGATCTAAAAGCAGCAGCATCAGAAAACAGAATGGTTTCGTTTGGAGAAGTTTCAGTCTCCAGTTTCACTACATTGGCAGAAGATGCTCCAAATGCAGCAGTTCTAACGGACAGTACTCCTCAGGACAATGGCGTAAACCTTGTGAGCAGTGGCTCACAGAAAGAGAAAAGCGACAGTCCGACTCAAAACACAAGTCAAGTGGGTAAATCTGGTAATTACTCATTGGAGAACAAGCTTGCAAGAGAGGAGGAAAAGAGATTGCTAAAGCTCCAGAAAGTTGAAGAAAGACAGGAGAAGGCCAAAAAGAAGGCCAACATCGAGTCCAAAAAGCTTCAAATGGAGTTTGAAAGAAAGCAAAGAGAGCACGAAGAACGGATGAGACAAGTTGAGGAAAAACTTCAACTTCGCTTGATGGAAGCCGAATTAGAAAGTTCTTCAGGAGAGACTTCTGACAAATCTAAACAATCAAGTGAAACAGAGATTGATGACGAATTTTCCCCGAAAGAACTTCACGATGAATACGATGAGTACGCAGAAAACCTCAAAGTTCAACTGCCAGAAGTGGAGCGTCCATCAAGTTCTTTTTCAAAGACAGATAGTTATTCGAGTCGTTTAACAAAGTATCGACAGCAGTACAGTTCAGGAGAAGATGTCAAAAATCCATTTGAGCAGCAAAAAAGAATTCAAAGTACACCTCTGGGAAGCAGAGATAGACGATTTTCACCTGATAGATACGCCCTCTCAAATTCATTCTTGTCTCCAAGGGACAACGGTAATGATATATTTTCACAACCAACCAACAATGGTAACAGAAGTTTGCCAAAATTAAAATTGCGCGAATTTGATGGTAATCCATTGGATTGGCCTGAATGGAGTGGAATGTTTCTGTCTACAATACACAGCAGCAGTATTAGTCGAGACGAGAAAATGAGCCATTTGAAGACATTGCTTGTTGGAAAAGCAAAACGAGCTGTCAATGGAATAGGCTACTCTGGAACAATGTACGATCAGGCTTGGAACACACTGCAAAGAAAGTTTGGCCAGCCTCATCACATTGTCTCTTCACAAGTTGCCAAAATTCAGAACTTCCCACAGGTTAGATTTAGCGACTTATCATCCTTGATAGAGTTTGCTGATACGGTATCAACGTTTGTGAACATTCTACAGCAATTTGGGTACTCGAGCGACTTGTTTTCTTCTAGTAACCTTGATATTGCGGTCAGTAAGTTGCCGTTAGATACAAAGCGTCGATGGTTTGCCTTTATAGAGGCCCCAACCAAAGCAAGACGAATACCAGACCTGGTCGAGTTTAATAATTGGTTGCAAGAAGAAGCGCAAGTACATGAACGATTGGTTCATTGTGCACCTACATCGTCAAAATTCGAAACACAAACGACAAAGTTCGGTAAGAAACCTGATTTCAAGAAAAATCCAAAGCCCAGCGAGTCAGCCTTCAGTTCAAATGACGATAAAACTCGGATCGAAAACAAAATGTCCTATCGAAGGTTCAATTCATAGGGCTGGAACTGCGATAAGTTCAAGAACATGAAAATAGATGAACGATACAATGTCGTTAAAGAAAAGAAGCTATGTTTTTGTTGTTTTGCTGATAACCATGCAGCAAAAGACTGTCCAAGGAAAAGAAATTGTGGCGTTGATGGCTGTGAGAAAACCCACAACAAGTTGCTTCACTACAAGAAAAGGTCGGAAAACTTGAAACCCATTAACAAGACAGAAGTGACTAATTTAACCAGCAATGTGGAGTCAATAAGAGGTTTAATGCAAATAGCACGTGTCAGAATCTTCGGAGATGAAGGACAATTCGAAGATACTCTTGCTGTTTGTGACACGGAGTCCACTCAGACGTGGGTGGATGAAGACTTGTTAGAAAAGCTTGAATTACGTGGAGAACCAGTGTCGTTAAATGTTACTGGAATTCACGGCACACAAATTACAACATGCAGAGCGGTTCAGGCTACAATTGGGCCGGCTAACTGTATGCAAGACAAAGGAAAGCTACTCACAATTCACAGTCAAAAGGACTTGGAAATTGAAACAAGCGTTTACAATGTCCAGGAGATGAAAGCAAAGTATCCGTACTTGAAGTGTGTGGGTTTCAAGCAGATCGATTTGAAGAAAGTTGCGATCATTCTAGGCCGGAATGCTTATGAACTGATTCGACCCGTCGAATACAAAAATGGCGGTGAGAACAAACCGTGGGCTATTAAGTTACCATATGGATGAACAGTCAGTGGTCCAGTTCCAATTAATCAGCTAAAACTCAGCGCAGCGTGTCATGTAGCCAACAATGACGACATGAAACTAGCTGAAGTTGTCAAGAAGTGGTGGGATATGGAGTCCTACGGAACACTTAAAGTTGCCGACAAGAGAACAAAAGAAGACAAACTAGCCACCGAGATTCTGAATTTAACGATCAAATTCAACGGTGAACGATATGAAGTTGGTTTATTATGGAACGGTGAACAAGCAGTTTTATCCAACAACTTTTCATCAGCATTGGGACAACTTCGAGGGTTGCAGCGTCGGTTACAGACAGACGAATTACTTAAAGTGAAATATACAGAAACAATTAACTCAGATCTTAGTAAAGGATATATATCTCAATTCTTTCTAGCAGCGACTTGGCAGCAACAATCAATCAACAAGTCTGGTATGTACCACATCACCCAGTTTTGAATCCTCACAAACCCGACAAAGTGAGAAGAGTATGTAACGCAGCCAGCAAATTTCGCGGGACAAGTCTCAACGACATGCTTTTAGCAGGTCCGGATTTGCTAGCCAGTCTGATGGGAATCTTGGCACGATTCCGAGAGAACCGGTATGCTTTGAGTGCCGACATTGAAGAAATGTTCCTTCAAGTTCAAGTCAAACCGGAATATCGAAAGTTTCTACGGTTTCTATGGTCAGATGAAAAGTACCAATTAGTAACCTATCAGTACAATAGACATATATTTGGCGCTAAATCGTCTCCAACTTGTGCAAACTTTGCGCTACAAAGATGTGCAACGGACAATGCTGAAAATTCAGATCGAGCTAGTTACATAGCGTGCCATAACTTCTATATGGATGATCTACTTGTCTCGCTGCAGAGTCGGGAAGAAGCTGCTGACGTCAAAGCAGAATTAATTGCTCTCTTAGCAAAAGGTGGTTTCAATCTAACTAAGTGGGCTACTAATTTTGATGAAGATGAAGTACATAACAAGGCCCTGACGATTCTTGGATTAGAATGGAACAATAAAACCGACACGCTGAAAGTATGCAGAGGTTTACAGTTTAAGCCTGAAAAATGTTGGACCCAGCGAAAAGTGCTATCAATTGTCTCTAGCGTTTTTGATCCTTTGGGATTTCTAGCTCCATTTGTTATCCGTGGAAGAATAATCCTGAAAGGCATATGGCAGACAAGAGGACAACAATGGGACTCATTTATCGACGAGAACCTCAGTGATCAATTCTCGGATTGGGTCGGAGAATTGAATGCCGGTGAAGTGTTTGAAGTCAGCAGATGGTATGAAACGTCGAGCGAAAACATTCGAAATGAGTTGCACGTTTTCGGTGATGCTTCAGAGGACGCATTTTGTGCGGTAGCATATCTTGTAACAGAAAACAATCAATCAGAGCGTAAAGTATCCTTTATCATAGGAAAAGCTAGAGTTGCACCTGTAAAGCATCATACAATTCCAAAACTTGAGCTCATGGCAGCATTAACCGGGAATCGACTGAAAGACACAATCATGAAGGAACACTCAATTCATTTCCATAAAGTTTTTATGTGGTCTGATTCTACAACAGTTATACAGTGGATAAGATCGAGCAACGAGAAACAACCTACTTTTGTTGCAAACAGAGTAGCAGAAATACTCGACACTTCAACTGTGGACGAATGGCACCACGTGGAAGGCGCTAAGAATCCAGCCGACCTTGGAACAAGAGGTCTCAGCTTCGATGACATAGCCAACAGTAATTGGACCAAGGGTCCAGATTGGCTGCTACAACCGATCTTGTTAAACGAAGATAATCAGCTTCCAGCCGAGCAGGATATGAATGTTCAAGTTTACGTGGCAAACGAAGTAATTGGTGTAGTCGATTGGAAACGATACAGCCAATACAATCAATTGAGGCGAACAATTGCTTGGATTTTATCGCTTGCCAGAAAGAACTCTGAAGTGCATTCACTACTGGAAGAAGCTGCACAACTGATTTGGAAATTAGTTCAGCTGGAAGTCTATTCTAAAGAAATTGATGACTTGAAATCCGAGAAAACAGTTTCTTCAAACAGCAAAATTGTTTCCTTATCTCCATTCATTGATACTAACGGTGTCCTGAGAGCAAAAGGACGACTGAGGAGAACTAATTTACCATTCGAGACAAAACACCCTCTTATTTTGCCTAGCAAACATAGAGCAGTTGCGTTGTTTCTGAGCTATCAGCACAAAATTTTTCATCACGAAGGGGTGGAGTATATTCGGAACGAAGTACAGAAGAAATTTTGGGTATTTGGATTAAGAAGCGCGCTCAGAGCAGTGAAACACAATTGTGTAACATGTCGAGTGTTTACTAGCGGTAAAACTCCACAGATGAGTGATTTACCGACACACAGAGTGACGAATAATGTCCGACCATTCACAAATACCGGTGTCGATTATTTCGGACCGTTTGAAGTAAAGATGTTCAGACGAACAATGAAGAAATGGGTGTGTCTCTTTACCTGCTTGAGTGTTAGAGCTGTTCATCTGAAATTGGTTGACAGCTTGGACACTGAAGCTTGCATTGGTGCTGTTCATAGGTTCATTGCAAGAAGAGGTTAACCTCAGTCAATAATCTCTGACAATGGAACAAATTTTGTTGGAGCGGCTAGAGAGTTCAAGGAAGCCTTCCAGGAGCTCAGGAAAGACGAAATAGCAAGTAGACTGGCAGAGGAGAGCATCAAGTGGACCTTCAACCCGCCTGCAGCTCCTCACTTTGGAGGCGTATGGGAACGTCTTGTGAAATCTTGCAAGAAAGCTTTGTACAATGTTCTCGGCAAACAGAGCTTAACTGAAGACAGACTTCGCACAGTACTCTGTGTAGTTAAGCAGTTAATGAACAACCGACCAATTACGGATGTTAGTGGAGATGTCACCGATTTACAGCCACTGAAACCTAACCACTTTCTGATAGGTCAAATTAGCATTAATTGGCCAAATGGGTTGTTTTCTGGAACTACTGCGAGTTACAGAAAGCTGTTCAGAGGTCAACATAGCATCCTAGTTGCCGTATGGAACCGTTGGATGTCTGAGTATTTGCCAAGCCTACAGCAGAGGACGAAGTGGGCCAAGGAGGAACTTATCGAGCCAAAAACTGGTGACCTGGTTTGGATAGTCGATAAGAATGTGCATCCATTCAACTTCCCGTTAGGAAGAATTCAAGGAGTTCATAAGAGTGACGACCAAATAGCCAGATCAGCGCTAGTAAAAACTGCAACGGGTAGCTACAAAAGACCTATTGTGAAATTGATCACTGTAAATTGTGACCGCAAGTGATGTTATTTTTGGATTTGTGACCAAAAACTGGGCCGGCTATGTTGCGGTCAAAACTAATATTTTAAATTTTTTATATCAAATTATTAGATCGTTTTTTGATGAGTATATAGCTATGCCCTCTACCGGCAATTCTCAGTTGCTAGAGCGACGGAATTGGGTCAAGTTCGATCAATGTTGAATTTTATATTAGAAATAATGTAAAAACATACTAAAATGTTGGAAAAAATAATATTTAACCGTGGTGCAAGACCGTCAAGGTCACTGGTGTATATTTCTCATATGTATTCTCATTCCCTGATGCGGTGCTTTCAGTTTCAATAGTTTTCATCTCAAGGTCACAACTTTTGTTTCCGATAGTCGGGTGACCTTGAAAAAGTGCTGTACTTTTGAAGTGCTCTAGCTCCTAGGGACTTGGATTTAGGACCCTAAAAGGGGGGGTTGGGCATACTTTTCACTTGATACCCTAACCATTGGTGCTAGTCTCGATGCTCATTTCGTTCATCGACTTTGCAACTTTACCCTGAACGGCGAATTTTCCCTTTTTCGAATTCCATCTAGTTTTTGCCATATAATTATATGATCAATTAGTTGCGTTGTGTCAATACGCTTTCTAAATGTCACGAGCAATGCCAAGATTATGACACCTTTTGATATGTGGGCGAATTCATACTTTCCATTTCAGTTATGAACAAACTTTGGTTAATATTTGAATAATACATTAAGTTTTCCTGTTTTAAAGATTGTTTAGATGTCAAATGTTGTGTCAGAAATGTTTTACGTTAGTTTTTGATGAACCTTCAATTATCACGCTATATTGCTATGTTTAACGTTCAACTTCTCTACATAATCATTGTCTTAATATGGTTAATTTCATATTTACTTAATAATTTGCTAAGTAAACAGATTAAATTCCTGAACAGAATACTCCCTTCAACTGTAAATATCAGTTATGTAATGTTTAATTACAACTCGTAAATGTCATCTGGTGAACATATTACTAACAGAGCGAGCATTAGTGTAATTGGAGTCAAGTTGAATGACTTTTGAGTTACGAAATTCAAGTTATTTTTTAAAGTTTTGCAGAAAATCCTAAGGAAATTACAGTCAAGAAAAGTTTCTAAAGCTTTAAACGAACCAGAACGTGCGTAAAGGTATTTTTAGTTTTTCGCTACTAATATCAGCCGTAACAGTATTTTTACTGCAATTTTTAGAGTGCGTTGCTGATCAACCGTTTCTCTCAGTATTTTCCTCTCCTTATCGAAATCTATCAAGTTTCTTACAAATATACCACGTACTGCATCTTCTTTGCGAACCTCATAACTGAGGTTTTCTGATAATTCTTTCAAGACATTGAAGAAATGTTCTCAGCTTTCTCTTTTTTTCTTCTTGCGGGAGGACAAACTATCACACTCGAAAGTGATATTCTGGGGTTGAAAGAGACTGCTTCCAACAAATTCCAAAGTTTGCTAGTAGTGAGTTTACTGATGACATCGTGATGTTACGTTTGATTTGAAATTAACGTCTTTCTGTGCCAATAGTGAGGTATAGTAGACAAACAAAGTTAGCACTCGCTTTTAATTAAGGGCCAGTCACCACAGAGACGCCAGATTTTCAACTTTTATTCCGTGAGTTTCGACTAGCTTTAACTTTGCATTCTTGATCTGTCTATCTCATTCTAGTTGGTCCGTTGCGTCTTCAATTTGCTCTCCGTGCTTTGGTTACAAAGAAAGACAAATATAAGCCGATTTATATTCTAGTAGTTTGTCCCAGATAATTTTTTTCTTGAGCAAGGATAGATGGCTTTAATTAAGCTCGTGCATTTTAATTAAGATCGTTATCGTGCATTTTGATAGTTTTGGGATGCAATAATCGCGATGCCAGTTACGCCTACAAGAAAAATTTAGTAACTAGCGGAACAATTTATTCTAAGCTTAATTTTACTAAGTCTAGTATTGGCTCAGCGAAAGAAAAGCGAATGATGCAACTCAAATAGAGTTGTAAAATTTATAAGAATGAATATCACTGGTTTGTTTGACACGAGCATTTGTTTGTTTCACATTACAAGACCGAACAAATTTGGATTTTTGCGGTGCAAGTATAACGATAAAAATTTTTCAGTAATTGCGGCGCGGTGGAGGGCAAGTTTAAACATAAAATTAAGATATTCTGCACTTGATTTAAATTAAGATTACGATATGAGAGATGAATTCATTTAGCGTTAAGCTCCTTCAGCGTTGAAAAATGGAACGAAGTTTTGCCTGTCGCAGGCCGACAACCAATATTATAAAACTTAAAACTGTAACCGCCGACAGATTGAGAACGTTCGGCATTATTGTTGGACAATTCAGTAATCCTCGCTAAAATTGACCGTCCGCTAAAAGCGTACGGGGTTCACCGCAATTTTTTTCTCACTCAGTTGGTACAAGAACAGAGGCAATTATTTATTGTTCCGACCCCTCTTGAGGGGGGAGGAACTATATACTCAAATGGGTTTTTTTTTGTTGAGTCAATTTTCGCCGATCGATATATTCATCGTAGAGAGTTGAGACTGGTATCATTAGAAAGCTCGTCCAGCGTAGAATATGGAATTAAAGGATTTTATATATAATTATGGATTTTTTAATTTTCTTTTTCTGGAGGGAGTTATCGAGGTTTAAACTTCTGAGAAAAGTAGAGTGAATTCACGTTGTTCTTATTCTTATTTTCCAAAATTTTTGTCTAAAAATTCGTCAATTTTGCTAAAATTTGTTGAAATTTTATAGAATAGTGTCGTTGATTTTATTTTTAAAGACAAACAATCATTGTTGATTATTCTGATTTAATTTTTTCGGTCAAAAGCTCTGGATAAACATTTCAAAATTCAGCCTTTTTTTTATCAAAAACAGCACGAAATAAGATAGTTTAGTTCACTTTGATTAAATTTGCCGGCAGTACACCCAAACAACACTATTAGAATCTTTTTAGACTCAGTTAACGGACAATAAGCAATAGCAGGGCTAGTTTTGGGCCAATCTTGTACTGTTACAATCCAAAAAGAATTCGGATTATAATCAGTCGGTCTTTTTTTTGAAAAAAGACCTTTTCTAATAATAAAGAACAGAACATATCAAATCAAAGCTCAGGAGTAAAAGGTCCAATTGGCTTCCTAAGTATCTCCAAGCTAATGGATTTAGTTTTTTACTTGAAAGTTTATGATCGTTTCGACTTTTAAAACTAATTGATTTTTAAATAAATAATGGCTTAAAGAAATTTTCATCTATTTTGTTTTATTAATTTAGACTATTTGTAGCTTAGTGTCAGCAAAGAAAGAATGCTTCTTCATTCTAATGATTTATAATTTAGTCTCGATTGCGGTTTTAAGCCTGAAGTTATTGTTTTCTGGCTTTGATACTACCAGATTTCAGATTTTTTTTTTAATTATTTGCCAGTTTTTCACGTTTTCTAGTCACATTATCACATTATTAACAGTGCTCATATCACATTATTAGCGTTCAAGATAAAACATCATTGAATATATAAATATCTTGAAAGATATATATTATCGTTTTAACGGCCTCGACCCTTCTTTCTTGAAGAAACTATTTGAATTTTTTAATTTTGTCTTTAACTGTCATTTTTACTTTGTCGTTTCGGTCGTATGAAATTTCCTGTATAGTGATAGGTTTCACTCGCTTTTAATGGAAGAATAGATGAGCCGATATTCTGATATTAGTAGGTAGCTTATGGCTTTCGTGACTTTGAATACAATCGTTTTCCAAAACTATAAAAAAAACTATTTAACTTCGCAAGTTTGTTCTTGTTATTTTTCTTTTTGTTACCTAATCTCGTTAATCACAGGTCAAATATGACATTATGGGTGTCAAGGGAAAGTGTCAAAGGGGATTGATGTCACACAATCTATTTTTTAAAAGAATGCGTTATGACCTTACTAACATCGACACCGGTTTTTTACAAAAAAAAGGTAAATATTTTGACGTTCTTTTACAAAATATTTGACGTTCTTTTTGTAGACGCAAGACAGAGTCTGGATAATTGCAGTTCTCAAAGGCTTGCTTGGGATGAATAAACGACCCTATTTAAAAATTGCATTTTGTAATTATTGTCTTTCATGACTTTGGATATAATATTGTTTCGAAAAAAAAAATCAAAATTATTACATACTTTTGCCCTTTTCTCTTTTTTGTCTACTTGTTACCTAGTCTCACTAATAAATGGCCACATACTACATTGCCGGTGTTTGAAAAAGGCGCGATCAAATATATTTTGAGGGCCAAAATATATCTTGACGGTTTTGACAGCGTTTTCTGGCAAGTTTCGTTTGAATTTTTGTTTGTTGTTTTTTTGTTGTTCTTTTTAGCCGCTTAGGAAAATGAATAAGGAGAGGTCCTAATAACCTTCTATAGAAGCATTGGTAATCGTAAACCTTTGGGATATTTTACTTTATTTCTAATGGTTTTCATTACTTTGAAGTTAATTTTTTGAAAAAAAATAAGCCAATTTTTTAACTTTACTGTTTTTGTCCTTTTTGTCTAATTGTTACTAAACCTTTTTATGGACTGGTCCATATCATTTCTGGTGATTTATACGTTTTTTTGTTTAGATTTAGGTTCATCTGACGGTATGTTGACTTTGTCATTAAGTTTTGTTTGTTTTTTGAAATGGACATAAATTTTTGATGTAATTAATGTTTGTTGTTGTTGTTGTTTGATTTTGCTGTGCGTCTTGACTCGCTTTCTTCATTTTTGCATATCACAGCAATCTAATGCTTCAATTTTTACTCCACTGAGTTATTTGTTTTGGAGGCTATCTTATCGTTCATAAACAATTTTTTTGAAAAATACTTGGGCTTTTTTGGGTGTTTTAGGATTCCCAAAAAAAAATTTTGGGTTTTTCTATCTGTTCCTCATTTGATAGACAATTATGCCAAAATTGTGGATGGGCGGGGTCGGAACCTTATGTGCCATCGCACATTACCGAGCCGCCTTGTTTTACTCAGAACAGCAACACAATAGGTTGAGTTATACAACAAACGTAAAAGATGAAAAAACATGAAAAACATAATGGATTTTTTGTTTTACCTTCCTGAAGCTCTTCAATGCCTCACCTTCGCATCAAAGTTTTTTGGTTCTTAAGATTTTTTAACATTTAATTGGTGTTGACATATTTAATCAGTAAGATATGCAACAGTTGTTATCACAACATGAGAGGATTAAACTGTTTAAGTTTTCTCAAAATTTTACAAATTAAATATTGAGCCTTGTAAATTTGTTTCAGCTGGGGACAACTCCTCAGTGTATGCCTTCACTCTCGATCCCAAAGTGCGTCGCTTTTCAGCTTATGTGGGACAGTTAGAAGAGTGCACTTACAATGTCACAGTAGTCGCTCAACACAATTCCAATGCGCAATATAAACACAGTATCATACAATTTCAGCAGTTCACAATAGGTAATTGAAGCTATAATGTTTAAGAGGGTTTTTGCTGAACAGTTGGTTAAAACTTCAGTTAAGTACGAGTGAACATCAACTAGAGATGCCAGCTGATAAATAACATAACTCCAACCACGTATATTAAAAGAATGAGTGTCGGAATTTCAATCATCTAGTATAACAAAAAGTCACGGAATTTCATAGAACGCTGTCAACTTCAATACTCCAAACATTAAGCATAATTTATGCCTTATTAGTGAACAAATGGTTTTTCTCGAGCAATTTTTGAAAATAAAAAAAATTCATAATGATTTTGGCCAGAGCGAAAGTCCATTCTTAAGTTTATGTTTAAGTTATTTTCTGGAAAATGAGTGAGTGAAAAATTCTAGAAACACTGAACAATTCCCCGAATTTTGCTCTGGCCTGCTGAAGTCCAAAAGTAAAGGTGTTGATAGGAAGAAGAAGATTACTATATTTCGGCCATGGTTTATTGTGTATACGATAATGGCGCTTAACACAATCTTAATAAAGTTAATTAAAAAAAAACAGAACTCAATGATTGGATTGGTACGTTTAGTTGTTGGTCGCTTGCAGTGCGATTGAGTCCGCTTGTTACTCAATTGAACTTTCAAGATTAAATGCAATAACAACTTAGTTTTTGATTTTGTAGAATAATTTTTATTTTGAAACAGAAAACTGAAGTTCTGCATAAAGGTTTCGTTCAAGAGAGTCAAAAATTTTTGAGAAGTGAGTCAGAAAGTTTTGCGGTAAGAATTCTCCCTCCTTAAGACGAAAAAACTCAAATGCATATTTTAACATGAGCTCTCGTCTAAGATTTTTCTAAGAAAACATTTCAAAGTTCAATTTGATGTTCAATTTTAATAACTGAAATCAAAATATTATAGTCCGCATCAGTATGAAAATTTACAGATGCATCTAGATATAGATTAGCTATAATGGGTTAATTTATACTTTGAGAATGAACATGATTCGTCTCCTGCCGTATATGACAAATATTAGTGCAGATTTTTGTTCCGACCCTCTTGAGGGGGGTGGAACTATATACTCAACTGGGTTTTTTTTTGTTCCGTGAATTTTCGCCGCTCGATATATTCATCGTAGAGATTTGAGACTGGTATCATTAGAAAGCTCGTCCAGCGTAGAATATGAAATTAAAAAGATTTTTTTAATTTTCGTTTTCTACAGGGAGTTGTCGAGGCTTAAACTTCTGAGAAAAGAAGAGTGAATTCACGTTGTTTTTATTCACATTTTCCGGAATTTTTGCCTAAATTTTCGTCAATTTTGCTAAAATTTGTTATAATTTTTAAAAAAAGTGTCGTTGATTTTATTTTTGAAGACGAACAAGCATTTTTGATTGTTTTGATTTAATTTTTTGGTCAAAAAACCTGGATAAACATTTCATAATTTAGCCTTTTTCATCAACAACAGCACGAAAAAAGCTACTTTAGTCCACTTTGACTAAATTTGCCTAAAGTACACCCCCAAAAAACACTCATACAATCTTTGTAGACTCAGAGGGGGGCTATTTCTACTTCAGAGTCCACAGAGAGTGCCTTGTAGTTAAAAATTTGCCGTTTTTTGCTAACTTTACTCGTTGATTATCAAAAATGCAAAATTTATTTTGAGTTTCAACTCAGAAATTATCTATATCTACAACATTCGAAAAATCAATTGTTC
The DNA here is from genome assembly GCF_964194025.1 of Convolutriloba macropyga. Classification (NCBI taxonomy): domain Eukaryota; kingdom Metazoa; phylum Xenacoelomorpha; order Acoela; family Convolutidae; genus Convolutriloba; species Convolutriloba macropyga. The sequence goes on along the minus strand of NC_134478.1, from coordinate 36,217,129 downwards.
TTAACGGACAATAAGTATTAACAGGGGTAGTTTTTGGGCCATTCTTGGACTGTTACAATCCAAAAAAAATCGGGTTGTAATCAGTCGGTCTTTTTTTTTAAAAAAAAAAGACTTTTTTTTAATAATAAAGAACAGAACATATCAAATCAAAGCTCAGGAGTGATAGGTCCAACCAATTCGCTTGCTAAACAGCTCCAGGCTAATGCATTTAGTTTTTTAATTGAAAGTTTTATGGTCGTTTCTTTTTTAAAAATAACTGACTTTTCAATAAATAATGGCTTAATTAACTTTTCCTCTATTTTTTTCTTAATTTGTTCAACTTCCAGCTTAGTGTCAGCAAAAAAAGACTGCTTCTTCTTGCTACTGAGTTAACATTTATTCTCGGTTGCAGTTTTAAGCCTGAAATTATTGTTTTCTGGCTTTGATACTACACGATTTTAGATTTTTGTTTGTTTTGATATTTGCCAGTTTTTCACGTTTTCTAATTTTGTCACATTATCACATTATTGACAGTTCTCATGTCACCTTATTAGCATTCAAATTAAAGCACAATTGAACATATTAAAATCCTGAAAGATATAAATCATCGTTTTAATGGCCTCGACGCCTCTTTCTTGAAGAAATCAATTGAATTTTTTAATTTTGTCTTAACTGTCATTTATACTTTGTCGTTTCGGTCGTATGAAATTTCCTGTATAGTGATAGCTTTCATTGGCTTTTCATGGGAGAAGAGAAAAACCGATATTCTGATATTAGCAGATAGCTGATGGCTTTTATGACTTTCAAACCCTTCGTTTTCCAAAATTAAAAAAAAAAACTTTTTTAACTTCGCAATTTTGTTCTTTTTATGTTTCTTTTTGTTACCTAATCTCGTTAGTTGATTACAGGTCAAATTTGACATTATGGGTGTCAAGAGAATAAAAGGGATTGGTGTCCCAAAATCTTTTTTTTTAAAGATTTTGTTATGACCTTACTGGCTTCGACACCGCTTTTTCACAAAAAAAAATTAAATTAATTTGATTTTTGTCATATTTGACGTTCTTTTTGTAGATGCAAGAAATATTCTGGATAATTACAGGTCTCGAGGGTTTCCTTTTCATGAAAAAACGACGATATTTAAATAGCTCTTTTTGTAATTAATGCCTTTCATGACATTGAATGTAATTTTGTTTCGAAAAAAAAATTAAAAGTATTACATACTTTAGCACTTCGCTTTTTTGCCTACTTGTTACCTAGTCTTACTAATAAATGGCCACGTACTACATTATAGCTGTTTGAAGAAGGCGCAATCAAATATATTTTGAGTGCCAAAATTTGGCTTGACGGTTTTGACAGCGTTTTCTGGCAAGTTTCAATTGAAATTTTGTTTGTTCTTTGTTGTTCTTTTTAGCCGCTCTAAAAAATGAATAAGGTCAGGTCCTCATGCCCTTCTATAGAAGCAGTGGTAATCGCAAATTTGTGGTAATATTATTTTATTCCTAATAGTATTTATTACTTTGAAGTTAATTGTTTCAAAAAAATAAGTTAATTTCTTTTACTTTTCTGTTTTTGTTCTTTTTTGTATAATTGTTACCAAACCTTTCTATGGACTGGTCGCATATGTTTTCTGGTGATTTATAAGTTATTTTTGTTTAGTTTCAGGTTTATCTGACGGTATGTTGACTTTGTTATTAAATTTAGTTTTTAAGAGGGACATAAATTTTTTGATGTAATTAATGTTTGTTGTTGTTGTTGTTTGATTTTGCTGTTCGTTTTGACTCGCTTTCTTAATATTGACATATTACAGCAATCTAATGCATCAATTTTTACTCCACTGAGTTATTTGTTTTGGAGGTTATCTTATCGTTCATACAGAATTTTTTGAAAAAGACTTGGGATTTTTTGGGATTCGCAAAAAATAATTTTTGGGTTTTTCTATCTGTTCCTCATTTGGTAGACAATTATGCCAAAATTGTGGATGGGCGGGGTCGGAACCTTATGTGCCATTGCACATTACCGAGCCGCCTTGTTGCACTTAACACTTTGTTCTCCAAACTTGTGAACGTGTCACTGATATCTTCAGGGAGGACCAGTTAGTTTATGATTATCATTTATCGTGGGAATGACAAAATTTCCACCCAAAATGACTTTATTTGCTCTGATAAACTCGTGGTATGAACAAATTTGAAGCAACGATTCAGTTCGAATTAAGAGCCATTACTCAATAATATCACTTCACCAACAAAAGGTAAGAAAATTTTTATATGAATCAAATTTCCAAATCAAACTTTAAGTTTTTCACTTAAAGTGGAAAACACAGTTATTTATGTGAAAAACACAGATATATCACACAGTTATTTATGTCATTTAGAGCGCATAGTGATTAATAAAATGTGCAACGTGTGCCAAAATTGAAAAAAATTGAACACCGCGATTTCTTAGAGGAGACAGATAATCGCAATTATTACTCGTGTTCACTTTTTAATGGTTTTTTCTTGAGAATCTTGTTGCGATCAAAAGAATTGTATTGTTGGAACGAGATGCCGGCACTCCATGTCGGCACGCTCGGGAATGACCTCAGTTAAAGACAGACGACACTGTTTCGGGGTTAGGCTACCAATTTATTCCACTGTTCACTGCTGTTGTTTATAAAAACACAAGTTACATCATAAAAGTGGCAATAATCAATTTTGATAAGTTGTCCCACAAGTTGTTCTAATCGCTGCGAGAAATTATTAAAAATTGCTTTACAGTTATTAATGCCTTCTCAAAGTTAGTTAGCCAGTTTGCATCACCTGGTTGTTTGATGACTTGTAAATTGCAATGGAAATTATGTAGCTAACATTTTGAAAGCAAGTAAATCAACACATATCAATTTGGTAGAATCAAAATCTAATTTGTTTGTTTTCTTTTTTCTGCATATGTAGATATAATAATAAACTTCTAAAAGTAATCGTTATAATAATTGCTGTTGTGTATTATAAATGAAACGACCAGTAAGTATGGCTCAACTTTGTTGTTCAAAGCTCTATTTCAGGTTACGCCTTCAATTTTTCCCCTGTTTTGTTTTTAGCTGTCATTACCGATTCTTAATTGGTTACAAATTGGTCATCAATAATTAGTTACAACTATGGAAGGCACAGAACTTGGGCCCAAACGGTTTGTGATAACACTCTTCTAACCACCCATTTTTCTCCAAATAGTTTAAGGGTCTAAGTTCCTTGCTCAAAATCCAAATTAACAAAAAGTTGCCGGTGTCAGAAATTTCAGATTCCTATCTCTTTTGCTGTTTTGCAAAGCGATCTGTTGTTCCTCTTTCATACTGACCGATATATGATCCTTGGAGTAGTAACAAGTTTAGCTTCAGAAAAGTTGACCGTACTTGCAGAGACAGTTAAAATTGCGGTCTTCAGTTTTGTTTGCAAATCATTTATGTCAAGTGCATAAGAAATCTGAGAAACAGGATCCTGAATATCTAGATTTTATTATAATTGTCCCGAGCCCACTTTAAAGGTGGGGGGAGCTAAATGCTCAGACGGGTTTTTTGTTCAGTCAATTTTGGCCGATTGACATATTCATGACCAAGAGTCGTGAGTGGCATCATTAAAATAACCTGGCAAAAAATTGATTTTTCTGAATTTTCCGGAGAGTTTTTGAGTTTTAAGGCTTTGTGAACATTCCGCTGATTTCAGTTGTTTCGCCACTTGTGCTGAATTATGTTAAAATTGTCAACAATAATATCATTGATTTTACGTTTGAAGAAAAAAGAGAGTTGATCAACTATTTGATCCAACTTTTTGGGCCCTAATTTTTGGTAAATTGTGAAAAATTCGACGTTCATTCATGGAAAAGTGCACCATAATGCTGATTTAGCCCAAATATGCTGATTTCTGTCAAAATTTGGCAGAAATACAAATTTAAAACTGCAGACAGACACAATCAAGCGCTTTTAAAAGACAAGCAGTGACATCATGGCCAGTTTTGTTCTCATTGGGAGTTTTTGGACTCATGAAAATTTTTGGTTGAACGAGTCGCTGTTTTCAAAATTTTCTTGCATTGATTCGCTTTTTCAGCCAATTAAATTCGAAATTTGGATTTCAGAGATTTTGGAGAAGTGAAGTTACTCGCCCGTTGACTTTACTAAAGCTCTAGACCTAGTCTAAGCGGACAGCATTCAAAGTGAGAATGCGCTGCCTAATATATTTGAGCAAAGGACTGCATTATTCTTAGTCCATATTGCTGTATTAATTAATAAACTGTTCACTTAGCTGATACCATGCCGGTATTGGTGGACTAAGTCAAAGAATTTGAGGCTATCCCGACCGCTTTTCACAGTAGCAGCTCTGAAGCGAAAAGATGACAAATAAAATTCTAAGAAAAGTTGGTTCGACGGATGACTTAAGGATTGATTCTGAGCGAGCCGTAAGCATCGTGATTAACATCCGTGTTCACTTGTTTTTTAAACAGGCACGAGCCACGAGGACAATAGCTGAGGGAAAACAGAACATAATATAGCTAGCGCCAATATAAGCCGCTCATCTAATCCTTCAATGTTGCTCTACACCAGTCTCTTCTCTCTTCAATCTCCTCATAGCGGGAATATAGGCAGCATTTGTCAGTCTGGTTTTCTTACAGCAACTGAAACTGAAAGCTAGAACAAAATCAACAGTAAAATGCATTTAATTACTTAATTAAGATTAGAAACTCGATCGTAACTTTCAAAAAATGAATAATATCAAAATTGTGCTCTATCCATGACAACTTTATATAAATTAAAATCCGTATCTATTTACTTTACTTTCACTAAACTACACATACGTCCGGTAACAACAGTACACTTTAAGACACAGATTGAGATTTTTTTCTGTCTAACCTATGGGTCGTATAGCAAATAATCATTTTAGCTCTAGTGTTGTAATTAAGACATATAATATAAACGCCCAACCCATAAGATTTAAAAATAAAGAGGTTCAATTGAAAAAAGGTACGTCTTACGTTTCATTAGGGCGCCGTGATTAATTTTTGTGGTTTCAGAGAAATTCCAGGGTTTTTTACTCACACAGAAATTAAATGTATTTGAAAACTTTCAATGAAATCTTGAGTTTTGGCGGCATTTGTTGTACGTAACTTCTTGGCACAACCTAATTAATCAAAAGTCAAGTTGGTTATCTGAAGAAGTGTAATGAAACTAACTAGAACTTTTAATTGATAAATAATGGCTATTACGACTTTTAATATTTATTTGTTTCGAAGAATGTATCACTGATTTTTACAAATTTTATAACTTTTTCATTCTTATATCCGCAAGCTGTAGCTTAATTTTATTAAAGATACAAACTATAAATCTTATTCTGAGGTAATCTGTGATCCCGTTAGCTGTTTTTTGCTTTAAATTAAGGTTTTGTGACTGATACTAGAAAACTTCATGTAAATTTTTCTATTTTTGGAGAACTGTCAACATTATAGTTGTCTCTAGTCTCGGTTCACATCATCACATCAACAAAAGGTCCCATTTAAGTTGAAAAAGAGCCCATCTAAAAGTATATCGTATATATAGACAATTTAAACATATGTAAAATTTTCAGTTATTCGTTTACGATTTCGCATGTTTCGATATCTTCCTCGCAAATTCCAAAGATTTTTGAAGTTGTGTCTGCATTTGATGTTCTTTTTGTAGTTCAAAGAGCTATTCTGAAAAAGAAGACGGCTAGTTCTTTTTTGATGGACTTACTAATTATCCTATTTTATACCTTCAGTAAATAGCTACTGATTTCGAGGCTTTCTTAATTATATGTTTTCAAAAAACTCAAACCATTTTTTTGCCTTTTTTCTTGCTCTTCTTGTCAAATTATGTTTTAGTCTCAATAAAGTCAGTTGAAATGACCTTTGCGTGGCATTTAAAAAATAGTAGGCATTTAATTCTTCTAAATTTTTCTTCTAAATTCTTCTAAATCCAATCCTTTACTGACTCCGAGAAGGATTTCTGAGAAAAAAATGAGTTCATAGTACTGGTCAATATTTTTTGATTCTTTCAGCTGTGTTTCTGTGTTCAAGTGATACTCAAGCAAACACATAAATTGATTTCATTGAATAGTTTTTGTTTTTAACCACGTCAGTACTTTGTTTTCAAAAGCTAATTGTGCTTTTAAATATCTTGTCTGTATATTGTACAATTCAAGTTACTTCCAGCCCAATATTATTCATTCAACTCTGGATTAAACAAGTTTGGTTTTTCTCGGTTAAAAAGGTAGGCTTGAAAAGTAAATCTATTAATATCCGCCAAACTTCTGATGAGTATGCATTGCTTTAAAAAGAAATTTTAAAAAAAATCTTGACTAAAATCAGCAAGAGAGGGAATCAGACGCTGAATGTTGAGAACAACATAGCTTTGAGAGCAACTGACTTTATAACATTTTTTCCAGTAGTTTTTTTGTAGCAATGCTTATAAAAAATATTTTACCTCTTTTAATTCCACACAACGTATCTTAATTTCTAAAGGGGTCTTGTTTTGTGGGATTTTGCGACAAAAGGCGATATATGGTGACCTAATGCAAATAAAAAAGATAAAAATCTGATTAAACTTTCATTTTGAAAGTTCTTCCGACAAAAGAATTGAATATTTGCTTTTAACAAATTCTTTTGGAGGAAAAAATGGAAACTGACTGATAATTGTCTGAGTAATGGTTTATTTGGTTTTTATTGGTAAAAAAATTCAATCCTCAATCGCTGGGTTTTCATATAATTTATGTTTTGTTATGTAGCGCGTTTCTGTGATATTTTTAGCACGTGCCTCCAGAAGGTTTAACGTTTTTGTGCTCATTGGGCGGGAATGAACAGAATGGATCTAAAAATGCACCGTTTGACGGATCGGCAGAAAATTGTCAAAATGCAGGATTTTTGTTTTTTTACTGCTTTATAGCTGAAGTTCCCATGAATCTGAGTCTAAGTTCCCGCAAAAAATTAGATTTACAATACTGATCATTATTTTTGATTAGTTTAGTTGTACTTTTGCGCAGTCTTTTTAACAGTCCCTATTTATGTTTAAATGATGATGAAGGATGAAAATCTGATTTATTTTTCATTTCAAAAATTTCTTAAAAAACTGAACACATTTACTTTTAACAACGCTTCTGAGCACTACAGTAGAAACACAAACTTATTGATTACGTAACAAATTCCAAAGCAACAAAATATTTATTTTTCAATTTGAAATTTAATTTCAAATTTCTAATTTTTAACCATAACAAAAAAGTTTGGTTAAATACTTACATTTTAAGAATCACTTTATAAACATAGTTTGCTCCTTCTGCTACCATTAGAAATAAAATTGCTATCATTACTAATCGTCGAGAAAAATCTTTGGTGTTTTTTAGGAGCTGTGAACCAGGAGTTCTTGTCAGAACAGAAATCTATGGACGAATTTTTCAACGGTGACAGTCTTATTATATGCCTTGCATTCCTCTTTTGGGGAGTCCTAATTTCCACATTCTTCAAGGAGTGGGGGGCAATCAAGAACCTACAGCCACGTGAAATATCCCGCAAACCCGCTGCCTACCCCCACAATGTAACAGATGTCAAAGTTATCCAACGTGAACGCGAAAGTGTAATCAACTGTCGAAGTCCAGACATCTACAGCTCCAGAATTGAGAAATTCTCCAAAATGAGACAGTTTAGGCATTCGGCTAATAGATCACCTTCTATATCGAAGCATTCGTTAAACAATCTGCCGAGTGCGATAAACATGAATAATGATCAATTAGCCGACTGTAAGAAATCGACTACTGAGATTCATATAGAAGATGTGAGCGACGATCAGATTACACATGCTTGATTTTAATCTCTGTCTGCTTTTCTCACCTTTCCCCAAATATTGTTCCGTGTCACATTTTTAGTAATGTTAATACCTTATCCTGAGAGAATTATAAATTTATTAATTGAGTTTGAATTTGCTAATGAGAAAATAAATTATAGTTAGCCAATTAATTATCAGCAGCAAGTGAAACAAGGAGTCTTTCACATTATAGCGCAAGAAAGATGGCGCCAGAATGATTTGTCATTAAAGGCAGTATATTTTCCTTTTCAAGGAAACTTAAAATGATAAAGTAAACCGGCAATAGAATGTTGCATTAAAAAATTAAATTGAGTTGTCAGCAGATGGTAAATTTCTTTGCAGTAGTTTTATTCTTGGAGCACAACAGCTCATGAGTGATGTTGGTAACTGCTGGGAACGCTCTTTTAAAGGGAACAAACATTTGGAAAAGAGCTTAAAGGTTACAGCTTACAATCTGAGCATTTTGTAAGCTCATTTTTTTTACTTGTACTCTTTTGTCAATACACAAAAAAAACTGCATATTAATTGCAAATTTCAAAAACATACAAAAAATTTCTGTAAGGTAAATTTAAGGTGCATGCAAAGCAGATCATTTCAAAGGAGCATAAAGCTGCCTCTCAAAAATTATAGTGCAACAAACAGAAGCCCAAAAGATAGACAAATTGAACGATCTCAAAAAGCGTTTCTCAAACAAGCATTTTAATTGCAAACATCTATTGAAATGTTTAGATTATAACGCCAAGACTTAAAGGTTGTCTGATGTGTCTCTAGGTGTCAAACTGAACTTTGAAAACTGTGATGTACCCTTGAATTAAAGATGATATAATGGGGCAAATTGGAAAATTTAGAGCATTTTCTTAAACAATTTTCCTTACCATGAGCTGCTATTACATACCAGATGACATTTTAAACTCAAATTAAGCATCAAGATCATAGCTCGAATTAAAAAATAGTTTTTTTTCACCAAATTAAATCTTTTAAAACAAGTTTCCATTTGAAATACAGCCTCAATTCAGTGTGACAATTGAGTATTTTGTAAATCTGGATATTAAAGTTATTGAAATTTTCAAAAAAAAAACAAAATTTTGTCGTGATAAATTGCTTGTTAGTGATAGTTTCACAGGCCACTAAGACATCGGCATGGCACGCGAGGTCGGACCAAATGCACTAATGTGTAGCTCTTTAATAGTCAAAAATGGATCCATTTCCGTTAGAGTTTATCTCTGTTGGGAAATACTTCCGTGGGAGAGATTTCCGTGCTTTTTTGAAGCCTGGTAATTAACTAAATTAAACTACAGAACTACGGATAATAATGCAAATGAAGAGGATAGCTAACGAATTCACCTCCAACATTTGAAGACAATGATTAATGGTTAATTGGACACTTTTTAACGGTTAATAAGAAGTCCCATATTTCTACGAAATTTGAGTAGCGGCTGAGAAATAGATAACACCGTCCTGGTCATTAAAAAACAAGATTGTTTATGTGAAAGAGACTTCTAAATCCTTTTGCTTTCTATATGAATCTTTCACCGTCTCATTTTAAAGCAGATAGTTTATAGGTGTGTTGCAACATCAGTCAGTAACCTCCACGTGGGGCCCCCTGGGTAACCAACATTAGCACAGTTAGTGGGAGTTAGCTAAGCTGGCAGTCTGAGCATTGAGCCCTGAACAAGTCACCTATGGACGTAAAACAAACTCGTTCCAAGAATTCCTTGCCAGTCTGATTCACATCAGCGCACGCAGGAGCCTGTGATCCGAAGTGTTGAGGCAGAGCATTGTATTAGCACCCTTGAAAGAAGGGAGAAAAAATGTTTGTTGGCGGGACCATGTGAACAAAAAGTTCCCGTCGACTTTTACCTGTTGGAAATGTCTCCAATGAGCTAAAAGTGGTCAAAGTTAACAGATTCGAAAATCAACAAAATAACAAAAGTAAAATCGAGAATAGTATATGAAGCTTTGATAATCTAGTAGCGAATTGGCTAGACTCCAATTAAAGTCTCTTGTGAAGTCTTAGCAATTAGAAACCGTTGTTAGTAGGCAACGAACGCAGGGCTAGTATGGTTGAGATGTGAGGGAGTTGGGGATGACTGCTGCACTGTATTCATTGAAAAATGGTGAATAGCGGAAGAGAAATTTGTGTGTGATCCCTGCGCATAATTAGTATCTGAAATGAAAGTCTTCTAATGGGAAATACTGTGTACGGTCCAGACAACATAGATGTAGTGATAGCCACAGAAATTGCATCACATGGATCACAGAGCTAAAAAGATAAAGAGTGACTACACTACAAGTTTGGTCCAGACAACACTTGCTCTGCTTGTCCCGAAAGATGATTGAGATACATAGAGATTTGAGGCTCTGGGACACAACACCTCAAAAGAGCAGGACCTCAAGAGGTCTTCGCACCAATGCTCTCGTCTTCATGCCTTGTAATTCTATCCTCCAAAGGTGTGATGACTAAAAACTCGAGGCTCCGGTCAAAGGGGAGGTGCACATCAAGGAAAGGGGACTTGGTTGTGCAATGATACGAAGACAGTTTTCTGAAGAAGAGCCTGAGCCGTAGGGCACAACCTTGGTTCTTAACCTCCACGTGGGGCCCCTTGGGTAACTTCCGCTAGCTCAGTTAGAAAAAGTTAGCAAAGTGGACACTCTGAGTATTGAGCACTGAACAAGCTAACTTGGACTTAATACAAATTAGTTCTAACGAATTTCTTGCCAGTCCGATTCACATCGGCGCAGGCAAGAGCCTGATATGCGAGTTGACGAAGCAGAGCATTGAATTAGCGCCCTTGAAAAAAATTAGCAGCGTGGTTGTAAGTGAGACCCTGCTAAAAATGACTATTGCGGCTATATATCCTGACCTCTTACTGTGGAAATGTCTCCAATGAGCATAAGATGGTCTACTTTCGAGACTAGTAGATGATGCTGACTGTTTATTAGTGATTTGGCTAGACTCCAAATGTTTGCTACACTGTTTGACTGACAGATGGTTGGTAGTGGGTACGAAAACTTTGTGTGATTCCTGCGCATTGTTAGTAACTGAAGTGAAGACCATCTTGTAAGAAATACTGTTTAGGGTCCAGACAAGAAAGTTGTAGCGATAGTCACAGAAATTGCATCACAGAGTAGTGTTGCAACTGTGATCGCAGAGCTAGAAGATGAAGAGTGACTATACTACATGTCCGGTCCAGACAACACTTGCTCTGCTTGTCCCGAAAGATTGTTGAGATAAAGAGAGACTTGAGGTGCTGGGCCACAACACCTCAAAGAGCTGGACCCCAGATGATCTTCGCACCGATGCTCTAGTTTGCTCTGGCTTGGAGTTCATTCCTCTACAGGTCAGTAGACTAAATACCCGAGGCTCGGCAAAAGAAGAGGTGCACTTCACGGAAACGTAGAGTAAAAATGTGGGCTAACACAAGGAATCAAGACAAATCTATTGAATTCCTTCACCCGTTTTTTTCACATCTCCAGCCTCTGTCTACCTTGGACTTCAGACATTTTCTGACTAAACTTCCATAGTGATTCCGCTAGCCGGTGATGTTCATCAATTAGCCAGGAGAATCGCCAACTTTGGAACCTCAAAAACTGAGTATTAGGGTTGTCTCCGCTTATTGTTGGAAGTGTTCTCACTAAGACTGATATTATCTTATTACATAGCAAATCACTGTGGAATTTTGAATTGTGTGCTTATGGTTGCAAATAAAATGCTCCTACTATGCTGGGGCACAAATCGAAAGATACAAAAAATAATGAAACGAAAAGCAAACTTTGCTTATCATTTCACAGTTTCTTTTTATCTTTTCCTTTATTGCCCCAGCATAGTAGGAGCATTTTATTTACAACCATAAGCACACATTTCATAATTCCACAGTGATTTGCTATGTAATAAGATAATATCAGTCTTAGTGAGAACACTTCCAACAATAAGCGGAGACAACCCTAACATTCAGTTTTTGAGGTCCCAAAGTTGGCGATGGTCCTGGCTAGTTGATGGACATCACCGGCCAGCGGAATCATTTTGGAAGTTTGGTCAGAAATTGTCTGACGTCCAAGGTAGACAGGGGCTGGAGACGTGAAAAAAGGGGTAATGGAATTTAATAGGTTTGTCTTGATTCCTTGTGTTAGCCCACATTTCTACTCTACGTTTCCGTGAAGTGCACCTCCCCTTTTGCCCATAAGAACACGTGTCATAATCACACAGCGCTATGTGGTGAGACATATTTCAACGCGGGAGAGCAGAGCATAACACACTGATGGGTCAATAACAAAAAATATTCGAGTGTTTCGCATTGTAGCGACCCCCCCCCCATCGCGAAACTATAGACCCCCATTATGGAATACTTGCGGTAAATGGGGGCACTTTAAACGTTATGTGATTACAAAATTTGGTGGCTATGGGAACGACCCAAACTTTCTTAATCCGATAATATTAAACAAATCAATTCTGTTTCGCCCCAACCCCCCCCCCCCCCCCCGTGTAATATACGCCCCCCCCCCCACAAATTATATGTTGTTATATAGCACGTTACTATGTAAAAAAGAGCACGTTAGCCTGTGGGTCGTAAAAATTCTAAGCCCACTAAGCTGGGGGGGGGGCAAAACAGAAAAGATCCTATTAAACTTCGAAGCTCCGAATTGATCAAAAGTCCTCTATCATTTGATATACTGGGTTAATTGTTATTAAATATCGATGGAAATGAAAGCACGTGCAGTTGGAAGAGAGCAGATGGTTTAGAGTTTTGTTCTATCTGATATACAATGGAGGAAGATGAGGAGAGGAGTAAAACAGATAAGAAAAGGAAGGATTCCCGCAAGTCCAAAGAGAAGAAGAAGTCAAAGCGTGAACGGAAAGAGCAGTCAGGCGGGAAACAAAGAGACATGGAAGATAGTAAGGAGGAGAGCAAGAGAGTGAACGAGAGTGAGAAGAAAAAGGAGAAAAAGGAGAGCAAACGGAAGGAGTCTACTAAAAGCAGGAAGTCCAAATCAGTTAAAGACTCTGACACCAAAGGAAAGACAGTGTTCCAATTCGCCACAACGCACCCCCCCCCCCCCGCTCCCGTTGACCCGTTGAACGTATATACACTCCCCCGCTCTTTGTGGTCCTATAACGTATATTGGATCTTTTCCGTTTGTGCCCCCCCCCCCCCCCCGTACATTATGCGCCCCCAAGTTACAGAGCACGTGCCATTACATAGTAAATCACTATGTAAAAATATGGCACGTGTGTCTGGGGGGTGCAAATAATATGCATCCACTAAGCTTGAGGGGGCAGAAACGAAAAAGATCCCGTATATTATATACCTCTATTACCAGCAGATAAAATAATGAAGGGGGTTGTATTTTTGTGAGGGGAGGGCTATATTTAGAATTGAAAAGTCCCGTTTTTTCATGGGTTCTCAAATTATGATACAGAAGTGACACAGAATAGCCCCTAATACGAAAATATTCAAATTTCTAATAGTTATAGTCCTGGGGGGATCCATTACAATATGTTAACGACAACTGATTTCCTCCAGAACTCTTTCTGTATGGGGATTAGGGGAATCGGAACATACTGAGTGTTGCCAGAAGCAAAACTAGAAAGACGAACAAGTACGAGCAGCAAAAAACACAAAATAGACAAAGACAAAACACTCCCCTACTACGATGTCTTAGAACTGGAGGTTCCCAATTTGGCCGATAAAACTCAAACCAAGACCCCAGCCGAGAAAGATACCGAAACCCCAGCTGAAGTCCAAGTTACAAACCAAAATGTTCCGACGGCTCCAGACGAGAAACCTGCAGAAAATGAATTGACTAAAGATGAGCCTTCGAAACAATCTGAAAAGAAAAACGATGATGAAAAACCTGCCGATGAAGTTCTTCGCGAAGAGGCCAAAAATGTCACGACAGGGAACTATTGCTTTTCCCTCGTCTCTAATCCCCAACAAACGTAAACTTGCTATTCATGAACAAAGTTGGTGACCCACGGTTGGATTATGAATGGTTGGTCTATTCTGTTCCCCCCCCCCCAAAAAAAAGTGTTTTTACGCCCCCCAATTTCAAATTATGTGTTGTAATATAGCACGTTACTATGTAAAAAAAATTGCACGTGCGCATGGGGGGCGTAAAAAATATAAGCCCACTAAGCTGGGGGGCCAAAACAGAATAGATCCGAATTGGGTTCTTTCCCATTATACCCCCCCCCTAGCGTATAGCCCCCATTTACGGTAAATTACACCAGAATAGGGGGCTAAAATATTGTTTGCACAACAATGGGAAAGACTCATGAAATGCTATTTACTATGGTACAATGTGTAGAAGGAGGTTGCAGGAGGTATGCTGTTGGGGAAAGGGGGTACCAAATAATTGGTACCGTAAAGGGATCTGTTCCCTTTGTGCCCCCAGCTTAGTAGGTGCATATTATTTGCAACCCAAGAGCAAGTGTCATATTTTTACCTGATGGTTTATTATGTATATGTAATGGCAAGTGCTCTCTCACTGGGTGCGCATAATTTACTGGGGGCACAACGGAAACAATCCCCTTATGGATTTATAGTTACAATTATCAACGTTTGATTCGAACCATATTCCAGTCTTCGAGTTTTTCCAATACCCATTTCCCCATTAAGCAGGGGGCGGGGTCTATAATACGAAAAAAACTTCAAATTCAAAAGTTTTTCTTGCATATTTTGAAGTTTTCGTCAGAGGGAAAATTAAACCGGCGCCCCACCAATTGAAGCAGGAGCACCGGGTGAGCCCACACTCACCGATAAACAGGCTTCCTTAATTTCAAGGACATCAAGCAGCGCCAGACTGGTGACCTACATTCAACAGAAAGTGTTCACAAAAGACTTAGATGTTGTTATCTTTGGGGCGACTGGCTTCACTGGTCGACTAGCGTGTCTCTACCTTGCGGAACACCCTGACACGTCTCTGGTCAGCAACATGCACATTGCGATTGCAGGTCGTCACAAGAAGAATCTGAACCAAATACGGGAGATGCTTTTACACTATTTGGAGCAAAGTTAATATAAATTAGAGCGCATATAGCGCGCTTGGCCATGCCACTTCCCGTGTTGTGGACAGCGACGAAAAAACGACAATATTTTTGTAAGAATTCGTCGTTTTCGTCGTTTTCGTCGTTTTGTCGTCGTTTTCTTCATTTTCCTCAACACGGGTTGATATGAAACTATCAAAACCGAAAAAAATATTGCGACTAAAATTCAAATTTAAAATGGGGGCATATTTCCGTGGGGGTTTATTTCCTATCTAAAAGTATGTGGGTTTTTCACGTGTGGGTTTATTTCCTAGAACCTTTCTGGAAAAAAACATTTAATTTTAGATAAGAAGTAAACCCCACGTAAAGAAACCCCACATACTTTTAGCATGTGTACTTGTACTATGTTAAAAATAATTGAATTTTCATAGTTTCATATGATAATTTCATTTTGGCCAATATTCCTTTGGATCTTTTCCGTTCTTTTTCGCTAGCGCCCCCCGCTTAGTTTGATACCCCCCAAAGCTAGCACAGCTATGATTTGGAGGTATTACGTATTTCAACCAAAATTTGTTGCATATAACGTAAGTACCGATAAAAGTTTCTGTATTATATCATTTTTGACGTTATCGGCTACAATAAGGGCTTGATTTTTATTTTTTTACGGAAACAAGGCGGCTCGGTAATGTGCGATTGCACATAAGGTTCCGACCGCGCTCATCCACAATTTTGGCATAATTGTCTACCAAATGAGAAACAGATGGAAAAACACAAAAAATTCAAGTATTTTTCAAAAAAAAAACTGGCGTATGAAAGAAATGATAGCCTCCAAAGCAAAAAACTCAGCGGAGTAAAAATGATGCATTAGATTGATGAGATATGCCGATATTAAGAAAGCGAGCGAAGACGAACGGCAAAATCAAACAACAACAACAAACATTAATTACATCAAAAAGTTTATGTCCGTTTTAAAAAACGAAACTTAATAACAAAGACAAAATAGCGTGAGATTAAACTGAAAAAAAAAAACAAAATAACTTTTTATTCACCAGCAAAAATGGTTATTCACCAGTTCATAATAAAACTTGGTGACAATTAGACAAAAAAGAACAGAAACTTTAAAGTTAGAAAATTCACTGAATTTTTTTTAAGAAAAAAAACAATTAATTTCAAAGTAATGAAAACCATTAGGAATCAACTAAAATATCCCATAGGTTTGCAATTACCAATGCTTCTATAGAAGGGAATTAAGAACTCTTGGTATTCAATTTTTTATGCAGTTACAAAAAGAACAACAAAAAGACAACAAACTAAAAATCAATTAAAACTTGCCAGAAAATTCTTTGGAAGCCGTAAAATCATAATTTGGCCCCAAAATATGTTCGATTGCACCTTTGTCGAACAAGGATAAGGTATTATGTGGCGGTTCTGTATTGAAACTAAGCAACTATTAGACAAAAATGAAAAAAAAATAAAATTATGTAATACTTGTTTTTTTCGAAAAAAAATTATTCCCAAAGATATAAAAGCCATTAATTACAAATTGAAAAATTTGAATATGTTCGTCCCTTCTTCCAAAAGAAACCCTTGAGACCCGCAATTATCCAGAATATGTCTTACGTCCACAAAAAGAACGGCAAATATGACAAAAATCAAAAATTCATTTGCTTTTTTTTTGTGAAAAACCCGTGTCGAAGCCTGTAAAGTCATAACGAATTCTTTAAAAACATTGGATTTGTTACACCAATCCCTCTTGACACCTTCCCTTGACAAAAATAATGTCATCTTTAACCTTTAATTAACGAGACCAGGTAACAAACGAACAATAAAAGGAACAAAATTACGAAGTTTAAAAGTTTTTTTTCATTTTGAAAAAACAATTGTTTTCAAAGTCATGAAAGCCATTATCTATCTTCTAATATCAGAACATCGGCTCATCTACTCTTCCAAGAAAAGCCACTCAAACCGCGCCATTGTACAGGAAATTAAATACGACTAAAAAGACAAAGTAAAACCGACAGTTAAAGACAAAATTAAAAACTCAACTAATTTTTTCGAGAAAGTACTGTCGAAGCGGTAAAGAATCACAATCTATATGTTTAAGGATTTAATTTTTATCAATTGTGCGTTATTTTGAATGCGAAAAATGTGATATATGAACTGACAATTTGACAAAACTAGAAAACATGAAAAATGGTCAAAAACCTAAAAATTAAAAAAAAATGTGAAATCTAGTAGTACCAAAGCCAGAACACAATAACTTAAGGCGTAAAACCGCAAAAAAGACCACATTTGAATTCAGCAGAAAGAGGGAGCACTCTTTGATTGCTGACACTAAGCTACAAGTTGACCAAATTAAATGAAAAATGGAGGCAAAGTTCAATAAGCCATTTATTATTTAAATATCAAATATTTTAAAAGTCAAAACGACCTTAAGCTTTCAAGCAATCAACTAGACAAATTAATTTTGAGCTAATTAGGAAGCCAGTAGGACCTATCACTAGTGAGCTTTGATTTGAAATGTTCTGTTATTTAATTAATATTAAAAAAATCGAATTTTTTAAATAAAAAACCGACTGCAGACAATCCGAATTATTTTTGGATTGTAACGGTCCAAGATTGGTACAGAACTAGTCCTGCTAATGTCAATTGTCTATTAGGAGTATTTAATTTTTGGAATGTCAATGATAGAGATATTCTGTTAGTTAAAAAATCAAAAATAAATGCTGCGTTTTTGCTAATCAACGAATAAAGTTAGCAAAAAACGGCGAAGTTTTATTTATAGAGCACTCTCAACTGAAGTTGAAGCGCAATTAGCCCTCTTTTGAGTTTACAGAGATTGTGTTAGTGGTGTTTGGGTGTGTACTTCCTGCAAATTTAATCAAAGTGGACTAAAGAAACTTATTTCGTGCTGTTTTTGATGAAAAAGTCTGAATTTTGTGAAACATTTAGCCGGAATTTGTGACAAAAAAATTTAATTAAAATAGCTGACCGCATATTCTGTCTTTAAACGTAAAATCAACAACATTTCTTTGAAACATTTCATTAAATTTTATCAAAATTGGCGAAATTTTAGTCAAAAATTCCGAAAAAAGGTGAATGAAATCAACGGAACTCACTCTATTTTCTCGAAAGTTTGAACCTCGATATCTCCCTGTCAAAAACGAAAAACAAAAAAATCTTTTTAATTCCATATTCTACGCTGTACAAGCTTTCTAATGATACTAGTCTCAACTATGTACGATGAATATATCGATCGGCCAAAATTGACTGAACAAAAAAAACCCATTTGAGTATATAGTTCCTCCCCCCCTCAAGAGGGGTCGGAACAACTATTCTAAAAGTGCCTTCAATCTACCTAGACACTCTTGGTTCAATGAAATGCAAATATCCTTCTTACAAATCGCAAAAGCTTCAATTTTGGGGGTATTAAATTAACGGCTTTATAGGGCTGGGGGGGGGGGGGGTTGCTTGCAGAAAAGATCCAAAATCGTAATGTTTTATTGTGTACATTACTTGTAGTGGTTTGCACGAATTTTTACGATAGGAAAAAATTATCCATTCAGGCAAACTTAGCAACAAAAAATGCATATGATGATTAAATCTTTGTCGAAGAATCCGTGATATGGCATTAGGTTTTGAGGCAAGCCGCTTTGTATTTTGGTTCAATCAATTATGAACACATAATATGGTTGCGGACAGAATTATTCTTTATAAAATTCTTTATTGAAAGGCTGGTGAAAAACTATAGATAAAGGAAGGAGTAAACTTTAGATTTTAGACTTTATGGCTGCCCGTGTTGAGAAATTCTTCGGATTTAAACATAAGAAATCGTCGGTTTTCGTCGCTTTTACTTCGCCAAAACCGATCAAAGCCCTTACGTTTTTTTCGTCGTTTTGATCGGTTTTCGTCGGTATTTTAATGTAAGAATCGTCGGGTTTTGCCTTTCTAAGAATCTGACAAACCGGACAGTCCCTGCCAGGATTCGAACCTTGGACCCCTAAATTACTAGCCACCTTCTCCTCCACTGCACCACTTGTCACTTAGTTTTCCTCTATTTCTTTTGTATTTAAAACAAATTGAGACTGACAATACCGACAAAAAACGACGAT
This sequence comes from Convolutriloba macropyga, assembly GCF_964194025.1. NCBI lineage: Eukaryota > Metazoa > Xenacoelomorpha > Acoela > Convolutidae > Convolutriloba > Convolutriloba macropyga. The sequence goes on along the minus strand of NC_134478.1, from coordinate 36,198,222 downwards.
AATCGACACTTCTAACTGCCAAAAACGACAATACCGACGAAAACTACGCTAATCGACACTTCTTACATCAAATACCGACAATACCGACGAAAACGTGGATAATCGACATTTCCTACATAAAAAACCGACGAAATCGACAAAAGTCGACCAAAAACGACAGTTCTTGCTTCGATTTCGTCGCAATTTCTCAACCCGGGTGGGTTTCGTTATACCTCCTGTGCGCAACTCAAGTTGGTCGGATCAGAACTGACATGGGTCATGCACCTCAAACCTAAGGGTTCAAATGTTTCCCAGGCTGAGTTGCGCGACACAAACGCAAACCATCTCTGATCGGACCGACTTGGGTTGCGCACGCGGGGTATGAGACCCACGTGGGTTGCGCACTTGAACGCGTTCAAGAAACCGCGGGTCTTTCCCATTTTAGCCCCCCAGCTTAGTGGTCAAATAACCTATAGCCCCCCCCCCCACACACACACACACACAGACACACACACACACACACACACACACACACCCTAATCATGGTAATTATACCATAATGGTGGGCTATCATTTCATGGGGGGGGGCTATAATGGGAAAGACCTCAAACCGAAATTCCCTCCATCAGAGATCACGTGGGCCTCGCACCTTGTCATAGGCCGTCAATATGGTAGTCAAGCGATGCTTCAAAGCAGTTTTAAATTAGTTTTATTATGAGGCTTTGGTCAAAACTAATCGACTCAAAAGCATTTCCCTAAGAAGCATTTCCATATTATAACAGTAATGAAATGGTGGGTCTGAACAACTTCATGGGTCGAGTGAGTGTGTTGATTGCTAACGCCTTTGTGACTGACGAACTTGATAAAATAACGAGCAAGAGTCGTGTTCTGCTCAACTTTGCTGGTCCATACTCGTGGTTCGGAAGCCAAGTGGTGGAAAGTTGTGTGAGGAACATGTGTCACTACGTGGACTTGTCCCTCGAGTTGCCATGGGTTGTGAAAATGATTGCTAAGCATAATCCAAGGGCTGTCAAAGAATGTGCTTCTTTTCCCCTTTTCCCACCCTCCTATTATTTATTCTGCAAAGAACATCTGTTCAACCGCTTGAAAATTTGGCTGTGAGAAAAGATAACTATATTAGTAAGTAAGAAAGCGTTTTTTGTGACTGCACACATATTATCGTCTCATGAGACTTTGCTCGCAGATGCTCAACACTTAAACTAGATTTGTCATAATTATCACAAAACTTTTATAGTCAGGTGAGCATAAACCTCGAAATAGTTTGTGAATGATAAAGTCTTTTTTTTACAATTTTCAAGCAACAGAATCGAAGGCAGAAAACGAATGAGATGACGTAATACAATGTGCCTTGGTTACCCGCAACATTAATTCTCGGAAATGCTTGTGGAGATTCTTGAAAACCTTAACTATGCAAGCCAATGCCATTTCAACAGCGGGAAATTTGCCTCTCATTGCATTTCCCAATTTTTTCCTGGTAATGAAGAAACCTGCATCAAAATTTTTCAATTTTTGTTACCTATTTGGCACAGGCTTTCAATTGTTTACATAAAAAAATTGCCCAAAAATTGTAATATGTTATGCCTCTGTGAACGCAACGACTCATTATTTTCCATAATTTTGGTTTCAGAAGAAGTACTGCTTCATCAAAAAACAAACAAATTTGAGAAACAGTTAAAAAAATTTCTCTTTTGGTGTAACGGCTGCTCTCCTTGTGTTTCAAAAAGTAAGTTTTACAACGCCCAGTTCGTTCTGAGTGGTAACAAAAACTGTCCGGATACTTCATTTATGCAGTTTGCTTCTGTAACTGTATATCCGCTCTGCTGTACTTACCGTTGCATTAACTAATTTAACCAACTTAGGTTTGAATTTTTTTCTCAATTGAACTGCGTCCACAGATCACACAATACGGGATCTCTATATGTTTACCAGTTCAATCGTTTTGATGAAACAAATCTAAGAAAAAAACTATATGCCTGAGAAGTGTTATGAAAAATTGGTTTCTAACTCAATCCTAGGTGTGTGTGTTGTGATTTTCGCAGAGTACTCACGAGTTGAAGATTGGAAATCAGGACAGAGAAAATTGAATTCACTGTTCGAGACGTTTTCGATACAAGGCACAATATTAGATAGAATATTGCTCAAGACAAATTTTTGGTATCAAGACACAGTATCGATTTAAGAATTATACTGCTCACTTGTTTGGTTTTGGCAAGACGCAGTAACAAATATACTGCTCAAAACTATATTATTTCAACAATTTTATTGCTGAGTTTATGTGCTAGCTCGAGTTGCTAGGCTGACAAAACAACTTGTGAGTTCTTATTTTTGTTCAGTTTGTTTACAATTTTTTCTGCTGACGTGGCATACGCGGCTGTTTCTGATTTGCTATACACAGTTTCCTCGCTAAGGGGATTGATAAAAGGGATAAAAATGGAACACAGTAATAGTTTTCGTCCTACGCATTTATTTGGATCTGTTTTGAATCTGCGCTGAATTTTTACTTCCTACGCAATTTTTTTATTCCTTAAACTCAGCTCCAACATCGCCGGCCCTGTATTCCTTCGTGAAAACATCATTGCCAGTTGGTAGTACTGGCGCGAGCATCACTACTGGCCTCTTGTAGTATCCATCTTTTGTTCGGATTTTCGCTGATCGAATCACTCCGTCGGAACATTCAAAGGTTTCGGTTATTCGACCCAGATTGTAATATCCACGTTTGTCACTGTCTTCCACTAACCACACAAGATCACCCTGCTGAAGAATTCTGTCCGTTGTGGTCTGCCATTCTTTTTGACTGTTCAAAGTTGGGAAGTACTCTATACGGAATCTGTCCCAGATGATGTCTGCGTAAGCTTGTGTTTGTAGGAAGAGCTTTCTACGATCAACAAATTGCTCTGCACCTGATAGAAACGGTAAACTAAGGTTCTTGTTGCCAAGCAGGAAAAAGTTTGGAGTAATAGCTTCTAAATCGGTAGCATCAGAACTGACCAGTGTCAGCGGTCTAGCAGTCAGCGTCTGTTCAACAAGACACATCGTGGTTGACAGAACATCTTCCTTGGGTGACCGATTGCCCAGCACTGCGTACATTGCCCTCTTGCAACTCCTAACCAGTCTTTCCCACATTCCTCCATAGTCTGGTGCTGTAGGTGGGTTGAACTTCCATCTGATACCTTGTTGAATCAGATGTTCTTCATTTCGCTCCTTGTTCCATGCTGCTATATAATCTGTCAATTCTTTTCCAGCTCCAACAAAGTTTGTCCCGTTATCACTAATCACTTTGACCGGTTTGCCTTTTTGAGCAATGAATCACAGAATTGCGTTCAGACAACTATCGGTGTCTAGTTTTGGTAAAAACCTTTATATGTACTGCTCGTACAGTAAGGCATGTAAATAGAGAGCACCAACGCTTTTCGTTTCTTCGACCAATCTTTACTGTGAAATGTCCGAAATAGTCTACGCCCACGTTCAAGAACACTGTTGATGCGACTAATCGTTCTTCAGGTAGATCTGCCATTACTGGTGCCTTTGTTTGGGCTCTTCCCTTTCGACATCCAATGTATTTGATTTTGATCGATCTCAAGGCAATTCGTATGCCTAGGATCCAGAATTTTGCTGAACTATGTTTCTGACATGTTCAGAACCTTCGTGATGACTTTTCTTGTGTTCATTTTGCAAGAATAATTCAACTACATGGTGTTTCCAACGTAACAGTATTGGATGCTTGGCTTAGAAGTTCAATTAACTTTTACCTATTCTGCCTCGAGCACGAATAAGTCCTTCCTGGTCTAAGAATGTTGAAAACTGGAGGATTTTGCTGTTTTTTAGAATTTCCTTTTCAGGCTTGAGAGATCTCATCTCTTCAGCAAACTGTTCTTGCTGCAGTAATCTGAAGATGCCTGCTTGTGCACCCTCTCTTTCTTCAACACTTAATGTTTTTGTTGCTGGTTTGTGTTTTCTAAATACGCGCTGTACATATGCCATTGTATTTACAAGTCGATTGAATTTGCTGAATCGTTTCCACTGAATCATCGGCTTCTTCTCTTCAACCTTTGCTGAGAAAACCATTTGGTCGTTTTGTTCGTCTGAAGGAAATGTTAAACTCACCTGTTCAGGCCATTCGTTCTCTCGTTGCTTCAACCAGGCCGGCCCCGTGAGCCATTCACTTCTCTTAAGTTCGTCAACATTGATCGCTCGTGTCCCGATGTCAGCTGGATTGTTAATACCACTCACATTATACTACTGTGAAACATTAGTTGTATCCAAAATCTCAGCCACTCTGATTGCAACAAACACCTGTTGCTTTCGGTGAGAGCTATGAATCCATTGCAAAAAGGTTAGTGGAGTCTGTCCAAAAGTTACAACTGTGAATCTTCGTTTCGTGTTCCTTCACTATCTGTTCTTTAAGTCTCGCCGCCATCACTGCTGCTTGTAATTCCAAGCGTGGTATGGAAAAGTGTCGCATTGGTGCAACTCTGCACTTTCCGATTACAAATGCTAAGTCTGCTGAAAATTCTTTGGTCTTTGAACGTAGGCATGCCTTTGCGCACATTGTGTCTTCAGATGCGTCTTCAAACACATGACGTTCCCATTTGTCCTTGGCTCTGCTAAAGTATCTTCTATCAATGCTGATTTCTGCTACTTCTGGAAGCTGGTCTTTCCATTTCAGAAACTCCTCTTCTTCGTTAAGTTCCACTGAGTTGTCCCAATGTTGTCCATTTTTTGTCCAGATGCTCTTCAGGAGTCGTCTCACATGAACACTGAATGGTGCAAACAGTCCAAGAGGAACAAACACTGAAGCAATTAGAGATAAGATCTTTCTTTGGGTGATTGCGTTCTCAACTTCTTTGCTTGTACCTCTACAAACCTGTAGACTATCGTCGATAATCGTCCACTGAAGCCTAAGCACGGATGAACTTTCCTTGCCGGGTTCTACTTCAACCTGTTTTGTGTTGCTGATTGATCTCAATTCCTTTGGGATTGCGTTGGTTACCACGCCGCTGTTGGTGATCCACTTTTTCAGTTCAAATCAATGTTTTGAGAGAAGAGGTTGCAGTTGTTTGAAAACCTTGATAGCTTCTTCAGGTGTTTCGACCGACTTGAAGAAATCGTCCATGTAGAAGTTGTTTTGGATTGTTTTTGCTGCAAGTGGGAACTCGTCCTCGTTATCGATGGCTACTCGCTTCAGAGCGTAGTTGGCACATGTTGGTGAACTCTTTGCTCCAAAAACATGACGTTGATACTCTTAAATTTTCACAGGTTTGTTTATTCTTGGTCGCTACAGGAATCTCAAGCAGCTTATCCTGTTCAGGAACTTGCACCTGCAGAAACATTGATTCAATATCTGAGGTTAGGGCTATTGGTCCTTCTCGAAATTTGAATATTGTTCCAATCAATCCGTGTAGTAGATCGGGTCCGGCTAACAACTTGTCATTTAGGCATATATCCTTGTATTTTGCTGCAGCGTTGCAAACACGGCGAACTTTACCCGGTTTGTTGAGGTTTAGTACTGGATGGTGTGGCAAATACCATTCCTTTCCTAAAGTACCTCTGAGTTCCGATTTACCAAGGATCTTGACAAGTCCCTTTTCAACATCTGTATCAATTGACCTTTGATACAATTCTTTTAAATTTGGGTCTCGTTAAAATCTTTGTTCCAGTGAGTAGAGCTGACAAGGGCCGAGCCGTATTTGTTTGGAAGATTGGGTTCTGGTTCACTCCAGAGCATCCCCACTTCGTACCGCTCGCCTGTAAACTTTGTTGTGCTCTCTAGAAACTTCTGAGCTTGCTGCTCTTTCTTTGATTGACTTACAACATTTATTTTGGAAGCATAAGTTTCTATGTCCCACCATGATTGGATATTTTTCTGCCACTTTCACATCTTCTGTGGAGGCGAAATGACAAACACTTTGATTTTTCTTGCCTGTCATGGGACCACAGACTACCCATCCTAATTCTGTTAAGACGACGAAAGGCTCACTTCGTGTTCCAATCTTATAGTCCAAAGGACGTTGAATTTCGTAGGCAACTTGTCCAAGTATGATGCCTTCTTCCATCAGGTTGAATGTTCTGTTAGTGAGAACATTCTGGTGTGTGAAGTTGTTCTTCAGTTCCTTGTAATCATATGTTGTGTTTCCTGTTGGGTTATGGGTTTTCGCAAGCGGAAAAAAACGTCGTTTTTAACTAAGTAGAAAAATTAATCTCTGAAATTGAGAGAAAAACAAGAATGATATTTTACAGTAGAATTTAGGGATTTACAGGAGAGATCTGATTATTAGATCAACATGCTGATTTGATTTTGGAGATGAAAAAAGGCTCAAAAGTCAGCTGTATGTATACCCATTATCAGTGCGAGAAAGTCAAGATACAAAACTAATCTTAGCACCATGATTTACAGTGGGGGTCGCAAGGGTTAGCCAATATGATTTGCTTCTGCAAATAATTCGCAGGTGGTACCATGGATGGTATGCATTTACACTTTTCTAAGAATTCGCTCACATTTCCGGTGGTATCATAATCATTCAATTCATGCTGGGAAGATTTTACATCAAACAATCTAACTCTAAAATTAGTTATCTAGATTCACTAATTTGAACCGAATATTGATTCTAAGCACCATTTCTTGACGATTCATTTATATAAATTCTCTGATTAACATCAATTTCCTTTTGTCTTTCTAATCTGGTAAGTTAAACTTGCTTTCTAATTATCACTAAGTTTAAGACAAAATTTTGATCGATAGTCTAACAACCCCACTCAGACTTGAGCTGATTGCGTAGAGTCTGTTCCCATCAAAACAGTTCTGAATGTTTCCACCTTCGATACGGGTAAAGATTTCGTGAAGATGTCGGCTGCCATTTTGTCAGTAGGAACGTAATGAATTGAAATAGTCCCATCTTCCGTCTTGTCCCGAATGAAGTGAAATTTTGTCTCAATGTGTTTGCTCCTCTTGTGCATGAGTGGGTTTTGACACAATTTAATACAACTCTGGTTGTCCTCTCCAATTGCTTTTGGATGATTCTGTTGAATGCCGAAATCCTCCAGAAGTTGTCTCAGATACAATGCTTCCTGAACTGCTTCTGCCATGCCCTGATATTCTGCTTCTGATGAAGAAAGAGCAACTGTGATCTGCTTCTTGACACCCCAGCTGAGTGCTGCGCCACGTCCGTTGAACTTGAAGTAGTATCCTGTCGGTGATTTTCTGTCATTCACATCTCCAGACCAGTCTGCATCACTTTCCCCCACTAAATTATAACTAGCCTCTTTTGTGTAAGTAAGTTTTAAACCTTTTGAAGCTTAAAGATATCGCCGAAGTCGTTTTCCGCATAACCAGTGTTGATTGGTAGGTGCGTTCATGTGCCTGGACAGAATGTTCACTGTGAACATGATGTCTGGCCTCGTCTGTTTGGACAGATAAAGAAGTGATCCAACCAAGCTTCTGTAGATCCTCTGATCCACTTCTTCGTCTCCGTTCTGTGCTCTCTGAAATTTCAAATTCAAATCAGCTGGAGTTCTTGAGGGTTTGTATTGATCCATTTAAAACCACTCAAGCATTGTTTCTATGTAGCGTTCTTGGTCGACTGTGACTTTGCCCTCTTCTCGTCTGATTCTTAGACCCAGAAACCAGTGTAATCTCGCTCTGTCTTTCATGTGAAATGTTGCTTCGAGTGCCTTTTTGACATCGGAGATCACTGTCATGCTTCTTGATGCCACTAAGATGTCGTCAACCCAGACCAAGATGAAAGTGTGACCCTCTGTCTCTGCTCTTGCGAACAAGCAATGGTCATTACTGCTTCTGGTGAACCCCTGTCTCAGTAGGAAGTATGCCAGTTCCTTATACCAGTTGTTAGCTGCCTGTTTCAAACCTTAAATTGATTTATTCAGTCGGCATACAAACGTCTCCCCATCTGATTCTTGTTTTACAATCTCCTGTGGCTGTTCCAGATACTCTTCTTCCTCTATTGGTGAGTGCAGGAAAGCCGTCTTGACGTCAAACTGGTGCATCACATGGCCGTGCTTCGCTGATAGTTGAAGTAGAATCCTGCATGTCTCTAGCTTACAGGTAGGCGCAAGAGTCTCAAAGTAGTCAAGTCCTTCCACCTGTTTGAAGCTTTTCGCCACATAGTCTGCTTTGTATTTGTCCACTTGACCACTGGGTCCCAATTTCACTTTGTAGACCCATTTGCATGGTATGACGTCCCTGTCTGTGGGTGGTCTCACTAGGTTCCAAGTCTGGTTGTCTTGGAATGCCTTGACCTCGTTCTTCATTGCCTGTTTTGGGTTCCACATAGTCACCCTCAGTCACAACAAGATGGGTCCTGACTTCTCCAAAAAAATTGCGGAACATTCTTTGCTCGTGTCCCTCGTCTGGGCTCTGCCCTGTCTGCTTGCTCCAGTGCCTCTTCAAAGAAGTCAGCTGTCTGTGAGAAGTCCTCCGTTTCACTGTCTTCCAGTGACTCAGAGTCTCTGAGACTCCCTCTTGTTGCAGTAGATTCTTCATCCAGTGCTGCTTCCTCAACATCTGAGGCATCTCATCTCAGCGTCGTTTCTTGAGTGTTCACGCTCTCTGCGTAATGCCACTCCTCCTTTGTTGCAGTAGATGTGCCCTGCTCCTCTTTGTTGCAATCGTCTTGATAACCATCATCTGGGTGCCAGATCCCCAGTTGCTGTGACCCCTCATCTAGTAGATCGGGCGTCTCTGTGTTGTCAGGGACTGAGCCCACTTCGGACTCCTTGATGATCACATCTCGAACTGCCACAAATTTGCGTGTGTTGGGTACGTACGCCAGGTATCCGTTGTCTCCTTCAGTGTATTCCACAAACTTTCCTTCCAGTGCCTTGGGTTCAAGTTTGCTGACATCTCTTTCCCGCCTCCTCATGAAGACTGTGCAACCAAAAATAGATAGTTTACTAACTGAAAGCTTAGGTTTCATACCTCGCATCAGCTCTGCTGGGAATTTTTCTTCTCCTCGTCTCACAACCAAGCTCCTGATCCTTGTTGCATGGAGAATTGCTGCTCCCCACATCATCTTGAGAAGACCCGAGTCAAGGAGCAAGCATCTTGACATCTCAAGCAGTGTCCTGTGTCACCTCTCAGCTAACGCATTCCGTTGTGGCGTTTCCGGTATGGTCTTTTCCTGGAGAATGCCTGCATCTAAACACTACATCTTGAACTGCTCTGAGAGAAACTCCTTCGCATTGTCTTGTCTCAGCTTCATGGGCGTCCCCACACTGCGAACAAACTTCTTCAGGCTGGCCAGTGCTTCACTCTTTGCCTTAAGCAAGTCCACAAACACAAACGTCGTGTACTGGTCTGCAAACAAAATGCAGAACCGGAACCCTGACAGTGACTCTACTCTGAAAGGTCCCATCACGTCTGTGAACACGCTCTCCAGCTTCTCTTCTGCTTGGGTTTCTGTCACTCTGGGAACTGGAGTCTTTGTGATCTTGGCCAATGCGCACACATTGCATACATCATCGAGTTCCCGACCCATTGCATTCCTGACCACATCCGCCTGATTCAATTGACCCAATCGTCTGTGCCACTTTCTTGAACTGTCAAATTTCACGCTGTTGGAACTCATCTTGAATTCTAGAACGCTGCACGTTAAGTAAAACAAATTATTTTCTTGTGTAAGTTGTACCCGAGTTCCCTTCTGTAGTTTCAAGCAGCTATTTCAATTCTCGAATGTGAAACTATGTCCCCACTCCGTGAGTCTTGAGACTGATAAGAGGTTTGAAGAATAGTCCGGCACACACAAAACATTTTTGAGTTCGCATTGAAATTCCCCTTTAATTGAGGGTATGCTGATCCTCACACAGCCTCTGCCCACCACTCTGGAAGCCTCTCCGTTGGGGTTTCTGACCACTGATTGAATGGGCACAAAGTCCAGGAACGCATCGATGTTCGTCACTATGTGATCTGTACAACCACTGTCCACTAGCATGCTTGCTGTCTTCCACTGGGTAAGAGCTGCCCAGCATTCCTCGTCTGGTGTAGCCAATGTTGGACCCATTGCCACTGACTCATGTTTGCCTCAATCTCTTTGTCTCCTGCATGCCCTGTCTAGGTGACCCTTCTCACCACACCTGCTGCATTGTGCTGTCTCCTTCTTCCTGCAGTCCTTGGCAAAGTGTCCAGGGATCCCACACACAAAGCAGTTTCCTTTCTTGGGTCCCTTCATGAAGTCACGCTTCACTGCCAGTGCCACTGAACCACCTTGTCCCTTGTGTCTCTGCACCGTGCTCTCATAAAAGTTCTGCAGCCTTTTCCTCAACTCTGTGAAGTTCGTTGCCGGGTTTAAGCTTTCCTGTATAACAAAACTTTCATACCTCATTGGCAGACCATTGAGGACCAAGGCGTTGAAGAGGGTCTCTGAGACTGCTTCCCCTGCTTCTTGTAGCCTTGTGATCAACTCCTGTCCTCTGACGAAGAAGCTGTCCAAATCCTCAGAATCCTCGAGCTGCAGTCGAGCAAGCTGTGCCATCAAAGTCACCACTGTCGGCGTCTCCACACTCTAAAATCTCTCTAGCAAAAGCTTCCAAGCCTTTGCTCCATCTCTCACACAGTCATGTCATCATCTCCCACACAGTCATCATCTCCCACATCTCCCACACATCATCTCCCATCATCTCCCACATCTCCCACATCTTCCAATGCCATCATCTCCCACACATTCATGTCTCATCAGCATGAGGGTTGTTGCATCTAGAGTCAGTGCCAGATGGCACCACACATTGTTCTGTTTCTCCTTGATGTCTTCAACTTCCTTCTCATATGCATGCTTCAGCACCTTGTGCTTCTTCTTTTCATCATTGCTCGCCCCATTGGCTAGTGGTGCAGGCTCATTGGGTCGCTCCTCTGTACCAGGTAGTGATTTGTAGAGTCCCTTCGTCTGCATCATTGCCACAAATTTTGTGCTCCAGATTGGAAAGTCCTTTCCTTTACCTGTGTAAGTCAGCAGCTTCACTGTCTGTTGATCCATCGTAGTTTGAGCAGGCAAAGCAGTTGTGAAAAAAAGGTACTAAGCATAAAATGATTATGACTGTCAACAACAAATTAGTTTTTTTAGAAAATACTTTTATGACTTAGAAAATTGCTGGGTCTATAACCTGTTGGGTTATGGGCTTTCGCAAGCGGAATAAAAGCGTTTTTAACCAAGTAGAAAAATTAATTTTTCAAAATGAGAGAACAAAAAAAATAATATTTTACAGTAGAATTTAGAGATTTACAGGAGAGATCTGATTATTAGATCAACATGCTGATTTGATTTTGGAGATGAAAAAAGGCTCAAAAGTCAGCTGTATGTATACCCATTATCAGTGCGAGAAAGTCAAGATACAAAACTAATCTTAGCACCATGATTTACAGTGGGGGTTGCAAGGGTTACCCAATATGGTTTGCTTCTGCAAATCAGTCGCAGGGGATACATGGATGGTATGCATTTCCACTTTTCTATGAATTCGTTCACATTTCCGGTGGTATCATAATCATTCAATACATGCTGGGAAGATTTTACAATAAATAATATCACTCTAACATTAGTTATCTAGATTCACCAATTTGAACGCATATTGATTCTAAGCACCATTTCTTGACGATTCATTTATATAAATTCTCTGATTAAAATCAATTTGCTTTTGTATTTCTAATCTGGTAAGTTAAACTTTCTTTCTAATTCTCAATAAGTTTAAGACTATAGTTTGATCGATTTTCTAACATTTCCCAACAAGATTGATGGGTGTGCAAACGCTTCAATCGAATGAACCTTTGAATGTAGTCACTTTATTGTGATAGGAATCTTCTGTCCTCAAATTTTGCGTCCCATGTATTCCAGCTATGTTCCAGGTAACGTCCATGCCTATGATTTGTAATTGATCCTTGGCACTTTGATTGGTGAATGATACTGTTGACCCACTATCGAGGAAAGCGTAGGTAGTCAGTATATTACCACCGCTCCGAACCGATACCGGAACTATTTGAAGAAAACTAGTAACTTGGTTATTCTGGTTGATTGTTGCTGCGCTTACGTTAACTGCGTGACTACCCTCGTCCATTTGGTTTTCTGAGTGTAGCAGTCTGTTTTGCTTTTTGGTACCTCCATTTATACCGCACGGGTGGACTTTACAATCTTTGATTGCATGCCCTTTCCCCAGACATCCATAACATAAGCGTTCTGTTCTCACTGCTGCATAGCGATCGGTAACGTTCATATTTTTAAGTATTGGGCAGTTTCATATTTTATGAGCGCCATCCGCTAGTGGACAGTTGTTGTTTTGTATTTGTTTCGTTTCGTTCGCATTCGAAATCGCACAAACATTTGACAATTTTAAGAATCGTTTTTCCTTGTTAGCTTTTTGTCGATCATCTTCCTTTCGTTCACTCTTGGTTGATGGCATTCCTTCGTGGACAAAAGACATTCGAGCTAACCATTTTTCAAGGAGAGTGAGATCAGGTCTATCTTCTTGACACTCGTCAACGAAGAAGAACCACTTTTCTTTCAAGTTTTGGGGCAGTTTTTCAATTGCCACTTCCAGTGTTGAACTCGAACGCAGGTCGCCCTCATAAATGTATTGCTCCAGTACATTAGCTATGTTGCTGATTGTTACAGAGTAATTAATTATAGCCGTTGAGTTGTGCATTCGAATTGGATGTTGTTTGCGCAATATGTTAAGCTGAGCGTCGACAATAAGGTAAGGTCGCCCAACCTTCCGTCCCGGGAGTTCCCACGCTTGAGCGCAGAACCCCCCGAATAGCCCATTCCTGATATAGCTGACTTTGCTTTACCTGTCAACGAAGTTTTCAAGTGGCTCATTTTCTCTGAGTCAGGTATATCACGATGGTGAACCGTTGCTTTGAACATATTCGACCACTCCAGCCACTCTAGGGGGTTACCGTCGAATGAACTCAACTTCAACCTAGGTAGCTGACTACTACTGCTTGGTTTATTGCGCTTAAACTTGTCTTGTTCCCAGGCTGCGCTGGCATGCTCTCCACTTGGTGACCGTGGCTTAAGTACACCTTCGCGATTGAAGCTAACCCTGGGACAACTGTTGTCGATCCTGGTTTTCGCACGCCCGAAACTATAATCGTGCAAGTTGGAGAATTTATCCGAGTTAGCGAGCCAACCTGAAACATCTTTGTTCTTCGGGGTTTTCCAATTGAATGGTGAGCTACTTCGAATACTAGGGGCTGCACTATCATCAGAATCTTATGCTGTTGCGTCAAGAGCTTGTTTCTCGTATACCAGTTTCAGTGCACCTTCTTCAAAAAATTGCATCTCCATTTCAAGCTCTTTCCTTTTCAATCCGAATTCAATATTCTTCAACCTCATTTTTGATGCAAAGTCTTTCTCTAACGCCCTAAATTTTCTTCCTTTTTAGTTTATCAGAGGAGGCTTTTGAATCATTGTGCCTGTTTGGGTTTCCATGTTCGGCAGTTCGTTGAGAAACTCCTACAACAGACTGTGAAGACTTAGCGGCAGTTGGTTCTGCATCGCTTGTCAATTGTGCAGTTTGATTCTGTTGATCCGTCATGTTTGGTTCTCCGTGAATGTATGGTAACAAATCTAAGTTTAATGTTTGTAACCAATTTAGTCGTTGGGCTTCGTAACATTCAAACAGTTTGGGATCACGAAGAATATTTGCTCGCTTCCGCAGAAGAATGCAAAGAGAGTCGTCAGGCTTCAGTAGATGTTGATAAAAGGTCTTGAGTTTGCTTGATCTACCGTTGTTTCTGATTAGCTCCCGGCCCTCCTGAGTTTTTGCTTCGAGTTGTTCTTGGCAGTTGCTAATCTGTCTAAGCAAAATATCTTGACTCTTTGACGGAGTCACTTCGTTTGTACTTTGGGACTGCAGTTTGAATTTCTACAGTACTTTTGTTTATTTGCTTTAATTAAATTTTGCTTTTCAACTTCTAATGCACTTTGCCTTATTGGCTTTGCGTCGTTGAATTGCCTGTTGAGCTTTGTTTTATTCGTTGATACCTTTGGCACTTCACTTGTTGAGCTGGACAGCTTTTTATTCCACCGTCCGAGTCGGCGGACCAAATGTAACGGCTGCTCTCCTTGTTGTTCACAAAGAAAGTTTTACACAGTCCAGTCCGTTCTGAGTGTTTACAAAATCTGTCCGGATACTTCGTTTATGCTGTTTGCTTTTGTAACTGTATAGCCGCTCTGCTGTACTTACCGTTGCATTAACTAATTTAACCAACTTAGGTTTGAATTTTTTTCTCAATTGAACTGCGTCCACAGATCACACAATACGGGATCTCTATATGTTTATCAGTTCAATCGTTTTGATTAAACAAATCTAAGGCAAAAATATATGCCTGAGAAGTGTTCTGAAAAAATGCTTTCTAACTTAATCCTAGGCGTGTGTGTTGCGACTTTTGCAGAGTACTCACGAGTTGAAGATTGGAAATCAGGACACAGAAAATTTAAATCACTGTTGAACACGTTTTCGATACAAGACACAATATTAGATAGAATATTGCTCAAGACAAATTTTTGGTATCAAGACACAGTATCAATTTAACAATTACACTGCTCAACTGTTTGGTTTTGGCAAGACGCAGTAAAAAATATACTACTCAAGACTATATTATTTCAACAATTTTATTGCTGAGTTTATGTGCTAGCTCGAGTAGCTAGGCTGACAAAACAACTTGTTAGTTCTTATTTTTGTTCAGTTTGTTAACAATTTTTTCTGCTGACGTGGCATACGCGGCTGTTTCTGATTTGCTATACACAGTTTTCTCGCTAAGCGGATGGATAATCCGGATAAAAATAGAATACAGTAATAGTTTCCGTCCTACGCATTTAATTGGATCTGTTTTGAATCTGCTCTGAATTTTTACTTCCTACGCAATTTTGTTATTCCTTAAGCTCAGCTCCAACATTTGGTTCAGCAAAGGCTTGAAATAAGTTGCTTTGATTTTTCGGCAAAGGCAATTTTATCATCAGCTAGCTGTCTGCATGACAGTGATAAAATAGAATCATGACAATTGATAGACATGTGTTCCAATCCAAACCTAGAATAAATAGTACGTTCCAATTTGTACGGCGTTTCCTAGAAATAATTTTGAAGTTTTGCTTGTTTTTTGAACAAATGTTCCTCTAAAGTCAGTTAGTTTTTAGTAAATTGAATTTTAGTTTTATCAACATCTCATGGTTTGCAAGTAGCTTCTGTAGTTGTCGGTTTCAAACATACTAGAAATAAAAAAAACGGTTAAAAAATTTAAAAACTTGAAAATTTCTTGATTTCTCGGTCAAAACTTCTGTCATGTGTCAGGTGAACCAAGAGATAGACTGAAAGTAGGCAAAACAGGCAAAATCAGAAGAAATGTTGAAATTAGAGGGACGAGTTTGAAATTAATGAAATTTGTTCTAAATTTATACAGAAATGGTTAGGGTAAGTAGGGATAAGGAGAGCACATGTTTTGTTCCGTGGTGTGGTGACAGAACAAAACTAGAGTGGTGAATGCGTGTGGATTTCATTCTGTAATGAGTGACTTGGGCATATTAAGTGCAGTTAGTCACGTGAAGAATATGATGAGAGAGGAGCCACAGGAGTGCATTGGACTCATACATCATGCTAAGGTCGCTACACCTTTTAGTTTGTGGTAATCCCAGTTTGCGGTCCCAGGCCGAAATTTCCTCTGATCACATCGTCCCACACCAGAGTAGTCTCTGATCAGACTGTCCCAGAGCGAAAAGACCTCTGATCAGATTTTCATGCCCTCATATATTTTGTGCGCAGAGCGCTTGAAATCACGCCTGATCAGACCACTCCGAACCGAAATGACCTCTGATCATGCCGACCATTGTTCCCGATCACGGTACATACTTTCGTGCGACCTTGATCCAGACCGTTTCCAGAACATTTAGCAGACTATCGTGACCTTCAAACAGACTCTAGTCCAGACCTTTGTCAGAGCATCGTGCGTTCGACTATCCTGCGTTCGAAACCACCCCTGATTAGATTTTCGTGCGCTCGAAATTGTTTGTGATCAGAACATTATCTTTTTATTACACGAGCATTTGTCGTATAACGTATCCTCCAGGAAATTATGTCTCAAATATCCACCAGGAAATTATGTCTCAAATATCCACCATCAATATGTGTTTAGGATTCATTGATGAACAATATATTTTGATAGGACCGGAATCCTGCCACAATTCGAAACTATAGTGTTTGGTGTTTTATGTTGTTTTCATTTAAAGCAGCATAACTCTTAAACAGATTAAACATTTTTTTCAATAATATTTCTGGGCTCAGATTAGATTCTGAAAAGACTTTCGTGCGCTTGATATGGCCTAGCTTGGCGTTAAATGTTTGCTCGTGTTTAGATCTGAGACGACTACCTCAGACCGAACCGACCTTTGATCGGACTATCTTAAACCAAACCAACCTCTGATCAGACCATCTCAGAAAACAGTGGCCTCTTATGAGACAAGTTTGAGATAATTTTCCAATTTTTCGTGTGGTCAAATATTTTTCTAAGTTAAGTTGTTCGAGGGGGTCTTATTGAACTCAGAGAGGGTCTCATTGAAGGTCACTTTACCTGGGATAACATCAATCTGGGATTACTCTACCAAAAAACTTGACGCCCGAGTGTCAATTGGAATAAACGTTGAGACTTACTCCTTGCTGAAAGAGCAAAATGGCAAGTATTGGATCAGTACTGCATCAGATCTCAGTATCATATCACAGCCGTAAAACCAAAGATCGGGCATGCATATTGCTTATTCTAGTCAGTTTCTCCAAAGGAACCTAAAAAGAGTTACCCATAAGAATCCTAATGAATATATGCTTAAATTCTTGCCAAATCATGGCCCGTTGAAGAATTTTTGGAGGCAAATCATAACTTTAACGAGAATTTTGTTCTAAAATCTAAAAGTCTCAACTCAGATTTACAAAGAATTTCCCCAAGACTCGAAATCTTGGCTACGACTTGAGTAAAAATTTTATCTGAAATTTCTGAGTACTGAATTCATGAGCAAAACGTGTGTTTAAATGAAAAACTACTGATCAAGACGTGAAACTTGTCATCTAAGGCATCAATGTCAATATTGTTCCCACATTTTTTTGGAAAAAATGAGAGAACGTGACGCTGGGAGAACATTTTTGGTTCAGGTAATTTTTGAGTTTTTTAAGGGCATCCCAGACAAACATATGTAATATCAATTTAAAGTTCTCTGCGTCTATACCTTCACTACAAAGAGATCTCTCAGAAATTTTGTTTTTTTTAAAGAAAAAGTTTTGGCAACAATTTTGACCCACAATGCATCGCAACTTAGCCTCATTTTTGACATAATTTAGCTAAATTTAGGTAAATTCAATCAATTGAAACAACTAGCGGCTTTCTAACGGTGCCCTTGAAATTATATCTTACTATTTTCTCAAAGTTTCCATCAAGTAGATGAAACACAAAAAACTATTTTTTTTGAAAATGTTGACAAATGTCAACATTGAGTAAATTTTATGATTTTTCGACTGTCTCTCACCCTATTTAACCTAATGTTCTGTCCAATGGTTCTTCGTTTTGAGAAATTGCAATGGTCTTGAGAACCAGGAGGAAAATCATTTCAGATCTGTCTATTGATGGTTAAAGGTGAATTATAATTATTGAAAAATCAAGAAAAAATTATGAGATTGTTTCAAATCCAACCTGAAACTAACTATGGAATGTAGTGTGCCAAATCACGCACTTTTTTGGAATGCACCATTGACTGAAAATCAACCAACAATGACTGATTATGCATCGCGTAATATTTGGGCTACGCTAATTTGCATGAGAAACAAAAACTTTTTGATATTTTTTTAAATTTTGGCCTCATTTTAGACAATTTATGGAATTTTTTTGTTTCATATTTGTGTCAATTGTTAAAACAGCTACCAATATCATTAATAACGGGCAATTTCCAATACAGAGACAGCTATTACGGATTTACCTATTCATTTATTGTATTTGTTTTTAAGTGTAGTTCTCTTTAAAGAAATCTTCATACAAGCTAATGATTTTGATGTCATTTAGAGGTAATTTTTGCGGCGTGATTTTAAAAACAACGGGTCTGAATATGTAGGAAAAAACAGCAGAAGGCCCAAATTGCTATTTCTGTAGATGCAGAGAAAGATTTGCGGTTCTATGACCGCTTTCACTGTTATCGCAAATTATTCAGCAAATCATTTCACTGAAGAAAAAAAATTATCTGAGTCCAAAAAAATAAAATATAGGTCTAAACTGCTCTTCTCTAAAAGTAAGTTTGGTCCTTATTTTGAATGTTCTTGTTTGTATCTGATGTCTCTTTCAAATTTTTTTCCAAGAAATAAGAACATTTTTAGGTTCTCTAAATTTGTTATGAACATAAAGTTTGCCATGGAGTATTTAAACCAAAAGTAAAACCTAGATCTACTCTTGCCTTTTTAGGCTGCTGCAAAGGGCAGCTTGTACTCAACTTCAAAAGTTTATAGCCTTACTAATTGTGTGTTGTCATATAGAAAACTTCTCTCAGGAGGCGAAGAAAGTAGTTGAATGTTTTGTTTATCAATTTGTGCAATGTTGCCACAATTTTGTCACATAAGCGTTTTTGTTTGCCATATATTTTTATTGGTTCTTTTGAAAGATTTCCGGATTTACATTTTTTCAATGAATGGGAGGCCACCTGTTTTGAATATTCAAACCAAATTTGCATTTTTGGCCCTCATTTTAGGTCGCCATTTTGCAGTTCCAATGATTTTTTACAAAATGCTTAAGGACTGCAGTTTCATTTGTGTGCTAATTTCGATCAATGTCCTTACTCATTTTGGAAATTTCTTTAATACAACAAGAAGTTTGAAATAGTATTTTTATAAGAGATTTTTCTCTTTTATGTAACGTCATTTGCTTTATATTTGCTTTATCGAAAACAAAAAACATCATTAGTTTCGAATTCAACCAGGCAGTCAGAATTAAGTCGTATATGCTGTTTTTTCCGCGAATTTTTTGAGGACTTGTTTTGCTATGTGCTTCAGTTTCCTAGACAGATTCTTAGCTATTTTTTATCTCTTTTTTTACCCAAAAAAAAGCATTTAAAAAGACTTTGTTAAGCACAACTTGAGAACCATGGAGACAATTTTGTCTCGTTGATAATGGAAAATAATTATTGCAGCCATTACAAATACAATTGATTCAGCTTCCAGGATTGCGTTTTTTTGAAGCAAAACATCATAGCTACGAATAAATTGAAATGAGACGTGGATCAATGAATACAGTTGTTTTGAATCCTCTTTTTAGTAAGGATATGTTTTGGTCCATGAGTTCCTCCTAAGAAGAAGAAAGAGCGTTTAAGAAACAGTTATCTTTGAATCGCAAGCCGGGAAACAATTTCACGATGATTTATAGACAAACATTGATGAAACAAAAAAATTACCAATAACGCACATAGAATTGGAATTTAAATGTTTTTGTTTATTAAGGAAAACTTTTTCGATAGTATTTATCAATAACGTAAGTGCAACTCAATATTTTTTTTTGAAATTGAAGGTTACTCAGGCTTTGTTCCTCTGAAAAACTCCAAAAGTTTTTTTCTCTGTTGTTGTGTTTTCAAGCTCCATCTAAATTCTCTTAATTCTATTCACTTTTTCGCTGCAGCTTGTTAAAAGCATTTTTTTGGTATTGAAACAAATGTTTCGGCGATACCAATTCAGATATATTGATATATCTTACGCTTCAAAATGCGAATGTGAGAACATTCTGTGCCGCGCACGGAACAAGCGAGCCTTGTTGTTTACTAATATTGGAGTAAACAATGGCGGGGATGGTAAATTTCAAATGCAGCAAAATAAAAATAAGAGTTCATTGGTCTTGAGGTTGCAATATTTAAAAAAGGGTGTACCTTTTCTACATATTGCAAACTGTCCATAATGCTACTAACACTGTCCATAATGTTGACTCTGTTCAGTCAGGTGTGTCAGGACAGACAGGGCCAGAGTGTATGCTTGAGAACTTCAAGAGAGACAACAAGCAATACTACGAAGAGATGAAGTCAGACCCACAGTACTACACTCCCCCTCATCTCACAACAGGCAGAGACCCACCAGATCCAGCAAATGCTGTCTACATGAAGGTACCCTAGTCCAAAACACTCCATTTCGAAAGCAGGAGAATTATTGGTATGTTGGGTTTTCAAACCAAGGAAATTTTTGGTGTTGGACCTTTCAACAATCTGACCCTCGTCGAAAAAAGGGCACAATAAAGATTAATTAAGGCAATAAAATTACCGCAATTTCTCTGGGCGGAATGCACTAAGGTCTTTTGAGCAGAATGATGGGAAATTAACGCACAAAATATGATAAAAACACACAACAGAGCAAAAAATAAATATCCTGTGGGATGATCAGTACTGGTTTGTTTGATCAACACGTGCATTTCTCTTAAGAAGGACTGAAAGGACTGCTCGTGACATTAAACAAGATGGCTCGTGCGCGCCTGTGCGTACCACAGTATGTTGCAACATACCTCTTAAGGTTGCAAAAACAACTATTAAAATATGTCAGATACAGTCTTTTTTTGGCAGAAAAAACCAAAAACTCTGACATATTCTAGAAAGTTAAGTATAGTGAAATTTGAAAGACAAACACACACAGACAAAATAAACAAACACAAAAACACACCGGAGAAATTAAACAAACAAACAAAAAACCCCAACACCAAGAAAAACTCAAACATTTTTTTGGCAACTGATCCTTACTCTTACACAAGGTTTGTCACCATTCATTTCAGTCTTCTTTGTTTTTTTTTCAAAACAACTATTTACGGACCTCTTGAGGCAACTGCATTGGTATTTGTAAAACTGGCACTTAACTTTGAAATGGAACCTTTCGAAGTTTTTCCGAATCTTTTGTCATTTTTGATGTCTTATGAGAATAATCAGACTATTAAAATTTAATTTCTCGTGAATGTATTACCAGCTAGAATTCAACAGCATAACTTTTGGTTTGAACAATTTCAAGCCACAATTTGCAACAAATAATAAGCAATATATATTCTAAATTTTATGATTTTTGATAGTAGTTGCACTCTGCCTCTACTTTTGTCTCACAATTAAAGGAAATAAATCTCTCATATGAACTCTCTATTTCTCTTTCTTTTAAACCCAATACACACACTCGCACATATACCTGGATCCGCAAAAGCATACGCACACACAAAGACGCCTCGACACCAAACAAATCTTTTTTAAAAACTTTTTGTGGCAATTGATCTGTAACCAAGGATAGTCACCTTTCCTTTGATTCTTGTTCGTTTTAATTGGAAAATTAGGCCAAGAATTCTTGAGGCAATTCTTGTATCGATAATTGTAAATTTGACGCAAATTTGAAAAGTTTTTTGAAAATTCCTAAAATTTGTCAGTTTGATGTTTTATGTCCATAATGTCCATAATAGATTTTCAAAATTTCTACGATGTGCTACCAGTTATACTAAATAAACACAATTTTAAAGGCTTTTCTTAAAGACTCTTGTATATTTGCATCGTGGTACATTGGTTATCATTATTTTGTACATTTGAGCTTCCGGAGTATTTTTAAAAAAAATAGAAAACTATTAAAACTTTATGTAAACTGAAAAAGTTTTACTCTTTTATCAAATGTTTTATTTTATTTATAAGAATTTCACCGTCAAAGTACTAATTAGCGTTGCAAATTACAGAAACGCCCACAGATTCGAAACCAGCGAGAAGTTGGCCTCAGTAATAGCGAACTGGGAATCGCTGCTCATAGATGCTAGCGTTGGAGTGTGGGTAGAGTGGGGGAGGGATGAAGCGAGTACTGGGGGCAAGCTTCCACGTAGAGGAGGGTGGATTGGGAGTGCAAGTGGTGGGGGTGGGAGGAATCGACTGAGTGGGGGTGTGACTTCGTCCATATTTCAAGATTAAAAACCGCCTTTTATACCATGAAATTGTCTCCACAAAACAGTTTTGTTTGAATTGAATTCTTAAGCAAATTTTAGGCGTAAGGCTTTAAGAAATTAAATCCTTTCCAGCGCTTACCTGTTTACGCCATTTTGGGGGACAAAAGTCAAATGGGTCAGACGAAAAAAATGTTGAAGCAAAAATTTGCATAAAAAAGACCACAGGACTAATATAATTGCTACAAACTTCGTTTGAGAGAAATTAAACGTTTGTATTAAGTTTTTCAACCTGTAAAATCTCTAACTCTCAAACTCTTCTTCATTGCGTTGTGCTAGAGGAGGTTAATTCGAACGATCTGTTCTGTATTATAAGCAATTATCAAAAAGATAAGGATTTCCGCCTTTACTTTTTAATAAGGAAATTGACTGATCTATTTTTTATCCAGGAAACCAATTTTTTCACAAATAACTCTAGATTGTCGATAGGAGTGCATTTTAGTTTTTAGTTTTACATTTCAAAGTTGATTTGATATTTTTAGAGCTATAAATTGCCTGGAGTCTTCTTTTTTGCGATATGGAAAAGCAATGGATCGTAAAAAATAGTTTTATTCAAAAGAAAACAGCTCAACGGATAAAATTTTAATAAAATTGCGAAAATTGATTTTTTTCAAAATTTTTGGTCAAATAGTTTTAAAATTGTTATCTTTTAGGCTCGAAACTGTAACAAATTTCTCTTGACGATCAAAACTGTATTCAACCTAATCAAATTTACTTCAAGTTTCTCCATTTGTTTTAATCTTAAATTCAAACACTATCTGACACCCCCCCCCTGAGATGTTTTTTCCATTTCCACGATTTTTCCTTTGAAATTTTGAATGCTCCCCGTTTTCAAATTTCAGATAGTTTGTTGTAAAAATCAAAAACAGATCCTGAGGAATACAAATGATGCTTTTTTTCTCTGCGATGCATAAACAACAAAAGAAAATTTGACTGGAGAAAAAGGCCAGCCTCCCATATATATTCCCCCGTTTTGAAAAAAGTTGGAACAACTGGTTACCTGCACACAGAGCAGACTTCGAATACACTTGGACAGACCGAACGAACCCAAGGCTAGACCAAACTTGGGTCACACCTGACTCCGCGTCTGTGATATAAACTCATCTGGCGCATACCTGCATTGGAAAATGGATCTCGCTCTGAGTATTTCTGAGCAGAACTTTTAACGGTCATTCGTCTCATTACATTGATTTCCTTAATCATTGTCGACTCATCCTTACTCACTGTACACAACCGTCTCCCTCAAAAAATTTCGCCCATTAATTAGTACGATATGTAGTAAATCTATCGGATAATTATTCGGGGTGTTAGTTTTTTTAATATTCCCATATCTCACAATCTCGCGACAAAATTACATTAAGTTTTGAATCAATTTAAGAGTTTCTGGCGATATTTGAGTGGACTATAAAGTATTTCAGGATCTGCGCACGTGGACAAGTCCCACCCTGACAGCCCCAGTGAACTCTCGAGTAGTGAGACGGAGTGGGGCAGTGTTGAGTTATGGAGACAAGTTCACCTACACTGAGATGGTGATGAATGCCAACTGGATGAGTGCTAAACTATCCTCGTCCAAGCTGACCTGGTCCGGCACGGGTACTTCTTTTCCCTGTCCTCTACCTGCCAAAACTAACATCAAACTTTTCCTCAAAATGATAAATTTTTCTCTTGTTATAGGACCAACTAAGGGCCTGCTTAGTCTGTATCCCAGGAAAACCTGGGAATTAGTTTTGATGCATTCGTTTACGTTGCAATTTTTGGGACTGACTACACAGGACAGAAACTAAAATATGAGCATGTTGTAATTGCAGGTGGTGGTTCTGGTGTGAAGCATGGAGAGAGAGTTGATCCTTCAAAAGCATTCAAGAAACAAACCTTCGAGATGATGTTCTTTGCAAAATGTAGCAACTCTCTTAATGTAAGCAGCCTTAACATATAAAATCAATATTGTAAGTTGTCGAAATAATCAGACGTTTAACAGTCGCATGCACAATACATCTTTTTAAAAGTATTCAATACCGACAGTAACACTAAAATCTTAATAATTTTTTATAATTACCAAACCAAAATTTGTATAGAGCGGCGATTGGATGCTTGTTTTTTTCGCTATTAACCAAAAAAAAGGATTTCATGTTTTGATGACGCTGCGTCTGTTTTCTGTCGGGTTATGCCTTTTCGCATATAATTAATTATGAATAAAAGCGTTTCTAAGTAAAACAGAAAGATCAACTTTTCAAGAATGGAAGAAGGACGAAAAAATATTTACAATACGATTTAGAGAGTTACAGGAAATTTTTGATTAAATGTCCACGATGGATATTTGAACTTAACGGATAAAAAATCGCTAATTATCTGTATAAACACACATTATCAATAAGAAATATCAGGATACCAAATTCGATCTAGCACTGTGATTTCTGGCGTCCCAAAGCCGACCAAAAATGGTTTGTATGTTCAGATTTACCGGATTTCATTTTTTTTTTCAGGCTGTATCAGATATCTTACAGCTATTTATAATTTAAGCTATGTAAAAATTTAAGTAGTTACCTATACGACTTGATAGCAACTGATAAAAGACAAACAGAAAGATTGCAGCGTAAATATGTAAAACAAATTGTTGACATAACGCGTCAGAGTCCTCAGTTTTCTTTTTACTTGCTTTCAAACGAAGTTTCTAGCAATTATTTATGCAATTTTTTGTCTGACCCATTTGAATTTTTGTCCTCAAAACGTGATAAACAGATAAAGCCCGGAGAGCATTAAATGGCTGGGCAGTTCTCTTCGAGATTCATGCCTTACCAGCCTCTAAGGATATGTTAGAGTATAGTTCTGCGAAGGAAATTAAAGCTCAACGCCGAGGGCGCTGGCACCCAAGTCTGAGCTCGAAATGCTGAAGCCTTCCCAGAACTATACTCCAACTCATTTAGAACCCAATTTCGCCGTTCAAAACTCAAAGAGACAAATCAATTGAAATTTGTAGTACTGTTGCAATTCTGCATATTTCGAAAAATACTCTTTCATCAATTCCTTTTCTTCTTAGACCTAATTTCATTGTTTTTCATTTCCAGTTCTTTGCTCTCTTCCTGCTCGTTCAGTTCTCATTCCAAACAAAGCCAGTTCTCATTCCAAATCCCAATCGTCGTCGAGATTGTTGTTTGACGTTTCATCTGCAATAACTGTTCTAAAAAAGCTCCAATAATCTTTTGATATTATTGTAGGATAAAGATAACAAAAGTTGTCAACAGGTTTTGTTGTATAACTCTCAATGTTACTCTATATAGCTTCAAAAAATGTGTTAGTTACGAAATAAATCTTTTTATTGAATCAATTATAGACCTTGAAAAAATTTTTCGCTAAAGTTGTTATTTTTGTGACCATTTCCCATTTTTAAATATCCTTGAATCTTCGATGATCTTTGAAATGTGAATTGTTTTTCTCTTGGGAAAAGATGGGCTTCAAATAAAACTTTCCAAAAATATGCTTAAGGCTGGCAAGAATTTTTTAAAGAAGCTTGCTCAGTTGATAGCTCATTTTTTAAACCATATTATCAGCTTGATTTCAACGAGACATCGTGAAATATGACTGCAAACTGATATCTAGTGTTCGAAATCTAGTGTGATATCAAACGTTAAATCTCGGAAAGAATGTGGGTTACATAAAAAGTCTGAAATAATGACTTCTTGATTGACCAGCTTTACAAATTATTGAAAAAGCCTCACTTTATTGTTGATTTTTTCTTAAAAGCGACCCCCACCTCGAACAGTCACCCCACTCCCCCAACGGTCGATTTGATCACCCTCTTGTCCAGCCCACCAAACGCTTCCTCGCCATCATTTCACGCCCCCCTGCTAGCTAGCATCTCTAAGCCACAGCTGGGTGCTATCGAAGCCAGCGGCTCGCTGTTTGTTTCAGAGAAATTCGCTCGACTTTAGTCGGTATGTCTGTTTCCATAGATCAAATACATTGAAAGCCTGAGAGATATGACAAGCAATTTAAAAACTTGGAAAAAATGAATACAAATTTACTTCAACATAGTTAGAGTAAATTTAGTTTTCCTTTCCTGCATAATAAAAAAAATTAAGGTAACCATTACCTTTAAGCTTCCAATCTGACGGTGATAGAAAACAGCAAGATGAAGAAGTTTTTCACTCTTACAAATTGTTTTCTACTTTAGGTGTTTATTTGCTTGATATTGATTTATGTTCTTTGTCACACTGGTTCCAACCTCCACTTATAAGAAGTCTTGAAAATTCTAGTGGCGGATCCTCATTGACTGAATATAAGCAGTCAAGCTGCCTAGTTGAAGTCACAGAATTCTCATTCTTGGTTTGAGCAAAAGTCTTTTCATAAATTTTCTCTTTCTGTAAAACTTAGTGTTTCTTTTTGCATCTGCAAACACTGAAAACAGTTGTTACAATTGGAAAAAAAACAGACATATTACTCAAACGGAAGAAACTAGATGGTTTAGCTGCTATTCCATAACCATTATCCCACCAGCTATGAACGAAGTGATCGCTTTATTTTCAATAATAATCAAATTTATGTGCCGTTTTTTTGGTTTTCATAACAACATCAAATGAGAATGCGCAAAAGTTTCGGATGACATTCCATTTGAGCAAAACTCGACCTTGACATTTCTGGTCGAGCAGATGTCCAGCGTTAATAACTTTGTTCTAGCTAAAGTCCTGCGTTAAAGTGCTCAACTAGGTCATGCTGAAGTAGTTTCATAGGCTATTTGAGTCGGGCACGGTCGTTCTCGCCACCTTTCGGACAAACATGGCCTTTTCATAAGTTGAGGTTCAAACCTGGGCACTATCCGTATTTATTTCTAAAATTTATACTAGTTATACTAAGGTATATATTTGTTCCTATGCTATACGAAAGATGTTCGAGTAAGTTCAAGTTCGAGTACTTTTCAGAAGCGCATCGTGTGCACGGTGAAAGGGAAAGGTGACCCCATCTACGAAGTTACAGCGCGCATCATGATAGAGGCTGGAATACTCATGAGCAAGTTCCAGGAATCACTGCCCATGGCAGGCAAAGATTCTTATGGGTTTCATACCCCTGCCACAGCTCTGGGCTTTCCGTTGAGGGAGCGATTAAAACAGCATGCTCAAATATCCTTCAGTGTGGAGGAAATGGACGTGGATGGGTGAACAATGTAGCCGGTTGTTTAAGTGACGAATTCGAACTATTTACAATGGCTGGAACAAAGAAATTTTAAGTTTCAATGTTGAAAACCGTCAAGTTTTCTCTGAATGACCAAAAGCTGACTTACATGCTTTGATAAGTCGTAAAAAACCACTCCTTAGTCCTGTTGCCATCTATTCCACAAAACTTTCATTGGTGCAGAAAAGGATTGCTCCGCCTGTAATCGAAAATTTTTGAACAACGAAAGGAACAACATTTGGTTTCCGCTTAAAACTTTCCCTCCATATTCTCGAATGTAAAGCATGCTCAATTGACGTTCATTTGCTCTAGGCATAAAGATAAGCAGTATTCGAACTTTAGCGCTTATGTGGGCGATTTCAGGAGACTCTGGGATTAGCAAAAGCCATGATTCAACAGAACAGTACAAAAATGAGCCATTATGATTTGACAAGCCAGAAAACGCGGTCAGGATTTGGTAAGACAGGCTGGACAAAAGTGTTCGACTTGATTCGACCAACCAGAAAATTTTTCAAGAAAACAAAACGGTGAAAAAATTTGTCATCGTCGGATCAAAAAGTCAGCGAACCACGGCAAGAGTCAGTGCCGCCATAAAAAGCCCCATGAAAATGCCTAAATACCAACAAATCAAAAACGCTAGTAGCTTCTCTAATGTAGCATCAAAACATTAGCTGACAAAAACGTGAAAGGATTAAGAGAGTTCAAAACACACATTGAGTATTATGTTTACCTTGGATGAAACAGTTTTAAAAACTGAAATAATATAAATGCTGCATTTGAAACATATCTTCGTCTTCGCAGGACAAATTTTTGACACCTACTTTCTCTCTCTCTCTCTCTCTCTCTCTCTCTCAGAAAAAATGCAAGCATAAAAACTTCACAAAGTCTCTTTACTTTTGACTAGCAGATATGCCTAAACACCTGACTTTACGTGAGGCATTCGATATTTCCTTATATGATAAGAAAAATAACCGATCAAAAACATCGCCTAAAAGATTCCCGAAACAATTCGGAGTAGACAACTCATCACATTAACTGACGCTAAACTTATTTCCTAGCAAACTAATGTAGACAGACAAATTCAGCTAGCATATTGCCACAAATAACTGTAGCTTTGCAGTACAAAAGGAAATAAACGGAAAAAGACAAAAAAAACTACGAGACCTTTTTCTGTGTATTCGCCTCTTTGTTAAATCTCAAACTTTAATTAGACCTTAGCGGTTGTTCTAAAAGCTGCCCCAAAATAAACTTCAATAAGAGAGAGAAGAAGGAAGAGAGAGAGAAAGAGAGAGAGGGAGAGATATTTCGTGCCTCATAGTTACGTTTTCCCAAATAAAACCCTAAAAATTCGCAATCATTTAATTAATAGTTCTCAAGGCAATATTTGGTCTGTATTTCCGTCTAGAACTGTAGCCGAGATACCCTTTAGTCTAATTTGTGTAAAATTATTGAAAACAACCGCACAAGGACAGATTACTGAAACATATTACGTGCCCAAAAGGAAAAATTACTCTTTCAAGTTCGATGAAAATGAGTTTGTATAATTGGTAAATACTGTAAAGAGAAGTCGTGTACTTGGTGAAGTAACTATACTGATAAAAGAGGTGCTAATACGGAAAAGTTAAGATGCTTATTCAACACCAAGACATGTACAAAAGCCAAAAAATGCCCATTTCGAACAACAAAAAACATTTACGAAGGACCAATAAAGCTCGAGGTACAAAACTACATAATTGTCAACCACCAGAACACCGGCGATTCAGCCTAAAACGATCAATGGAAAACTAGTCTTGAAATTTTCTTGAATTCCCGTAAAACTTCTCATTCTTTTCTCTGGAATAATTTCTGTCTAAAACGAATTATTAAATTGAAAGATGGAACTGTTATATCCGTACTTTTTTTCTCAGTCAGAACAGACACTGAAGAAGCTTAGATAAAGCAGTGAGTAGCGATTTGAATACAAAGCAACTAGTGGATAAAACAAGCATTCGAAAAGCTCAAATAAAACCTATTTCTATCTAATTGTATTGTAATTAATTGCTAGAATAGGACCATGCAACCATTGTACGTCCGTGTAAAAATCACAATTAAATCAGTTAAACATAACCGACAAACGTCGGGCGAATTACTCTCAAACGAACGTCGAGCGGTTGGCTTTGTCGGTAGCCAGCCACGGCTTATTGACCTCTGGGCGCTACATCTTTATCCCGTTTCTGAAAACGAAAGTCAAATAGGTCGGACGAATCGGCCAGGCGAAGAATTGCTTAAACGAGAACAGGATTCATATATTTGCTACATATTGCTTTTGAGAGCAATTAACACTGATTTCCTAAAAAGTGCCTGCTAAGTCATTTGTGAATTTGTGATTAAAACATTTCTACTATAACTCATTGTTAATGAGGATCAGAGATGATGAAATTACGCCACATAACATCAGCTGAAGTGCTGCATCAACAAAAAGAGATAGATAAAACGTCAACACGGAAGAGAAGGAAAGGAACCCTAACCGACAGAGAGAAAGAGATAGGAATATTTTCCATGATGGGATTCGACTCTGCAACTTCTAGTTTTCTAGCATTGTTAGTAAATAAATCATAAAGAAAAAGACCTGAAAAACGCAAATATAAAAAAAAGGTTTTCAACTTTGCAGTAAAACAAGTTCAAAACCATTTTTTGTCTCGAAAGTACTGTCAAGTAACCCATCTCCGAGACTTGATGGCCAGTACTGGTCTTTAAACTCAGAAAATTTCAAGATATTAATATCTTATGATCCATTTCATTGTCTCAGGAGAATATCCGGTATCCCTGTTGCAAGCCTGAAAAAGTTTCACAGGCTAATAAAGATCCGTACACTTGGAAAAAATTTTCAAAAATTTGAAAACTTTATCCAAAAATTACTGAAACTGGAGTCATAAAAAAGTTTGATCACAACCCCATTAAATCTATAAACTATAGAGCAGCTTATTATCCAACCTTGCAGGAGGTCTCACGGCCACTGGTGCCGGAAAAATTTCAAAAACATGCAAAACTGCAAAATATTTTAAAAAGTTGCTTAAATTCGTGATCTTAAAATCTTGAAGAACATTCAATTAGATATATAAACTAAGCAGTAACATATTACCAAACCCTAGAGGAAGTTGCGTGGCTCTTGAGGCTAAAAAAACCTAAAAAAATGAAAAATAATTTAAAAACTTAAAAATAATGTAAGTTTAAAAAAGAATTGCTAAAACATGTGATATTAAAAAGTTGAAAAGAAATCCATGAACAAAAAAAATTCCAGCAACTTATAATCAAACCGTAACGGAGCTTTTCTGACCCTTGCGGCTCAAAAAACCTGAATATTGACTAAAAATGTCAAGAAATTGAAAATGGCAATATTAGTCAAACATATGCTAAAATTCGTGATATAATCTTGCAAACCATTGCATTTAATCTAGAAAACATACAGGAATCTATTTTAAAACTCTACAGGAGATTCCTTGGCACTTGAGGCTGAAAAAACCTAAAAAACGACAAAAATTCTCAAAAAACTTGAAAAAAAAACAAGTTTTATCAAAAAATTGCTAAAATTTGTGACAATTACAAGTTGAAAAACTATTCCATGGCCAATAAAAACTTGTCAGTTACTTATTATCAAACGCCTTAGGATGTTTTCTGGCCTCTGGGTCTAGAATCACCTGAATAAGGAAAAATAAATGTCAAAAAATGAAAAAAAAATTGCACGTTTTGTAAAAAAAAAAACGCTAAAATGCACCGGGGCCTGAATGGGGGGCAACACTGGGGTGGGAGGCAACATCGGCGTGGTGGGGTGTGTGGGGCAATAGTGGGAGGGGGGAGGGAGGTCAACAGTGGGGGTGTCTTCAAGCTCTAAGAACCGCCCTTCACACCATAACTATAAGTCTCCAAAACAGTTTGAGCTGAAAGGCTCTAAGAGCACTTAATGCCCGCTGGGCGCTATCTGTTTATCCCGTTTTTGAGGACGAAAAGTCAAAAGCGTCAGACGAAAAATCGGTCAAGCGAAAAATCGCATAAAAAAGACCGATAGGACTAATATAATTGCTATAAACTTCGTTTGAGAGCAATTAGTTACTCTAAACATTAGGACTTAAAACACAGAGAGAGCCTTTAAAGGTTAGCACGTAACGTCATATTTGACCAATTACTCGCATAAAAGACAAATTCTAAAAATTGAAAATTGACGTGACGAACACAACCTCACAACTGTTCTCCCTTCAAAGGACTGAAAACACAGAGGAATTTGCAGGATCACAGATTTATTCTTATTTTTAAATTAAATCTTGGCCATCAATTTATCTCGGTACTCAGTCAGTTTTTTTCTGGAGAGTAATAATAAAGTCTTCTGAGACAAAATATTTGCTGAAGCTATTTGCTGAGCAAAATGTTGTTCCTAAAACTACACAATGCTAAGAATCTAGCCCCAGGAAGGAACAGAGCGCCTGCAACCTATCTGAAGTTCAAAACGTTTACCCAGAGAATTATGATGCAGAAAAGAACCATTTTAGTTAGAAACAATAGAACTGAAAAAAGCTGCTTTGAAAATGCCGGACGAAGAAAATGAATCTTGTTCTTAGTGTAAATTTATTCGCACCTATTTATTTTCCCCGCTCTTTCAACCCTGTAATTTGATCTAAACACTTAGTCTCATGTGCGGCATTTTCTGTTTCAAATATACTCCCAAAAAACGTATCTGATCACCATTACTCTTCTTCGAGTAGTAAAATTGAAACCAACTTAGGTGCAGTTTTCATTCGACTTTTAGGAATAAACTGCAGCGAATTAAGTTTAGCTGCTCAAAATTGAGAAGGAAAGTTTCGTTGACGCAATTACTTAAAAAGTCAAAGTCGGAAAATTTCCGCCAAATCAAACCGATCACGTAAAGACACAATTAAAAAGCGCTTCTTTATGCGACCGATTCGGAACAAGGCCGGACTATTGACCAGCAACAAACCGTAGAAGCCGAATATAAATCCAACACATCATAGATTCGCAGAAACTTTTCTAACTCACGAGTCATCTTGTAAAAACGCACACCTCCATTAATTTATATATGTTGACCATCACCAGATCATTATGAAGCCCAGTGAACAAGCTGCTAATATGCTTTCAATGATAGGTGTAGAATCGGTTGCATGACAATTTACCCAATGCCATTTTACCCTACGACATTTTACCCAACCTGCCATTTTACCCAATGTCATGTTACCCAATGCCATTTTACCCAATACCAACTTACCCAATGCTCTTTGATCTTTTCGTTCAATTATCCGATTACAAATTAGCAGTCGCTATTTCAAGGATGATTTTTAATATTTGTGGACATTATAATCCCATGTTCGGTTGTGATAGTTTCATATCAAGTCCCACAGGCCATTTAGTTATATAGTGGGCTAATCCCATGTTCGGTTGTGATAATTTCATATCAAGTCCCCCGGTCCATTTATTTTATAGTCGGCTAAATGGTTGTTCTGGTTAATGTAGCAATAGGGTAAATTGGGTAAGTTGGCATTGGGTAAAATGGCAGGTTGGTTAAGATGGCATTGGGTATAATGGCATTGGGTAAAATGGAATTGGGTAAATTGTCCTGACACCGTAGAATCTCATTTGAGGAGTGCTACTTAGTTCCATGTTTCTCTTTTGAAAACACAAATTTCGAAAGTTGATTTTTCCTATCGCTAAAACTACTAATTAGTATCATAATATCCAAGACGCCGTAAAAAATCAAGACCTCTTCCTATGTAGTAGTTACAGTTTTAATGCACTTGGTAAACAAGCTGTTATGTTAATGTTCTAATTGGACTATCCCCACTTTCTTCGCTTCGTGGATAATTGATAATCCATTTGAGAGTTCTCAGAAACTTCTTTTTAGGATCGAGATGCGTCCATTCGCAGGTATGAGAAGGGCAAGTGAGTGGAGTTGTCAAGATGTAGAGGGTCCTGGCTGTGGAGAGACAGAAGATGGTGGCGACTTCCTAGCAGCTGCCGATCGACTGAAAGAGTTGTAGTATTCAAGTTGTGACTCCATGAGAGCACGTAGCAGATTGTACTCCGTAGCCTGCTGCTGTTGCTGCTGCATACTGCTTCCACTCTCTCCTCCACCTGCTCCACTTCCTAATACTCCACCATTGGACACAAGCGCCGTATCCAACATGTCTGCACCTGCAATAAACGATAGTACAAAACTAAAGAACGCAAGAGATAACCAAAGTGGGTTATTACGAAAGTAGCAGCGATTGACACCTATTTGGATATAACTGAGCACAGATGAGAAAAAGTAAGTTTCGACCAAGTATCCTTAAGTTGGAGCCGCAATTTTCCTCGTTCCACCACGAACTATTAGAAATCTCTATTGCCCCCTGACTTATTTTTGGTGTCATAGTAGGTTTATGTTCGGATCAGAGTTCCTTAATAAAATATCGATCAGAGCACAAAAAGCCGCTTCAAACGATAGCTCTTATCACGATTTATTACAATGACAAGTAGAAAGAAGACCATGTACAAGAAGCCGTTCACCTGGATGACGCGGCTGTCAGACTGCAATCATTTCCTTGGTATAAATAATGGCTATCAGATTATCTTGGTTAGCATTAAAGACAGTGATTGCTATCTATCAGGGCCATGTATTTAAATTGAGATGACAATGAGTACCTGCAGCTGTGTATAGCATTTTAGGAGAGTTCGGCGACCACATGTAGTTCATGGCAGCCGCAGTATCAGGACTAGGACACGGCGATAATCTCGATGAAGGGCCAGAGTTACCACCACCACCACTCACACCCCCACCGCTACTGCTACCCAATCCCCAAACACTTGCACCTGGAATACCCAATGTCTTATTCAACAAAAGGCATTACGGATATTTCCCATTAACTTGTGGAGGGTGTTACGAAAAGACTGTTTAGACAAGGAGTTGAGAGAGGACTGAGTAGAACGATAGAAAGCGAAAACACGGATAACGCGAAATGCTGAAATTCAACTTATACTCTACATTTACCCCTAACTTCATAAAACGGTCGGCCGAGTCATTCTAAACAACAGGTGGTGGGGATCAATTGTGCCTTACTTCAGCCACGGAGGATGTAGAGTCACTAAGGGCCTTAAAGTGATGGTATTAGAGCTTATTATAATACGCTACTAAAATTTAAAAAGAAAAATGAAACCAATCTTAGCTCTTTTAATTTGACAATTAGCAGTAAACTGCAACAAACTAAGTTAACGGCTTAATTTTACATTGAGATCAATTTGGATCAAGAAAAATCTTGGCCGATCAGATGAAAAATTGATAAAGCAACATAACCGACTAACGTCATGTAATAACTCTCAAACAACTAGTGGGAACTCGAATCTATAACAGCCTGCGTCAGTTGGTGTGGTGAGTAACCATGGGGCATCAAATGACGCCATTAGAGGTTATTGCATACCACTCTAACCACTAAAAATTAAAGCGAAAATATAGCCTAAAATTGCCGGAAATAGCAACCGTTGAAGCGCTTGACGCAGATCAATATTGAAACAGACAAAAGAAGAGACAGAAATTGAACGAACTTTTTTCTAAATTTCAAAAAGCGCTATAATTTGGTGTGCCGTTTCAGTTTTATTCCAAAACAATACTTAACTCACCATCTAAACTGATAACTATTAACCTTTATACTAGAGTCAGCTCGCAATCGCTCTATTAGACTTTGATAACCTAATGCACTGTGACTTATGACCGGGCTTTATCGGTTTATAGGGTTTCTTATGATTTTGCTCTTTTGACATTGACCGTAATCTTGTTTCATTGAATTACGCAATATAGTGAACTATATTGCGTAATTCAAAGAAAGAAAGAATTGAAAATCTATTCAGTTGAAAGAGTGAGCGAGGTAAGTCACAAGTAAAACGTAAAAATCGTGAATGTAAAACGAAAAACAATCAAAAGGTAAAGCGAATTAAAACATAGGACAAGCCCTGACACAATTCAACAAAAAACCTAGACCTAGAATGGACGATGAATGAATAGAATTGGAAACGCACTTAGAAAAATAATCAGGTAAAAAAATAAAAAGACAGCAAAAATCACGTCAAAAGGCCGCATTTGAACAAGAAACCAATAGCGCGAAATCTAATTTTTTCTCAAACACCGTTTTCTCACTCTGCGTCGAAATTAGAGCAAAAAATATTCACGCCGCAAAAAATATGAACACCGCAAAATCACTACTCCAATTTGACTTCAAAAATCATGAAAATGTGTGAACATATCTTAAAACATAGCAGGACAAGTGCTGACGTACAATTCAAAGAGTTTTCATTGACTACAGAGAAAACAAGACCTAGAACGGACTATGAATGGATTGGGAAAACCATTTAGAAAAAATCCAATCCAAAACATTGACAAAACAGTAAAAATCAAAGTGAAATTGCCGCATGTGAACAAAAAATCACTAGCGAGAAAGCGAATTTTTGTTCAAACACCGTTTTCTCACTCTACTTTAAATTTAGAGCGAAAAAATTTCACGTCGCAATACCACTCGCTTCGTCGCTCCACTTCCTGTTTCGGCATGGCCAAAATCGTCACTTCGATTTGACATCAAAAATCATGAAAGTGAGTAAAAGATCTTTAAAAAACAATAATCCAAATTATTTAAATTGTAAAAAGAGCGCCTAAATAATAGCCGTTGAGATGTTGACGGCGGCCATTACAAATAACATCAATTTTGGACACTCTTTTCATTTAACTTTTAGAAGTGAACTGCCGTCAATTGAGTTCAGCTGCTGAAATGTCTGAATGAGAGAAGAACTAAGATCACGCCAAGCGAAAAAAGGCGGACGACAAAGCTCGAAAAATCAAATCAACCAAGCAAAATTTTTCATGAAAAGATACCAACATGTTTACAATAATTGCTTCAATCTTCAGTCGAGAGCAATTAAAAAACAATAACCTCGGACGAATTGCTCTCGAACGACTGGCGAGGCAAACGATTTAGAAGTTGTCATAGGCTAGAAAAACTTTTATGGTACAGAAACTTTTGCCTTGGAAGGTGTTCAAACCCGCGACCTCTCGGGTAAGAGTCGGGGACATCAATCACTACGCTACACGGACTAGCAACAAAGTTAATTTCTGAATGCGCACAATTCAAATCGCTCAAAACATCAAAAAGTCAAGCGTGAAAAAGTCACTCAAGAAGTGAAATCGGAATAATCTTCTAGAAGAAAACGTTTTACATTCAAAAGATGCACACATTTACAACAATTCTTCAAACTTCGTTCGAGAGCAGTTTATTGCATAAAAATACCGGGAGTACTGAGAGTAATTACGAATCTCCAAGTACCACAGAATGATCCCCCAAATTACTACAGAATATCATAAGTTTACTGGTTAATGCAGTTTTCGCCATCTGATATGTGAACTCCTAACGAAACAAGCGTAATGACGTATCTCGAATGAATTGCTATCAAACGACTGGCAGGGGTTTGATACAAAGGTAGGCAGCTTTTAGACTAAATCAATTGATATCCTGTAAAACGAGAGAAAAGCCATGCAAAGTCAATCAATCATGCAAAACGAGAAGTCAAACAAGAAAAAATCCCTCGTAAAAATTTACTTTGAAATCATTCTAATTGATCAGACGAAAAACAACATAAATAACATAGCCGGAAGATTGCCGGAATAGCTGCGAAAGAAAAGACTTGCGTGCCGTATAATAGACACAGAAACAGATACAGATCTAAATTGAAAAAAACCGGCGCCACTCAAAAAGCTAGCTAAAAAAACATTCAGCGATATATTAATAAAGCTTGTTAAAATTCATTCCACCGAAACCTTCTATCAGGGACCTGCAAAGATGAGTTCCTTTGACCTTAACCTAATTCAAATTAAACTTAAGTTTTAAAGTGAAAAAGTCATTTTATTGAGTGAGGTAAGTCACTTATGATCGAAAATCTAATCACGCAAACTAGCCTAGAGAAGTCAAAAAGATTTCACGCAAAATGTCGAAAAAGCGGCAAAATGGGAAAAGCGAAAAAAAAGTTCGACGAAGTAAAAAAAACATAACAGGACAAGTCCTGACGTACAATTCAAAGAATTTTCATTGACTAAACAGAAAACTAGACCTAAAACGGACTATGAATGGATTGGGAAAACCATTTAGAAAAAAAAATCCGATCCAAAAAAAATCGAAAAAACAGTAAAAATCAAAGTGAAATTGCCGCATGTGAACAAAAAACCACTAGCGAGAAAGCGAATTTTCGTTCAAACACCGTTTTCTCACTCTACTTTAAAATTAGAGCGAAAAAATTTCACGCCACAAAACCACTCGCTTTTTCGCTCCACTTCCTGTTTCGGCGTGACCAAAATCACTACTCCAATTTGAATTCAAAAATCATGAAAATGTGTGAACAGATCTTAAAAAAAGACAGCGCTCTAATACAATTCAAACTCTTTGAATTGTAAAAAACATAGCAGGACAAGTCCTGATATACAATTCAAAGAATTTTCATTGATTAAACGAAAAACTAGACCTAGAACGGACTATGAGTGAAATGTAAAAACCATTTCCAAAATAATCAGATTAAAATAATTTAAAAAAAAAAACAGAAAATCAATGTAAAAATGCCGCATGTGAACAAAAAACCATTAACGAGAAATGGAAATTCGGTTCAAACAAAAACTAGGTCTAGAATGAACTATGAATGGATTGGGAAAACCAATTAGAAAAAAAATCCGATCCAAAAAATTGAAAAAACAGTAAAAATCACTGTGAAATTGCCGCATGTGAACAAAAAAACCACTACCGAGAAAGCGAATTTTTGTTCAAACACCGTATTTGCACTCTAATTTATAATTAGAGCAAAAACCGCAAAACCACTCGCTTTTTCGCTTCACTTCCTGTTTCGGCGTGACCAAAATCACTACTCTAATTTGACTTCAAAAATCATGAAAATGTGTGAACAGATCTTTATAAGACGGCGTCACAATACAATTCAAATTCTTTGAATTGTAAAAACCAGGAGCACCGCATATAGCTCCGCTCAGCTTAAAGTTTCGCCTCTATAATCATTGCAATAAACTTCGTATAAGAGCAATATGAAAAATCGACCTTTAATACTACTGCACAGAACAAGTAAACTCTTAATGCATGCAAGATCTTCCTAGCACTAAAAATTGTACTGAATTGCACCCAAAAAACACTAATCGAGAAATGTAGTAATCAATTCTCCGAGTACCGGCTAAAAGAGTAGTATATCGTAGGCAGACCTGGGGGTAAAAAGACGTACCTATGTATAAAGATTACGTATAGCATAATTTCCCTCAAATCCCAAAGACGTACCTCACAGCATGATACCCAAGCTGTCCACACCAGGGGGATTAGCAAGGTAATCCCTTAAAATTAAATTAGTAAGGCCATTTAACCATTCCCATATTACACTTTAATAATGTAAATTTCCAATAACGTACCTCACAGCGTGACACACAAGCTGTTCACACGAAGGGGATTAGCAAGACAGTGCTTTAATAAATTAATAAGGTCATTTACCCGTTCCCATATTACACTTTACTAATGTAAATTTCCAAAGATGTACCTCACAGCGTGACACCCAAGCTGTTCACACGAAGGGGATTAGCAAGACAGTGCCATTACAAGAAATCAATAAGGTCATTGACCCCCTACCATATTAAACTTTAATAATGTAAATTTTCAAAAGTGTACCTCACAGCATGACACCCAAGCTGTTCACACTAAAGGGATTAGCAAGATAGTGCCTTAACAACAAATCAGTAAGGTCATTGACCCCCTAAAATTTTACACTTTAATAATGTAAATTTCCAAAGACGTACCTCACAGCCTGATACGCCAGCTGTTCACACGAAAGGGATTAGCAAGATAATCCCTCAAAAACAAATTAATTTGGCTTGCTCATATATTATCCACTACTCCTATTCATTATTTCAAAAACTTCTAGAAATCAGTTGGTCAAAATTCTAGTTTATTTTTTTTTCAGATAGTCTTTATTTCTTTCTCCTTGTTGCCAGTTTCAAGTTGAACACCTGCAGTGATGAAGCGGGTAAGCAAACAAATTTAACTAATAGAAATTTTACTTTGTTCCTGTTTTTAAACTGGACCATTTTAGCCAGCTTCAACACTGCAGTTGTTCAACTTGAAACTGGCAACAAGGAGAAAGAAACAAAGACTATCTGAAAAAAAGATAAAATAAACTAGAATTTTGACCAACTGATTTCTAGAAGTTGTTTGAAATAATGAATAGGAGTAGTGGCTAAAATATAAGCGAGCCAAATTAATTTGTCATTGAGGGATTATCTTGCTAATCCCTTTCGTGTGAACAGCTGGGGTGTCATGCTGTGAGGTACGTCTTTGGAAATTTACATTATTAAAGTGTAAAATGGTAGGGGGTCAATGACCTTACTGATTTGTTGTTAGGGCACTATCTTGCTAATCCCTTTAGTGTGAACAGCTTGGGTATCATGCTGTGAGGTACACCTTTGAAAATTTACATTAGTAAAGTGTAATATGGGAAAGAGTAAATGACCTTATTAATTTGTTGTTAAGGCACTATATTGCTAATCCCCTTCGTGTGAACAACTTGTGTGTCACGCTGTGAGGTACGTTATTGGAAATTTACATTATTAAAGTGTAATATGGGAATGGGTAAATGACCTTACTGATTTGTTGTTAAGGCACTATCTTGCTAATCCCCCTTGTGTGAACAGCTTGGGTGTCATGCTGTGAGGTACGTCTTTGGAAATTTACATAATTAAAGTGTAATATGGGAATGGGTAAATGACCTTACTGATTTGTTATAAGGCACTATCTTGCTAATCCCCCTCGTGTGAAGAGCTTGGGTGTCATGCTGTGAGGTACGTCTTTGGAAATTTACATTATTAAAGTGTAATATGGGAATGGGTAAATGACCTTACTAATTTAATATTAAGGGATTATCTTGCTAATCCCCCTCGTGTGGACAGCTTGGGTATCATGCTGTGAGGTACGTCTTTGGGATTTGAGGGAAAATGTGCTATACGTAATCTTTATACATAGGTACGTCTTTTTACCCCCCCCCCCCCCCCCCCTAAAGAGCACATGACTTCGACCATTCAAACATAGACGACTAGCGTCGAGCGAATGCACTCAGCGACTAGCGAGGGTTTGAGTTGGCCAACCAAAAAACAATCACTTTTCATCGTTAACAAACAGATATGAATAAATTATATTTACAAAATGATCACAATCAAATCATTTTTATAGTTTAAGAACTGATCAAAAAAGATACTCCTCATTAAGTCATGAAATAGTAAAACATACCCGGCAGATTGCCGGAAAATAGCCACCATTGATTCCCATAACTCTATTGGGATTGAAAGAATTTCGTAATTGAACATACTCCTGTCTCTCAGTGAGAGGCTACAGAGTCTAGTATCAATACCAATAAGCATTATAGACAGTAACTAAAATTTATGAGAACAAAGAGCAAGTACCGGGCATCTAAAAATGGGCTTTATGGGTTTATCCCGTTTCTGTTTCTGACTTTGATTTTTCATACCGATTCTTTTCATTTTGAATTGCTTTGCTGAGCAGCTGCTGTTTAAAAGGACTTTGAGCAGAATGACAGAAGAGTGAAACTAGCCTAGAAAAGCGGCAAAATGGGTAAAGCGAAAAAAAATTCGACGAAGTAAAAAAAATAGGAGCGCTATAATAGCCGGCTGAGAAGATGAGGGCGGCTATTAATGACCGATACGAGCCAGATATAAGTTGTAATGATCGAGCTAGATCATTTTAAACTCAGAGCCATGTAAAACGCAGAAATTACCTTGCTTTTATGAACACAATAGAAAGGACAAAGTGTGTGTTACCGTTATTGTAACTGCTGACTGAGTGTGATAGAAGAGGTGACTTGTTTCCCCCTCCTGCGATGGCTGCGTTTGGAGAGAATGAAGAGGCTTTAGGGGATGAAGAGAGAGATCTAAGTTGGTAGTTGGAGTGGTGGTGAGGAGAGGCGCGTTGAGAACTCAACACTGACTGCTGTTCTTTGCCTGAAATGTATCATGTTCAATAAAATATCCGCCAAATCCGAAGTCCAACTATATCACAAACATTTATTTACTTCTATATTTTCCTTTTACATTTGCCACCAAAATTTGCAAACAGAAAATATATTTACTTTCGAATACATTGCACTAAGATATCGAAAGTATTCAGCTCTAAAATTCGACACAAAATGTATCCTTAGATCTATAATTGAGAAATATTTATGTTGAACCTTCAAAGCCTACTAAAATTGTTAAGCATTTACTTTTCGT
This sequence comes from Convolutriloba macropyga, assembly GCF_964194025.1. Lineage (NCBI taxonomy): Eukaryota > Metazoa > Xenacoelomorpha > Acoela > Convolutidae > Convolutriloba > Convolutriloba macropyga. The sequence continues at coordinate 36,156,796 of NC_134478.1, read as the reverse complement.
CTAATCTTCCTCCAACAAAAAAGTCATTATCAAGCGGATATCTGTTGATGAGAAGGTACGAAACCTCCCAATATTACTCTTCATTTAATAGAAAACAAAAGTTGTCTGTTATAAACACAGGAAAAATTAATGAAAAATAAACTTGCAAAGATAAATAGGTATGGCTCGTTGAAATTCATTTCTCAAAAGTCATTTCATATTAGGAGCCTTCAATACAAATCTATGTCCCTGATCATAAATCAATTTGAATTGATTTTCCCATTTTCAAGTGTAAAAAGGGATTTTGTTGAGCGAGTTAAGTCAAATATGATCAAAATCTAATTACGCAAGTGGCCCAAAAAATCTTGCCAGAGAAAGATAAATGCCGTCAGGCGCTGAAATTCCGCTAGTTAAGGAGAAAAGTAATCAAAAATAGACTTCGACTTCAGTGTGAAAAAATGTATTTAAAAAAAGCGTCTCACGACGAAACCAAGTCATTGAACAACCAGTACTGCAGTACCATCCAAAGAAATGAAAGGAAAAAAGACCTGACCATCAACCTCAGTAGATGAACGTTCTTTGATAGTATGTAAAGCCTATACAAATAGCTAAAAAATAAAACAAACAAGAACTAACTTATACCAATGATTTCTTTTCAGAAAAACACTATTGTACCCATACAAATCTCAAAAAACTACGTTAAAGTTCACATTAAGGAACAATAGACAGCACACTCCAACAATGTAAAAATCCGACAAGACAAAGCAATAGGACAGCGAATAAGAAATTTGGCAAAATTCGGATTTCACTTAACTCTTCGAAAACAAGTGGTCTCAAATTCAGTAAAAAGATGAAACTACTACTAAAAATCTTCAACATCTAACACTCCATCATAAGAAAGCATCTACCAAATTTTATTAATAAATGTCATCACAAGTAAAGGCAAAAATCAGTTATCAAAAAATGGACAAAACTGATCAGAAACGAATGTCATACATGTTGACATACTTGAACCATTAAACTCAGAACTTAGAAAGCTGAGAATACGTGTCTTAAATGAGACTAAAAGATTTTGTCACTGATTTGATATGCCGAAGGTGACCATACTAACCAAATCAGTGACAAAAACTGCTCAGACCAATCTGCATTTGGGGCAAATTTAGAGGCCCATAAGCAACTGCAAAAAGATCTTTCAGGAATGTTACTAGCTTTCAACAAAGTTGACCGGGTTAAATTCAACGAGGATATTTTGTCTACGCCTTTTTCACCGAACTGTTACAGCAATGTAAACTGTCTCTTGTATCAGTGGTATAACTGGATTAACGAAAAAATTGAGAGACTGGTTCCAAATTTAGAGGCCCATAAGCAACTGCAAAAAGATCTTTCAGGAATGTTACTAGCTTTCAACAAAGTTGACCGGGTTAAATTCAACGAGGATATTTTGTCTACGCCTTTTTCACCGAACTGTTACAGCAATGTAAACTGTCTCTTGTATCAGTGGTATAACTGGATTAACGAAAAAATTGAGAGACTGGTTCCACGTGTGACAAAACACAGAGCTTCTCTCAAACCTTGGATCTCAAGGGAGACATCTCATAAAATAAAAAAGCTCAATTCATTGAAAAGAAAACTTGTAACTCCAAATCTGAGCAAACTTCTCAAAATCAAAAAGTTTGAAAAAGAAATTAAAATGTCAGCAGTTAATGACTTGAAAATCATTGAAGCAAAGAATTTCCAGACCAGGTGCTTCAGTCACATACAAAAGTATTTGGCAAGTATCAGAAAAAATCCTCTTATTTCGACTCGAGTAATAAACGGAGATCAATCGGCTGATACAGACCATGGTAGGTCTGAGCTTTACAATGATTACTTTGTGAGTGTGTTTAATGAAGGCCATTCCACAACCGAAATCTGCTTCCCGAGGAGAACTAAACACTCCAAAAATATCGAAGACCTCAATTGAAATTGTCTTAGCAGTCTAAAAGAAAACAAAGCCAGAGGCCATGACGCAATTGGGAACCTGATTTTGAGAAACTGCGCCAAATCTCTATCCAGCTCTCTGAAGCTTGTCTTTCAGACATGTTGCAACAAAGGCACCTATCCAGATGAATGGAAGATTAGCAAGGTGACCCCTGTTTTTAAAGATGGTGACAAAACTGACGTCTCATGTTACCCTCCCATCAGCCTACTGTGTTCTATCTCAAAAGTTTTTGAAAAACTAATCTTTGATTCACTCTATCTCTTTGTAAAAGATAATCTCCACTCCAGTCAATTTGGGTTCAGAAAACATCGATCTACAGTACTTCAACTTTTGATTTTCCTCGATAAAATTTACAAAACGATGGATTCAGAAACTGAAAAACATTTGGCAGTCCTATATCTTGATTTCTCTAAGGCCTTCGATAAAGTCTGTCATGAAGGACTCCACGAAAAGCTTGCTCGTCTTGGTGCTGTGGGAAACTTTCTTAAGCTACTTCACTCCTATCTCACAAACAGGCGACAATTTGTACAGATTAACACAGCTAGGTCATCCTTAAAAGCAGTTTCTAGTGTTGTACCGCAAGGTTCAGTGTTGGGACCACTTCTTTTTCTGATTTTTATCAACGACTTGCCGAATTGTGTCACACATCCGTGTTACGGCTTTGCAGATGACTTTAAGGTGGTAATTACAAACCAACACGACCTTGAGAAAAATCGAGACGGACTACATAACTGGTGCTTACAAAACAGAATGATACTGAAAGCAAAGAAGAGCTCATAGCTCTTGCTCAAAGGGGACCTGAAAACCGATATATTCGGAGTTGAGTTACCAATCGTAAAAGAGCAGAGCGATCTTGGTGGCTTAGTGCGCAGTGACTTAACGTGGTCGAGCAACGTTGACTTAAGATCCAGCAAAGCCCTGAGAGCATTGTATCAAATCAAAAGAAACGTGAGCAAGAATGTCACGCTGCAAGCTAAGTTGAACGCCTACGCCGGATACGTCGTCCCGATTCTAGTATATAGTTCTCAGGTCTCTCATTTGATCACTGTGTGCCTCCGAAAAGTGGAAAAAATTCTAAGACTAGCCACAAAGTGGTTCTTTGGAGTAAACGTTGACTATAAAACACGACTAATCAAATGTGGTTTACTACCCTTATCAATGTACAGTGAACTTCATGATGTTTTGTTTATGTGTGATCTGTTAAGAAACAAGTATGACTACACTACCACTGACGAAATGAATCTCAAAGACAATAAAAGAACAAGACAAGATGCACGAAATGAACTCGAAATCCCTAAAGTGAACAGAAACAAGTGTAGTGAAAATTTCTTCCATCGAACTGCCAAGTTAGTCAACATCCTCTCGAGAATATTGGGATCTTTGGAGGACTTAAACAAGCCAAAATTGAGTTATTTGTACCGAAACTTCTTCCTGGAACAGTACAACGAGTTGAGCACATGCAGCTGGAGGATTCTGTGCAGCTGTGGTAGCTGCAACCCTCACTCAAAACTCTGAAACTGTTATATTTTTATTTCAACGCAACGAACTGATGAACTGAAGGGTGAAAACCCTTGGCTGTGCCCTAAAGTCTCGACTATACTTGGGCATAATCCAGAACTCTCAATTACTACTAGTAAATTACATAAAAAAGGGAAGAACAACAAAACATGCGGAACTCAAAAACAACATTTTTGAAAACAAGTGATCAAGAATAAAAGATCAAAAAATTTTAATGAAAGCATGCAAGCAAAGAGCGTTAGATATGAAAGAATACTATTCAAGTATTCAATTTTGTATGTTTAGATATCTAGACAAGTTTTCCGAAATGACACTAATTCGTGGGACAATAGATACTTCAAACATCGACAAAACCTTTTTAAAAAAGTATTTTCTTTAAGAACAGAATCAAGGCTGTTAAAAACCAATAGATATGCATTGCAACCAAAAAATGACACAATTATACATCACCAGTGCCAACGAGACCTGTAGTTCATGAGACTACGCGATGTAATACACAATAGGCAAACCTCCACAATTCATTAATTTTTTATGCAAACAAATAGTGTTTACGTTGAATATACCATTAGCTGCCGTTTGAGGTGTTAACACTGCAACTGTGCAAAAGTTCAAACAAATGTATTACTCTTCAAAAGCAGTCTAAAAAAAACAGAAATTGCTGAATGTGAAGCAAATCTTAAAAACAGAAAAAAAACAGACCTACCTTGGGCGAATTGCTCCCAAATGACTCATGGTTGGCAATAGGGCGTCGGGTCATTGCTAAGAACCGCACTTGCACACAATGAATTTATATCTCAAACCGTTTTGGTGAATCTCATACTTAGGGCCTTACCTGTGTATCTCATTTTTGAGGACGAATAGTCAAATGGTCAGACAAAACGATGCTGGGAAATTAAACTCAAGAGGGGACATTTGCTTAGATAATTTATGGGTGCAATAAACTCAACCCAGGAGGAGATCCAAGCCCCGACCTCCGGAGTACGAGACAAAAATCATTAACCACTCGTCTATCAGGGTCTTGTGACTGATGTTCTTGCAATAGACTTAGATTGCAAGCAATTCAAATCACTCAAAAGACCAAAAAGTCTGAAAAAGTCACTCAAGAAAATAAAACGAAAACGGTTTAGAAGAAAACGGTCAAGCAAAAATTTCGCTTAAAAAGACGTTGACAATTATTATCTAAAGAGACGTTTACAATTAATAATTAAGAATTGTTTTTATTAAATGCTGAGATGTTAATATTTTAATTAAGAATCTGTTTAAGTTATTGCTGCTTCTATTAGCTGCTCTCAAATAACCTTCAATTAGTTCAATACTGCAAAAGTTCAGTACTTGCAAAAGTTCAATACTTGCAAAACTTAAAAATTCACATTCACAAAAAAAACTTTTAAAAATGGGCAGAGTATGTCAAAGAAAGCAATAGCTATGAGTTGAAAAGATTTTAAACAAAAAGGAAAACTTTTTTAGAAACGAATGAAAACGGTCAATAATGCGACAAAGATATAAGATAATAAAGTTAACAAAAACTCGCAAAAATCAAAAATTCTATAATATTTCTTGAAAACAATTGATGTCGAAATCATAGAAGTCATGAGCTTTAGAGAGAAACGATTTAGCCGACTAAAATATCCACCATTAGCAACCTATGAGGCCTGTTGTTAATGAGAATAAACGATAAGGCAACAAAAATTACAAAAGTATAACAAAACCTCAAAAACTACCTGAGAAAACGTACTGGCAAAGTCATGAAAACTAATAAGCTATTTACTCAGACCATTAATTAGGCACTTTTGCCTCTCATTATCCACCAATGAGATCTCTCATTGATGATATTAAGTGATAAGACACCAGAAATAATTTTTGAAAGTGGGCAAAATCAAATATTCTTTAATGTTTTTTGACAAAACAGTTTTCAGGGAATAAAATGTTTCAAATGTCCCTTGATGATTTCTAGCAATTCCAACTAGGCGCAATTAGAAAATATGTGTATCAAACCAAAATCACAAAGGAAACGAACTCTGAAAACAGAGTCAAATTGACGCACGTGAAAAAAAACTGCCTCTCAAAACAATTTGAAAATTTGTTCAAACACCAACTTCTGACTCTACCATTTTGAGCTCAAAAACGCCTAATTATGACCTTTTAACCTTAAATTAAGGCCACCCAGCAGGTGCACCACTCTAAGAACTTGAAGGACTACTAAAGCCCACTTTGGGCCTATAATGAAACTAAATACCCGCTGGGGTTTACCTGTTTATCTCGTTTTGAAAAATCAAAGTCATTGAAAAATATGTGAAAACATCTTAAAAAACACACATCGGCCCAATACGAAAACATACCCGCAGATTGCCGGAAAATAGCCGCCGTTGATTCCCATAACTCTATTGAGATTGAAAGAAAAGAAAATATCAACAAAAATTGATTTTTGTATAAAAACATTTTTAAGTGCAATTTATTTTGATGTCATTTCGTAATTGAACATGCTCCTGTCTCTCAGTGAGAGGCTACAGGGTCTAGTATCAATACCAACAAGCATTATAGATAGTAACTAAAACTTATGAGAAAAAAGTTCAAGTACGGGCATCTAAAAATGGGCTTTATGGGTTATCCCGTTTCTATTTCTGACTCTGAGTTTTTATACTGACTCTCTTTTCATTTCGAATTGCTTTGCTGGGCAGCTGCTGTTTAAAAGGACTTTGAGCAGAATGACAGAAGAGTGAAACTAGCCTAGAAAAGCGGCAAAATGGGTAAAGCGAAAAAAAGTTCGAAGAAGTAAAAAAACATAGCAGGACAAGTCCTGACGTACAATTCAAAGAATTTTCATTGACTAAACAGAAAAACTAGACTTTGAATGGACTATGAGTGAATTGGAAAAACCAATTCCCAAAAAAGTCAGAATAAAAAAAACATAAATGTCAAAATGCTGCATGTGAAAAAAACACTACGAGAAATGGACATTTGGTTCAAAAAAACTAGGCCTATGTGAACTATGAATGAATTGGAAAAACCATTTAGAAAAAAATCTGATCCCAAAAATGGAAAAAAAACAGTAAAAATCACAGTAAAATTGCCGCATGTGAAAAAAAATCCACTAGCGATAAACCGAATTTTTGTTCAAACACCGTTTTCTCACTCTACTTTTAAATTAGAACGAAAAAAATTCACGCCGCAAAACCACTCGCTTTTTCGCTCCATTTCCTGTTTCGGCGTGACCAAAATCACTACTCCAATTTGATTTCAAAAATCATGAAAATGTGAACAGATCTTCAAAAAAGCGCCCCAATACAATTCAAATTCTTTCATTTGTAAAAACATAGCAGAACTAGTCCTCAAAGACAACCCAAAAAATTGAATTAAAATCTTAGAATTACTCTACCAGACCAGCAGACCAATTGAACAATGCCAGCCAAAACGCAAACAAAATCACCTCAAAACTTGAGAAAGAAACAATCAAACAAACTAAACAAAAAACTACTCATTGCTACAACTCTTGAAGCTTTTACCCCGAAGTCAAAATTTGATCCCTTTAAAAATAGCTATTTCAAAAATATGTTCATAACCAATTTTTCTCTCTGAAGTCGGTCCAGGAGCATATCTGCAAGACATGAAAAAAAGTCACTTGAAGATCGATTGACTCAGAAAATGAATTCAATTGCAAATTTTAACGAAAATTTGCTGAAAACCGTGATATCTTATCTTCGGAACCATTTCTGTGTCTATAAAGGCGATCCATAAAACCAATTCCAAGCCTAAAAAATTCATTGGCTCAAAGATCGAGAGGCAATAATTTTTCCATTTCAAAAAATAGAAAATCGTTCTTTTAAAATACTGCAAACCATTCCATTGCCCCTAACAACTAAGTAATAGCATACTACGAAAGCCTGGAGAACGTTTCCAGGCTACTGAGGCGAGAAAACTGATTAAAAGACATGTTTTCAAAAAATTTGAAAATTGCAATTTTTTCGAAAAATTTCTATTATTCGAAATTTTAAATTGTTGAAAACAATTGAATTGACACCAACAACTGTGCATTAACTTTTAATCAGACCATTGATTAGGTTTCCTGACACTCAGTAACGGACAAAAATCAAAAACAGAAGAAAATTTTATAAAAAATTAGAGATTTGATCAAAAAATGCTAGAACTTAAGACATCAAAATTTTGAAAACCATTCCATTGTTACTAGAAACTATTCAGGGTCCTTTTATCAAACCATAAGAGATTCCCTGATTCCTGAGGCTGAAAATCTAAAAATGACAAAAATTTTCTTGAAAAATGACAAAAAATTTGAAAAAAATCGCAAAAATGAGTTTCATTTTGCGTGTTTGCGTTTGTAGTACCAAAAGAGATAGCTCATCAAATGGCCACAACAAGTAATTTTGTCTCGCAAAAGTGCTTCATCATCTTTTAAAAACTTCAACTTAAGACTAATCAAACAAAAAACTAAAAAAAAAACAAAAAAACATGAAAAATTGCACCATTTTGAGCTCAAAAACGCCTAAAAATGACCTTTTAACCTTAAATTAAGGCCACCCAGCAGCTGCAAAAAGAAATCATAGAAGTCATCAGCTTTAGAGAGAAACGATTTAGCCGACTAAAATATCCACTATTAGCAACCTATGAGGCCTGTTGTTAATGAGAATAAACGATAAGGCAACAAAAATTACAAAAGTATAACAAAAACTCAAAAACTTTCTGATAATTTTTGAGAAAACGTACTGGCAAAGTCATGAAAACTAATAAGCTATTTACTCAGACCGTTATTTAGGCTCTTTTTCGTCTCAATATCCACCAATGAGATCTCTCATTGATGATATTAAGTGATAAGACAACAGAAATAATTTTTGAAAGTGGGCAAAATCAAATATTCTTTAATGTTTTTTGACAAAACAGTTTTCAGGGCATAAAATGTTTCAAATGTCCCTTGATGATCTCTAGCAATTCCAACAAGGCGCAATTAGAAAACATGTGTATCAAACTAAAATCACAAAAGGAAACTAACTCTGAAAACAGAGTCAAATTGACGCACGTGAAAAAAAACCTCTCAAAACAATTTGAACAATTTGAAAATTTGTTCAAACACCAATCTCTGACTCCACCATTTTGAGCTCAAAAACACCTAAATATAACCTTTTAACCTTAAATTAAGGCCAGCCAGCAGCTGCACCACTCTAAGCACTTGAAGGACTACTAAAGCTAACTTTGGGCCTATAATGAAACTAAATACCCGCTGGGGTTTACCTGTTTATCTCGTTTTGAAAAATCAAAGTCATTGAAAAATATGTAAAAACATCTTAAACACACATCGGCCCAATACAAAAACATACCCGGCGGATTGCCGAAAAATAGCCACCGTTGATTCCCATAACTCTATTGAGATTGAAAGAAAAGAAAATATCAACAAAAATTGATTTTTGTATAAAAACATTTTTAAGTGCGATTTATTTTGATGTCATTTCGTAATTGAACATACTCCTGTCTCTCAGTGAGAGGCTACAGGGTCTAGTATTAAAACCAATAAGCATTATAGATAGTAACTAAAACTTATGAGAACAAAGTGCAAGTACGGGCATCTAAAAATGGGCTTTATGGGTTATCCCGTTTCTATTTCTGATTCTGAGTTTTTATACTGACTCTTTTCATTTCGAATTGCTTTGCTGAGCAGCTGCTGTTTAAAAGGACTTTGAGCAGAATGACAGAAGAGTGAAACTAGCCTAGAAAAGCGGCAAAATGGGTAAAGCGAAAAAAAGTTCGAAGAAGTAAAAACCATAGCAGGACAAGTCCTGACGTACAATTCAAAGAATTTTAATTGACTTAACAGAAAAACTAGACTTAGAATGGACTATGAGTGAATTGAGAGAACCATTTTTAAAAAAATCAGATCAAAAAAAAATAAGAAAAAAACAAGATCAATGTCAAAATGCCGCATGTGAACAAAAAAACCACTAGCGATAAATTAAAATTCCATTCAAACAAGAAAATTAGGCCTAATATGAACTATGAATGAATTGGAAAAACCATTTAGAAAAAATCTGATCCCAAAAATGGAAAAAAAACAGTAAAAATCACAGTGAAATTGCCGCATGTGAACAAAAAACCACTACCGAGAAACCGAATTTTTGTTCAAACACCGTTTTCTCACTCTACTTTAAAATTAGAGGGAAAAAAATTTACGCCACAAAACCACTCGCTTTTTCGCTCCATTTCCTGTTTCGGTGTGACCAAAATCACTACTCCAATTTGACTTCAAAAATCATGAAAATGTGTGAACAGATCTTAAAAAACAGACAGCGCCCCAATACAATTCAAATTCTTTGAATCGTAAAAACTTAGCTGGCAGATTGCCAGAAAATAGCCGCATCAATAGCTTCGTAGATCTGCAGTCTCAAAAAAGCAGTAAAAAACAGACCAAAAAATAATTTGTCTTTTCATTGAAGGCTGATATTTTATATTTTGATTAAAAATCTGTATAAGTTTTTGCTGCCTCTATTAGCTGCTCTCAAATAACCTTCATTTAGAGTGACAAACACCCATTTGACCTTATCTCTTTGAATTAAAGTAAAAAGTCAATTTCAAAGTGAGGAAGTCATTTTTGAGAGTGAGGTAAGTCAAGTGTGACCAAAAATTTAATCACGCGATTGAACAAAAAAACTCGCTCCACTAAGAGCGAAAAATGACGTCACGCATGCAATTCAGTTGAAATTGCATAAACGAATGAACAAAAAGTGGCTGTGACGTCATATGGTCGTAACAAAAATCATGACGACGAAATAAAAAAACATAGCAGGACAAGTCCTGACGTACAATTCAAAGAATTTTCATTGACTAAACCGAAAAACTAGGACTAGAATGGACTATGAGTGAATTGAGAAAACTATTTTTAAAAAATCAGAACAAAAAAATAAGAAAAAAAAACAGAAAATCAATGTCAAAATGCCGCAAGTGAACAAAAAAACAACTAGCGAGAAAAGACAATTTAATTCAAACAAAACACTAGGCCTAGAATGATCTGTGAATGGATTGAGAAAACCATTTAGAATAAAATCCGATCCAAAAAATCGAAAAAACAGTAAAAATCAAAGTGAAATTGCCGCATGTGAACAAAAAACAACTAGCGAGTAACCGAATTTTTGTTCAAAAACCGTTTTCTCACTCTACTTTTAAATTAGAACGAAAAAAATTCACGCCGCAAAACCACTCGGTTTTTCACTCCATTTCCTGTTTCGGCGTGACCAAAATTACTACACCAATTTGACTTCAAAAATCATGAAAATGTGTGAACAGATCTTAAAAAAAAGACAGCGCCCCAATACAAATCAAATTCTTTGAATTGTAAAAAAACCAAGAGAAGGCCAATAATAGCCCCAGCTATCGCTGTGCGGCTATTAAATAGAAGCGCTATAATAACCGGCTGAGAAGACGAGGGCGGCTATTAAAAAACACTATGTCCCAATAATATCCACTATCGCTTCGCGGCGATTAGTAAATGATAGTCTCTATCATTTTGCTAACATGAGTGAAAAAAGGGCAAAGACAACTCCGCTACGAAAGATAATGAGAGTCAACTGAGTAGCCAGACTGCTATTTATTTTGGGTCGAAATCCCCATTTAAATTTCTTAGTTTTATAACCAGAAAACTTCCCTTTCTATTTCCAAGCTATTTTACCGAAACAGCTGGGTTCCGCTTCCAAAACCCTACCTAACATTCGAAATATGAGGCAAGTAATACTGCAGTAGCAAACCGGAGATTGAGACGGTGAAGTTGCTGTTAGTACAGGTACTTGTGAAGCAGCAGGAAGCCACGCCATTGCTTGCAGTTGTTGCAGCCACCATATCCGAACAGACAATACCAACACCACCATACCCCGGCGATTCTCTACCATGACCTGCGGAGGGCGGGAGTGCCAATGTCCCAAAAGTGGTGGCGCTGGGCGGACTGGCAGTGGAGTAGGAGCAGCAGGGTTTCCCACAGTTGCCAGATGAGGTTGCCATGTTGGCTGAATACCCTGGTGACTAAACAAATAACCTATTATACAGCAAGTTCTTGCACTGATAAGAAAAACGTAACCGGGTAAAATCTGTCAATAACAACTAATAGATACTATTATAAGCGCCTGAAAGTATAGAGTACCGGAGGGTCATAAAAGGGTCTTTCTTCCTTCCAAATTCACGACTACTGAACTGCAACGCTGGACTTGTCCCTTTACGCATTCCAATCCCTTCCAAAAATGAATAACCATAACCGACTAACGTCGGGCGAATTGCTCTCAAACGACCGGCGAGCGGTTGGCTTTGTCAGTAGCTAGCCACAGTTTAGTGAGGCTAGCTTTAGCTTGATTCGACTCTGCAACTTTTATTTTTCTAGCCTTTTTAGTAAATAAATCAAATAAAAACTGATATTTTAAAAAACTGCAAATTGCAAAATTTTAAAAAGCCTCCAAATTCCGCAGTGAAAATGTTCAAAACTATTTTCTGTCTCTGGATTTATGTCAAGTAACTAATCTGCTTGACTTGAAAAGCTTCGTTGGGCAGTAATGATCATAGGACAAAAATTTTGAAAACAATCGCAAATTTTACCAAAATCTTGCTGAAATTCAATATATTGAAATCTTCAAAACAATTTCATTATCTCAAGAGACAATCCAGTATCCCTATTTCAAGCTTTAAATAGTTTCACTGGCTCATAAAGATCCATAAACTGGGAACATAATTTTCCGAAAATTTGACGAAAATTAAACTGCTAGAAAATTACAATTAAGTACAAGTAATTACAATATTGATAAACATTCCATTAACTCTAGAAACTATGCGACAGCCTATCATCAAACCTTGGAGGAGAACTAGGACCCTGGTGCCGGAAAAATGATAAAAACTTCAAAAAGATTCACAAAATTGCAAATATTTTTCAAAATTGTTGATATTAAAATCTTGAAAAACATTCAATTACATCTAAAAGCTATGCAGTAATAATCAAACGCTCGAGGAGGTTCGCTGGCCCTTCAGGTTGGCGAAACCTAAAAAATAAAAAAAATTTCAAAAAAACTTAAAAAATTGCAGGTTTTGCCAAAAAAATTGCTAAAATTCGTAAAGGTAAACTGTTGAAAAACCATTCCATTACCACTAGAAACTATGCAGTAACCTATAATCAAACCCTGTTGCAGTTTGGGTGGCCCTTGAGGTTGGAGAAACCTAGAAATGACTTGAGAATTTTGAAAAAAAAATTGCTAGTTTCATCAAAAAATTGCTAAAATTCGTGCTGTTTAAATATTGAAAACCCTTCTATTACCACTAAAAGCTATCCAGTAAACGCTCGAGGAGGTTCGCTGGCCCTTCAGGTTGGAGAAAACTAAAATACTAAAAATTTTCAAAAAAATTGCAGGTTTTTAAAAAAAATTGCTAAAATTCGTGATGTTAAACTGTTGAAAAACCATTCCATTACCACTAGAAACTCTACAGTAACCTATTATCAAACCCTGGTGGAGTTTGGGTGGCCCTTGAGTTTGGAGAAATCTAAAAAATGACAATCAAAAAAGTGAAAAAAATTGCAAGTTTTATCAAAATTTTGCTAAAATTTGTAATAATAAAATGATGGAAACTATTCCATGGCCAATAAAAATTTTTAGTACCCTATTATCAAACGCTATAGGAGCTTCCTGGCTCCTGGGTCTCGGAAAACTTAGATAATGACATTAAAATTTACAAAAATCAAGTTTTATCAAAAATATGCTAAAATTCGTAATGTTAAAACGCTGAAAACCATTCTATTACCACTAGAAGCAATGCAGCAACCTATTACCAAACCCTGCAGGAGGTTTGCTGGCTCTTAAGACTGGAAAAACCTAAAAAAAAAGACAAATAATTTCAATAAACTTGGAAAAAATGCAAGTTTTATCAAAACAATTGCTTAAATTTGTCATATTAAAAGATTGCAAACTATTACATGGCCAATAAAACTTTTTCAGTAACTTATTATCAAACCCTTAAGGACGTTTTCTGCCCCTTGCGTCCGGAAAGACGTGAAAATTCAAAAATGAGGCTAGGGGCTGAAGGGGAGGGAGGGGGGAGGTGGGCAACAAAGTGGGGAGGTGGGCAACACAGTGGGGTGGAGGGCAACAGCGGCGGTGGGGGGCTGGAGGCATTAGTGGGGGGGTTAACAGTGGGGGTGGGGTGTCTTCAACCTCTAAGAACCGCCCTTCACACCATAAGTTTAAGTCTCCAAAACAGTTAGAGCTGAAACAGAGCTGAAAGCCTCTAAGAGCACTTAATGCCCGCTGGGCGCTACCTGTTTATCCCGTTTTGAGGACGAAAAGTCAAAAGCGACGGACGAAAAAACGGTCAAACGAAAAATCGCATAAAAAAGACCGACATGACTAATATAATTGCTAAAAACTTCGTTTGAAAGCAATCAAAAAATTAATTTGACGATAGGAGCAAGATGGACCTCAAAAGAACGTCAGTGTTGTTCTAATTAATACTGCCCGGACGCTTTAATGGTCAAAAGACATCAATTTAATAGTATACAATCTACATTGAAATCCCTCCATCAAGCAACTATATTGTACATCTTTTGAATTATGTTTAGGTTTGCAACTCTTAGTTATAATTTGAAAACTTTATCCATGAGAAATTCCAAAAGTTATTTATGGCTTCCGACTAGTGTATTTACTCATAAATCTTACCTGTTGAAAACATTTCGATAAAATTTTAAATTCATTAAGGAGATTAAGAAAATTGCCCAACAGCTAAATGCCCTCCCTCACCAGTATATCGTGTTTCTTAAGACGAAAAGTCAAGAAAATTATTCAAAGATCATTTAACTTGAATTCAAAATTCATGATCATTAAAAAACATAGCCGCAAGAAATCCGGAAGCAACTGGAAGCGTCGCGAGCTCCCGAACAATACCCTAATTGCAGCCGAAACCATCATATATTGTCTGAAAACTATGACTCTGCATCACCAGAGTCAAATGAAAAACTTGGTAAACACATGAACACCTTCGTAACAAAACTTCAGCATTGACACCATTGAAGCAAGCAAAAAATTATACGTCACTCAGAAAACATACCAAAGATTTAAATTTTAAGAAAAAAGCTGACAGAGAAAACTGACTTAAAAATCTTGATCGCGCAAATTTTTTTGTGATTAGATACATATCTCGTAGCGTTGAAAAACAGCCAAAACTTTGGAGATACTCAAAAACTGTTGAGTTCAAAAACTGACCCGCCTAATATTCAAGAAATAACCGGTCTAAACATTCAGAAATCTCCGACGCAAAAAAATTGTGAAAGCATAAGACAGAAACTGAAGTGAACGTTTTTTTAAAAATAAATAATAAGTTTCAGGAATAAATGGTTAACAAATTAAACCGATCAATCGTAATAATAATATCCAAAGAACACTCGAGCTGCGAAATGTTAAATCAAATCAACTGCCAACAGAAAAAAATTGAGAAATAATCTTCGGAAAAAAATCAAAAATTATTTTATATCAATTTTTTTCAAAAACCCACAAATGCAGAGGAATTAAAAGTATAGGTCAAAAATTTGAAATTCAAAAAAGTGCCAGCAAAACAAGCGCATTTCATTGTTTAGCATTAGAGCCCCAGTAAAAAATACAGTCATCCACCTACCAATTCCGTGATTCGAAACATTGAAATATTTTGTCAAAAAACTGTTCAAAAGCAATTAAAAAACATTTTCCCATTAAATTTCAAACAATTACCTCCAACAATAATCCTTATCCTAGTTAAACCAACAACTAAAAAAGAAACTTAGAAAAATTGAACAAAAAATCGGACAAAAAATTTGTAAAAAAACAAAAATACCTGTCAATAGCAGAAGAATTCAATGCAACAATTATCCAAAGGACGTTGTCCTATACACTGATTACCAAATATCCGTTGCAAAACATAAAACTAAAGACATTATTGGCAACAAATCGATTAACAACGGACTTATTGCTCTCAAAACACAAGCGAGGCTAGAGAATCT
Source organism: Convolutriloba macropyga (assembly GCF_964194025.1). Lineage (NCBI taxonomy): Eukaryota > Metazoa > Xenacoelomorpha > Acoela > Convolutidae > Convolutriloba > Convolutriloba macropyga. Next base: position 36,141,326 of record NC_134478.1, on the reverse strand, counting down.
TTAATGTTGCAAAAACTTGACTGTTTCAACCCTCAATTTCTTTGGTGCCATTAACCAATACGCTACAAGTACTATGTACTCCTTTCGCTCATAATCGGCTTTGTTTTAGCAATACCCTTATTTTCGGAATGTGCGCAATTCAAATCATTCAAAAAACAAAAACTCAAGCGTGAAAAAGTCAACAGAGAAGTGAAACAGAAAGAATATTCCAGAAAAAAAACAGTCCAAAAAAATTGTGCGCTTACAATAATTGCTTCAAACATCTCTCGAGAGCAATTAAACATAACCGACTAAACGTCGGAAGAATTGCTCTTGAACGACTAGTGGGAGCTCTAATCAATTGCAGCCTGCTTCAGTCGGGGGGGACCTAAATGGGACTAAGAAGTTCTATAGTGGGCTTCAAATAACCACATTAGAAGTTAACATATACCACTATCAAGATTTAAGGTGAAAAATTGCACCAGTTTCGGCGCACTTGTCATTTGACTTTTAGTATTAAATTGCCGCCAATTGATTTCAGCTGCTTGAAATTGTGATTGAGAGAGAGAATTTCAGATCACGCGAAATGCAAAAAGTCAAGGGCGTAAAAGTCACTCGAAAAGTCAAAATTGTCAAGCGAAAATTTTGCATTAAACAAAAGACACACGTTTACAATAATTGCTATGAATTACGTTCAAGAGCAATTAAAAACCCAATTATTAAACTAAAATAAAAATTAACATGAGTCGATTTTGCACTTTAAACGCTAAATCGGGCTTCCAAGAACATGGAATATCAATTTCAGATGGTAACATAAAAAAGCAGCGTGAACCAAAAACTATTTCTATAAAAGAACCTGCGGCAAGCAAAAATACTGAGCCAAAACGACAAAAAGCGGTTAAAAACGGTTATCTTTATGCGCCCTTCTCTGAAGGACACTTTTTAGATTCAAAAAGTCATTCACTACACGCAGCGCATGAACAAAAAACTTTTTTCGCCGAGAAATAATTAGTTCACATGGCAGTTTTACTCACTTTCGCTTTTAGGTCAAAATGCCGCCTGAACAAATAGTACGTCCGGTGGAAAAATCATCAAGAAAACAAATACTCTTCGAGTCGGAAAAAGACAGCGCCCCAATACAATTCAAATTCTTTGAATTGTAAAAAGGAGAGCACTTAATTATTAGCTCATGAGAGGCTGACGGCGGCTAGCAATTAAAAAATATTTAAATTACTAAATTTATTGTTCTCTTCCTAATAATAAAATCTTTTGAATGTACCGAGGTCGCTATTTAAAATGATGCGCTCGTGTTGAGAAACAAAAAAAACATTAAGCTCAGTTTTATATAATTGGTACAAAATATTTAAATTACTAAATTTATTGTTCTCTTCCTAATAATAAAATCTTTTGAATGTACCGAGGTCGCTATTTAAAATGATGCGCTCGTGTTGAGAAACAAAAAAAAAACATTAAGCTCAGTTTTATATAATTGGTACAAAATCGCTAAATGGTACTTCAATACTATTGCCACAAGATTTAATTGAACGTGACTGATTACAGAGCTATACTGATTTCTCTGATTTACATTTTGACTTTTATATTCACTTTCACTGAAATGACGTGCAATGCTGTAATTCCGTACAGTTGGTGATAGGGCAATTAAAATAGGCTTTACAGCAAATTTAACAAAATTAAGTAAATGTTGCAAGTTAATTTTCACAGCATTAAAAATATTTGCTGGGATATTGTACGACAGCTGTAATTAATTTACTAAAATAGGCTTACAAACGCAGACTGGCGCAAAAAAAAATCTAGTCCCATTCTATGGAGGATTGCAAAAACAAGCTATGGTTGTGTTCAGAAGAAAGTCAAAGGAGCCCAATCAAAGCAAGTTTGCCCACCTGGTCACAAAAAGATACAAAACTAAAAAAAACTTTAATTTGGTTTAAAAATTCTCAGTTCAAGCAGCCGAGGAGTCAACAAGATGCAGCAAAAACATAGAATAGTTTTCAATCTCTCGATAATATTTGACTAGCTGATGCATCTTACACTTCGAGGTGATGTAGAAGCGGCGGAAGCAGCTGTTGCTGTGCCCACTAATGAGGAGAGCTGTTTCTCTTGGTCTCTCAGGAACTGCAGCCGACTCTCCCTCAGAACAGCCTCACTAATGGCATCACTCGTTGCCTCCCAATCAGTGGCCCGTAGCTTGTCCTCGTACATGGCCTGCTCTATGTACTGTGACTCACTCGCTCTAATAGCATCCTTCATTTGGTTCTTGTCTGCAATCTAAATATATCGAGTTTAAATTCAATGATAGAATGGCTAATTAACTATAGTTAATTAACTTCATGATAACATAGTTTTACAGACCTATGATAGAATATTTTTCAGCTGTGTTTCATTTTCTCACTTCCGTCCGCCAAATCATTTTTTGGCACTGAAACAATTCAGAAAAGCCGGGAAAAGTTTTCCAGGAATAAAATAAAGTTTTCTTCTGGGAAAAGGTTAGTTTCCTACTGGAAAAGATAACCATAGGTAGGATTTACGGTAATCGATTCAACGGGCACAGCGTGACGATTTACACGATTATAAACTTGCAAGACTGTCCATTATCAATTGAACTTAGAACTGCTAAAAAAGCATGCGTTCACGACGAAAGCCTGTATACAAAATGGGTACCACTACATTTATATCAACTTCTAACTCTTATGAGTTCCTACGCATTCCAGTTATTTCTACGTATTCTTTGAAAATAGCGGCAATTTATGACTTTACACCTCGACTGATATGAAATGCACAATTTATTGAACAAACTTTAGTTTTTTTTTCAAACGAAAAGTAATTCTATCTTTTGAGCTCTGGGAGGTTTCCTCCTGAAGTTCGGTGTTTCAAATACGATTCTATGTTTCCTTTGAGGAAATATTTTCTAAGTGTTTAGGATCGTAAGAGTCCTGTATTGTGCTACGATGAGAAAAGTTCTAAGGAAGGAAAACATAACCGACTAACGTCGGGCGAATTGCTCTCAAACAACCGGCGAGCGGTTGGCTTCGTCAGTAGCTAGTCACGGGGGGGGGGGGGGGTGTGCACCGGGGGCTGATGGGGGGCAACAGCGCGGTGGGGGGTGGAGGCAATAGTGGGGGTGAGGGTCAATAGGGGGGGGGGGGGGGGGGGAGGTGTCTCAACCTCTAAGAACCGCCCTTCACACCATAAGTATAAGTATAAGTCTCCAAAACAGTTTGAGCTGAAACACAGCTGAAAGGCTCTAAGAGCACTTAATGCCCGCTGGGCGCTACCTGTTTATCCCGTTTTTGAGGACGAAAAGTCAAAAGCGTCAGACGAAAAATTGGTCAAGCAAAAAATCGCATAAAAAAAGACCGACAGGACTAATATAATTGCTACAAACTTCGTTTGAGAGCAATTAAACAATACTGAGTCTTACAATGAATCAATTTCAGAAATCAATATATTGTGCGATGCATTTTTTATTCACACTTTTTATTTACATTTTTGTCCTATAAGAGTTCAGTTCAATCAGAGATTAGAGTTCAAATTGAGCCAGATATAGCAGCATTTGCGATGTCGATTATTAAAACTTGACGTCAGTGGTAGAGTGATGTCCACTTGTAGTGTAATGGAGATTCTTAGCAGTCAGGTTTGAGTGAAATTAATTGAATTTTTGTAGTGAAAAGAATTATTGAATAAGGTGCAGTGCCGTAGTGTCTTTTCTTGTTTGGCCTTATGGGTTCAGAGGGAGTGGATTGACAGAAATTGAGGTAGACTGATGGTTAGGGGTAATTAATCAAAGACTTGAAAATCATTTAAAAAAATCAATGTGCTCAAACGGCCACCAAAAATTAAAATAGATTTGCCCAGAGAGGTTGGGGGTTTAATAAGTTACTTCTCTTTTTCATTGTGTTTATCAGGTTTATAAAAATGTCTTGCAGAGAGTTCTTACGGCACGCCAGCTTGTGGGAAAAAGGGTTCCATTATTCTCATCACATCCCGATGAGTTCAATTTATTAGATCTGCTGTGCGGAGGAGTACCTAAAACTGGATAAGTTAAAAAGAAATGGCCGAAAAGAAGTTCCATGGGTGAAGGGTTTGGAGATAAAAGGTTGGAATCAGTTGAAGATGAAATTAGTTGGAGAGGAGGTCGGTGCAAAAACGGTTGGACAAAGTTGCCATTAAAATTTTGAAATGAAGAGATAGCAGGGTTAACCGAAAAGTTCTGTGACTTGGAATCGCTTGCTGATGTAAAGCAAGTTGAGAATTTCATTGATAGTATGCAGACTTGTCGTGACAGGCCACGCACCTATACTAAAGTATCAGCCTAAGGTTGTTCGTGTGGCTCAGTCGACTGGACTTTCGATGTTCAAGGACTTTGAAATGGAGAAGTTCCCTCCACTTTAGATTGAAACAGGAGACATGCAATTATTCCATTTGATCCATAGTGGAAACGATCACACATGAAAATAGGTGGGAACGATAGTGCATCAACGACAAGTTTCAAATTTGTGGGAGCTGTGAAACATCCATTGCCTTAGATAATGGATAATGTAGTACGAAAACCATAATTTTTGATACAATTAGTTTCACGAGCACGTTCGAAGGCGAAATTAATTTGGTTTTATATATCAAACAAGTCTAATGTTCTTTGTCAGCCTGTACTTTGTGATCATGCTGTGTTAACAATGTCAGAAGACGTGTCCCTATTTACTGAGTGGGAGGTACAAGTTTCAAAAATGAAAGGTGTTCAGAGGACGTTAACATCATTTTGGTTAGGGCTCTGTAAGAGTTGTAATTTTTATATATCAAACAAGTCTAATGGTCTCTGTCAGTCTGCACTTTGCGATAACGCTGTGATAACAATGTCACAAGACGTGTCTCTATTTGCTCCGTGAGGGGTACAAGTTTTAAAAATCAAAAGTATTCAGAGGACGTTAACATTATTTGGTTAGGGCTCTGTAAGAGTTGTAATTTTTATATAACAAACAAGTCTAATGGTCTCTGGCAGCCTGCACTTTATGATTACGCTGTGTTAACAAGGTCAGAAGACGTGTCCCTATTTACTGCGTGGTAGGTACAAGTTTCAAAAATGAAAGGTGTTCAGATGACGTTAACATCATTTTGGTTAGGGCTCTGTAAGAGTTGTAATTTTTATATATCAAACAAGTCTAATGGTCTCTGTCAGCCTGCACTTTGTGATCACGCTGTTTTAACAATGTCAGAAGACGTGTCCCTATTTACTGCGTGGTAGGTACAAGTTTCAAAAATGAGAGGTGTTCAGATGACGTTAACATCATTTTGGTTAGGGCTCTGTAGGAGTTGTAATTTTTATATATCAATTAAGTCTAATGGTCTCTGTCAGCCTGCACTTTGTGATTACGCTGTGTTAAAAATGTCAGAAGACGTGTCCCTATTTACTGCGTGGTAGGTACAAGTTTCAAAAATGAAAGGTGTTCAGAGGACGTTAACATCATTTTGATTAGGGCTCTGTAGGAGTTGTAATTTTTATATATCAAACAAGTCTAGTGGTCTCTGTCAGCCTGCACTTTGTGATTACGCTGTGTTAACAATGTCAGAAGACGTGTCCCTATTTACTGCGTGGGAGGCACAAATTTCAAAAAAGTGTTCAGAGGACGTTAACATCATTTTTGTTATGGCTCTGTAAGTTTTAATTTTTTTTGAAACATTAGGGTAAGAAAGCTTCTTAGATTGGGCACTAAAGAGGGTTCCTTTTCTTATTAAACCAAAACTTCTCGGTTTTTTAATCAGTACATCTACTGAGCTTCCCTTTGGACAAACTGAGAATTTATTCAAACACCAATTTCTCACTCCACTTTTAAAGTAGTTTACAAAAATCAGGCCTCATACCTACTCGATTTTTAACTCTCATTGATGTGAAAAAGCCAAAACGTAACCGATCTCGAACAAAGACAGCACACAAATACAATCCAAATACTTTGGATTGTAAAAGATAGCAGGAAAAGACCTGACCTGAACATTAGATAATTGTGATTGGCTAAACAAAAAACAGCCCTAGAAATCACTGAGATTGGGCTCAAAAAGAAATTTAGAAAAAAGATCCTATCAAAAACAGTAAAAATCAAACTGGCATTACCGCAAGTGAACAGGCACATCACTAGCAAAAAAGCTTAATTTTGATCAAACATTATTTTCCTACTGAAGGTTAAAAAAATAACAGTCAGAAAGTTTCACTCGTTTTGTTGCTTCCTCTCACGTTTTATCGAGACAAAATTCACTAACCCAATTTGGCTTCAAAACTCTAGGAGCCACTAGAAGACTCGTGCTCACCAAAAAACTATCCCTTGATTTAACCATCATCTAAAAACAAACTGGAGAAAACCAAAAAAAAAACAAATTTTAGGTCAAATATAAACATACCCGGCAGATTGCCGGAAAATAGCCGCCGTTGATTCCAATAAGCATGATTGGGATTGAAATAACAGAAGATATTGAAAAAAAAGATTTTTGTACAAAAACATTTTTTAAGTCCGATTTATTTTGATGGCATTTCGTAGTTGAACATACTTCTGTTTCTTAGAGAGAGGCTACAGGGGCTACTATCAATAACAATAAGCATTAGAGATGGTAAATAAGACTTATAGGAACGACGATCAAATAGCGGGCATCTAAAATTGGGCTTTATGGGTTTATCCCGTTTCTATTTCTGACATCCATTTTTGTACTATCTCTGTTCATTTTGAATTGCTTTGCTGAGCAACTGATGTTCAAAATCACTTTTAGCAGAATGAGAGAAGAGAGAAACTAGCCTAGAGAAGTCAAAAAGATTTCACGCAAAATGTTGAAAAGGCGGCAAAATGAGGTAAAGCGAAACATTTTTTTATTCGACGAAGTAAAAAAAAAATAGGAGCGCTATAATAGCCGGCTGAGAAGATGAGGGCGGCTATTAACAACGAAAAAAAATTTAAATTCAAAAAATAGAAAAATGAGTTAAAATTTTATATTATACAAGTACATTTAACAATGATAGCCTTTCTCTTGTGGAATTGAAAACCATTAAATGGGCACACTCTACTGTTGAACCCAAAATGTTCTCAGTTCTGAAATAAATAAGAAAGCGCAAAAAATATATAAAGACAATGCCCATTTTCTTATTTTTTGACAAAAACTACTTTACACCAGCAAAGTAACATTCATTTGGTAATATAAAAAGCCCACGGGCAATAGGCTTCTATTTAATTCCCAGTGAAAAAACATACCCGACAGATTGCCGGCAAATAGCCGCCGTTGATTCCAATAAGCATGATTGGCATTAAAAGAATAGAAGATATCGAAAAAAAAGATTTTTGTACAAAAACATTTTTTAAGTCCGATTGATTTTAATAGCATTTCGTAGTTGAACTTACTTCTGTTTCTTAGAGAGAGGCTACAGGGGCTACTATCAATACCAATAAGCATAAAAGATGGTAACTAAGACTTATAGGAACGACGTTCAAATAGCGGGCATCTAAAATTGGGCTTTATGGGTTTATCCCGTTTCTATTTCTGACTTCAATTTTTTATACCGACTCTGTTCATTTTGAATTGCTTTGCTTAGCAACTGATGTTCAAATTCACTTTTAGCAGAATGAGAGAAGAGAGAGACTAGCCTAGAGAAGTCAAAAAGATTTCACGCAAAATGCTGAAAAAGCGGCAAAATGGTAAAGCGAAAAAAGTTCGACGAAGTATAAAAAAATAGGAGCGCTATAAGAGCCGGCTGAGAAGATGAGGGCGGCTATTAAAAAAATAACAAAACTCTTGTTAAGGAATCTTTCAGACATCCTCAAAGAGTAAACAAATTTAAAAATCCCTCCAAATTAGCTAAAAATTCATCTAAATTATCAGAACTTTTATAAGTTTTCAAAACCGCCTGAATATTATAACCCCGGCCTATTAAAAATTTTACAAGAAAATCAATCAAAAAAACCCCCACGTGAACAAAAAAAATAAGACAACGTTCTCATACCCTATTTTCTGCTCTCTCCAAAACAGCGGTAAGAATAAAAACAATCTTTCTTCGCTCCACTCTCAAGTTTTATTCAACACTCAAAGCACTCTAAATTTTTTCAAGAGTTTCATTTCCTGCTTCAAAATTCACTGCAATAAAAAATTCACTCATAGGGGGAATGGGACATTCGGCGAAAGCTTCATTAGGCAGAGCAAATTTTTCTAGACATTTGGCAATAATTTCAAATAACTGTTGGTTTAAATTAGTCGAATACCATTTCAACATATGCACATTACACAAAAAAGCTGCCGTCGACAACAATAACTCCGATTGGGATTCAAACAGAGAAAATGACAAGATAGATTGTTCTTCCGAGAACATTTAAACATAACCAACTAAACGTCGGAAGAATTGCTCTCGAACGACTAAGGTGAAAAACTGCACCAGTTTCGGCGCACATTTTCATTTGACTTAGTATTAAATTGCCGCCAATTGAGTTCAGATGATTCAAATTGTGATTGAGAGAGAATTTCAGATCACGCGAAACGAAAAAAGTCAAGGGCGCAAAAGTCACTCGAAAAGTCAAAACTGTCAAGCGAAAATTTTGCATAAAAGAGACACACGTTTACAATAATTGCTATAACTTCGTTCAAGAGCAATTAATAAAAGTGCTAACTTTTTCATTTCAACTTGTAGTGTACTTTCCCTTCATAATAAGAGGATACAGTGGCTAGTATTAATGCCAAAAAGGATTAGAGACGGTAACAAGAATTTGTAAAAACGAAGTTCAAGGAGTGGGCATCTGAAATGGGGCCTTATGGGTTTATCCCGTTTCTATTTTTCTTTTTGTTTTTCGGTATCAAATCCATTTGTTTTAGATTGCGCTGCTAAGGAACTCCTGCTTAAAAGAGCTTTGAGCGAAATGAGAGATGAGTAAAAAATTAGCCCAGCGAAGTCATTAAGATTTCACGAAAAATGTTTAACGAGCTGTGAACTAAGGCAAAGCGAAACACATTTTTATTCGGCGAAGTAAAAAAAGAAACATAGCAGAACAAGTCTTGGCCTACAATTCGAAGAACTTTCCATGATTTCAAAAAAATCTAAATTTAGATTGACAATAACTGAAAGAGGATAACCACTTAGAAAATTCCTATCAAAAACATGAAAATAGCAAAAATCAAAGCCTAATTTAAGCATGTAAACAAAAAACCACAATCGCGAAAGCCATTTTCTAACATTACTTTAGAAATAAGAGCGACAAAAAACACGTCGCAAAAGAAGTTGTTTGTTCGCTCTACTTGCTGTTTCGGCGTGACAAAAATCACTTCTCCAATTCGACTTCAAAAATCTTGAAAATGTGTGAACAGATCTTAATAAAACATAGCCCTAATACAATTCATATTTTTATTTAAAAAAATGAAGGCTATAACAGCCGACTGAGAAGATGAGGGCGGCAATTAAAAACTTGAAGACGGTACTTCAAAATCCGCTTGACGTAAAAATCTTCTAAGAAATCTCTAACAATTGTCTTTAGATGATATTGGCTCACAAAGAGACACAAAAATATCAAAACTACAGCATTATTTTTTCAAAAATACATTCTTCACCCTTTCCGCAGTAAATTTTAGCAAAATCGTCTTCTCGGATATAACCGCGGGGCGTGAAGTACAAAGATGGTGTAAAAAGTTGAACTGTGCATTTTACATATATTCTATCGAATCATTTTCAAGTTGAGACGCTTGTTAGGTAATTTGCGTACTTTGTATACTTGAGTATTTCGTCAAGCGGATCTAAAGTACCGTCTGAAGTGTTTTAATTGGTTTTTGCATAACTTCTACAAAACATAGCCGGCAGATTGCCGGAAAACAGCAGCGGTAGACGCTTGGGGCCTTCCATGAATTGAAACAACTAAAGAGATTAGATAGACAGATCGACCACCAGTCCTTTAATAGATCACTAGCACTAGACTTTTTGGGTTAGCTTTGGACTGTCATTTTTATGAGACACATAAGCTCTAAGGAGAAAGCCCTAATAGGGCTTTTCAAAATTAGGATCTTTTCCGTTTGTGCCCCCTCAGCTTGGTGGGCGCATATTATTTGCACCCCTCAGATGCACGTGCAAAAATTTTTACATACTGACTTACTATGTAATGGCACGTGCTCTGTAACTGGGGGCGCATAACGTGCATAAGATCCCAAAATTAATATTCGATACCAAAAACTCAAGACTCTAATAATCAAGAATTAGGGCATATATGTTTGGCACTACTTAGATGCACACTATTGACCTTAAACAAGTATGTTCATAAAACTTAAAGTTCCATAAGTGAGTTCAGAAGTCATCTTTTTGAGTGAGGTAAGTCATTGAAAAAGTCAATTCCAAGAAGTCAGGGTAAGACGAAACAAAAATCTGTTAAACGAAGTAAAAAACATAGCAGGACAAGTCCTGACGTACAATTCAAAGAATTTTCATTGACAAAACAGAAAACTAGACCTAGAACGGACTATGAATGGATTGGGAAAACCATTAAGAAAAATTCGATCCAAAAAATCGAAAAAACAGTAAAAATCAAAGTGAAATTGCCGCAAGTGGATAAAAAAACCTCTAGCGAGCAAGCGAATTTTTGTTCAAACACCGTTTTCTCACTCTACTTTAAAATTAGAGCGATAAAATTCACGCCGCAAAACCACTCGCTTTTTCGCTCCATTTCCTGTTTCGGCGTGACCAAAATCACTACTCCAATTTGACTTCAAAAATCATGAAAATGTGTGAACAGATCTTAAAAAAAGACAGCGCTCTAATACAATTCAAACTCTTTGAATTGTAAAAAACATAGCAGGACAAGTCCTGATATACAATTCAAAGAATTTTCATTGATTAAACGAAAAACTAGACCTAGAACGGACTATGAGTGAAATGTAAAAACCATTTCCAAAATAATCAGATTAAAATAAAATGTGTGAACAGATCTTTAAAAAAGACAGCGCCTCAATACAATTCAAATTCATTGAATTGTACAAAACATACCCAACAGATTGCCGGGAAATAGCCGCCGTTGATTCCAATAAGCATGATTGGGATTGAACGAATAGAAGATATTGAAAAAAAAAAGATTTTTGTACAAAAAAATTTTTGAAGTCCGAAAAAAAGTTCGAGGAAGTAAAAAAAAACATAGCAGGACAAGTCCTGAAATACAATTCAAAGAATTGAATGCAAAACTTAGAAGTACTTTACCTGACCAGCAGTTTAATTGAACAATGCCAGCCAAACACAAACATAATTCTTAGAAAGTTGAAAAGTTAAAACAATCAAACAAACTAAACAAAAATATACTCATTGCTAAAACTCTTGAAGCTTTTACCCCGAAGGCCAAATTTGATCCCTCTACTAATAAACCTATTTCATAAATATGTTCAAAACCATTTTTGGATCTTAAATTGGTCCAGGGTCATATCTGCAAGACCTGAAAAAATTCACTGGCCCTTGAAGGTCGATTAACACAGAAAAAGACAGAAAAATTTTAAAAACTGAATTGCAAATGTTTATGAAATATTGCTGAAAATCGTGATAACAAAATCTTCCCGATCATTTATGTGTCTCTACAGTTAAACCAGTAACCCAATTCCAAGCCTTAAAAAATTCAATGTCTCAAAGATCGAAATGCAATAATTTTTAGAAAATTCAGATTTCAAAAAATAAAAATTCCTATTCATTCTATTAAAATGTTGAAAACCAATCTCTTACCGCCTAGCAACAATGTTATAACATACTCTCAAACCCTGAAGGAGGTTACCTGGCACCTAAGGCAAACAACTCAAAAAAAGACAAATGTTCAAAAAATTGAAAATTGCAAATTTTATCAAAAAATTTCTTAAATTCGAATTGCTAAATTGTTGAAAACATTTCCATTGACAATAAAATCCATACAGCAACTTTTTATCAGACCTATCAGACTATGTAATAGGTTTTCTGGCACTTAAGAATGGACAAATATCAAAAATTGCCAAAAATTTTAGTAAAACTTAAAAAAAATTGCAATTTTTATCAAAAATATTCCAAAATTCGAAACTGAAATCGAAGTTGAAAACAATTCCATTGACAATAAAAACCATGCAGAAACTTTTTATCAGACCGTGGAATGGGTTTTCTAGCACTTGATACGGACAAATATCAAAAATTCACAAAACTAGGAAAACTAAAAATTACCGATTTTATCAAAAAAGCTGAAATTCGAGACATTAAAAACTTGAAAACCATTCCATTACATCTAGAATATCTACAAAACTATGCAGTGCCCTATTACCAAACCTTAGAGGAGATTCCCTGGCCCTGAGGCTAGAAAAACTCAAAAATTGTCAAAAATCTTGAAAAAATTGCAAAATTAGTATCATTTTGCGTGTTTGTGTTTTTAGTGCCAAAGTAATTTTCCCTCGCAAAAGAACTTCGTCAACTTTTAAAAACTTCAACCTCAGACTAATAAAACAAAAAACTCAAAAAAATCACAAAATACATGAAAAATTGCACCACTTTGAGCCCAAAAACACCTAGAAATGACCTTTTAACCTTAAATTAAGGCCATCCCAGCAGCTGCACCACTCTAAGCACTTGAAGGACTTCTAAAGTCCACTTTGGGCCTCTAATGAAACTTAATTCCCGCTGGGCTTTACCTGTTTATCCCGTTTTGAAAGATCAAAGTTATTGAAAATTGTGTGAACAGATCTTAAAAAACACAGCGCCCCAATACAATTCAAATTCTTTGAATTGTAAAAAATAGGAGCGCTATAATAGCCGGCTGAGAAGATGAGGGCGGCTCTTAAAAAGGAAGCGCCAAAATTATAGCCTAAATTTGAGGCCGAAATTTTGGTTATTAAAAAGAGTAAAGGGTACTAACTCCTGGTGTGAATGACGGCAATCCCAGACCAATTCCAACAGAAGCAGCAAAGGGGTCTATGACGGAATTATAATGCATGTTGTTATGGTAACTGAGTCTGATTGGTGGATTGTCTGTTCTGTATGAAGATTGGAACACGTTAGAAGGCTCAGCCTCGTAGATGTATATCTCAATTGGCCGATTATACATCTCCGATATTGCCTGTAACTCTACATGGTTACCGTGTTCACTGTCCACTCTCTTCCGTTCGATGTACTTGTTGAAATCTTCAGTAACAAATTGATGAAAGAAATCGCGGTTTTTCACCTGTAATTGAACCATTTAGAATATTCACTGAAGAAAGAATGCGGTCAAAAAGAAAAGGATTAACTTACCATGTAGTCACATACAAGATTCCGAATAATTGAGTGCATATCCTGATCTCCGTATATTTGGTCAGCTAAAACAACGCAAGTTTAGTTGAATGAAACTTCGCCCGAGTTTGTTCAGGCAAGATTAATAAAAGAAAACTATTTGAAATTTAAGCCAAAAATATCGCAGACATTGTTAAAAAGATCGAAACAATTTCAGAAGCTAAAAAAGATTGACCAAGATAAGTGCTGCATGCGTACACCAGTAGAAAACAAAGAGAATTTTCAAATCCAAGAATAACCGCTTTTGTCACTCCTGACTGCCAGTTTTGGTACTTTGAAAATAAGGGACAAAGATATGAAGAATCAATTAGTTCAAATCAACGCAATCCACTCACAATTATTCAACTTTTGATAAAAATTAGAAAATAAGAGCAATATGCTAGCCCAACTTTTTCGTTCCGACAATTTTGAACTTTTTGAGGGCATACTAGAGCAATGCATAAATTATCTTTCAAAGCTCTCTGTAACCAGAATTCCACTAAAAAGAAAAATATTTATCAACTTTGGCGCATTTTCTTCATTTTAGCTAAATACTTCGTCATTTTGCTCTCATTTATGACACTCTTGTGCCTTTTTTGTTAACCTTTGCTCATTCCATAAACAACGAGTAAGATTTTAAGTGGAAACAAAATAAGGATTAAACTGATTTTCAGTTGAATTTTAGTAGTAAACTGCCGCCTCTTGGATCCAGCTGCTTAAAATTGTGATTGTGAGCAATTTAGCTCACGTAAAATTCAAGAATATACAATAAAATTTAAATACAAGCCAAACGGTCTAGATAAAACCATAAAATGACTCACACAACAAAAACTGATTCGAAAATCCTTATCAATTTTTCTCAATTTAACGTTAATTTTTGCTTCCAATTTTTTAACGCCAAACTTAACGCCAAAGGTCTCGTTCTGCTGCTAAACATTCTTTGCTGCTTTTAATATTTTCAAAAAGCTAAACGTTTCTTGTTACATTCTTTGCCTTTTTTCTAAAATTAAATGTATGTCAATACGTCCGTAGCACTAAATCTGCCGTTTGAACCCTTCATTTATGAAGGAACTCTAAGTAATGCAAAAGTTAACCCCGAGGAAAATTTTTGTATTTTTTTATCTTGATTAATTTTATTCTCACAGAAATTTTGGTAAATTCACTGATTCTATCAGTTTTATGTTTGCATTTTGTTATCAGTAATCAACATTTAATATGATGCCCTCAGCTATGAAAAAGAAAGTTAGAGAAGCAGAGATAACCATTTGCAAATGTATGTTTTTGTTCGCCGCTCAATCACATTGAAGCAATCAGCATTTAACATTTAAGACAGTTTACTCTTTTAACCTTAATCTTCAAAAACTAAAAAATTTTACACTTGTAGCCGCTACTCGTCTCACTTTGCGCACTAGATGTTGCGGCTTCAAAAATTTTGCCACCTAAGTGTGTTGAAATTTGTTCAAAAATTTGAAATACGGTTCTAATATGACACTGTGTATGGGTCAAATACGGATTATAGAACGTTCTTTGCGACGCACAGTACGATAGGAACAATCTTGTTAAATATTGACTACTTTCTGATTAAGTTTACAAGAAGTTCCGTTCATTGTCAAATTCAGTGCAAAAAATGAACACTAAGAGACTATAAGTCTCTCGAGTTGCTAAAAGTTATATAAGGATTCAATTTAAACCAACAGTTTCAACGATTGAGCTTAACTGCAGCTCAACAGATAATAATAACAATAAATTGCACCCAACAAATGGCCTGCTCAAATCTTGAATCCACTTGCTTAAAATTGTAATTGTGAGCAACTTCGCACATGTAAAATTCAATCAAATTGTCATCAAATTTCAGTCAATGTCAAGCTTGGGTTCAAAACGCTCCAAAACAGACCATAAAAATTACACACACAATAAAAACTGATTCCAACATGTTGGTCAATTGTCATTTCAACGTTTTTTAAAACGCCAAAGTTTTGTCAATTGCACTACATTTTGCCTCAATTATTTATCGTCTTATTTTGTAAGCTCGCCATCAGTGATGAGTTTTATTGTTGTCTTAAACCCACATAAATAATAACAGATCTTAAATCTAGACTAAGGTCTCGTTCTGCTGCTACACTCCTTTTGCTGCTTTTAACATTTTCTTAAAGCTGAATGTTCTTTTCAGTTTCTTTCCCTCTTTTCCAAAATGATGCCAATGTGTCCCTAGCACTAAATCTGCTGTTTCAACCCTTCATTTACGAAGAAACTCAAGTAATGCAAAAGTTAACTCAATGAAAGTTTGCAACTTTTTTGTTCTCGTTTAATTTTATTCTGACAAATTTTGGTATGTTTCGTTGATTCTGTTAGTTTTAAGTTTGCATCTTTTTATCAGTTATCAACTTTTACTAAGATGACATTAACAGAAATATAGCCGATATAACTCAGAGATGTAACGGAGATTGCCAAAATATAACCTCCATAGACGCTTGTGGCCTTCCATGGAATTGAAACAACCAAAGAAATTAGATAGACAGATTGGCCAAGTCCTTTAATAGACCACTAGACTTTTTGGGTCAGATGCGGACGGTCATTCTTATGCAACATATACGCTCCATAAGGAAAAGACCCTAATGGAGCTTTTTCAAAAATATTGTTCGAAATAAAGAGAATTTTATACTCAAGAAATACGGCATATACATTTGGCACCACTTGGACGCACACTATTGATCTTAAACTAGTAAATGTTCATAAAATTTACAGTAAGTGATTTCAGAAGTCATTTTTGAGTGAGGTCAGTCAAGCAATTGACCTTAAAGCAGAACAAATGGCCTTACGTACACAAACATTAACTGCAAAGCAGTAGAAGTCACGGAAATTGAAAAAGTCAATTCCAAGATTTCGGGTCGCAAGAATCATCGATGGAGACGACGAATTAAAAAAACATAGCAGGACAAGCCCTGAAATACAAGCTAAAGAATTAAAAGAAAAAATCAGAAACACCCTACCTGAACAGCAGATCAATTGAACAATGCCGGCCAAAACGCAAACAAAATCATCTCAAAATTTAAGAAACCAACAATCAAACAAACTAAACAAAAATATACTCATTGCTAAAACTCTAGAAGCTTTTACCCCGAAGGCAAAACTAGATCCCTTTAATTAAACCTATTTCAAAATATGTTCGAAACCAATTTTTGTCTCCGAAATCATTCCAGTATTATATCTGCAATCCCTGGAAAAAAATATTCATTGGCCACTGAAGATCCATTAACTCAGAAAATGACAAATTCAAAAAAAATTGATATCAATTGCAAATTTTTATTGTTGCTGAAAAATGTGATTAAATATCTTCAGAACCACTTCTTTGTCTCTAGAGGATATCCAGCATCCCAATTCCAAACCTAAAAATCATTGGCTCAAAGATCGACAAACTAGATAAAAGACAATAATTTTCAAAAACTTCAATTTTATAAAAAATAGATCTTCGTTCAATTAAAAAGTTGAAGACCACTCCATTGCCTCTAGCAACTATGTAATATCATACTAACAAATCCTGGAGGAGGTCACCTGGCTACTGAGGCAAGAAAAACTGAATTAAAACATGTTTTCAAAAAATTTGAAAATTACGAACTTTATCAAGAAATTTCTAAATATCAAAATGTTAAATTGATGGAAACAATTCCGTTGACCCTATCAATCATGCAGTAACTTTTCATCAGAAAGTGGAATAGATTTATTGGCCCTTCAGGCTGGACAAAAATCAAAAATTGACAAACATTTTAGGAAAACTTGAAAAAAAAATTGCAATTTTTTTCAAAAAAATGCTAACCTTAGAGACATTAAAATGTTGAAAATCATTCCAGAGTTAACAGAAACTATGCAGTGCCCTGATAACAAACCTTAAAAGTAGATTCCCTGTTCTCTCAGGAAAAACTGGCTACAGATTTCTTGACAACAAGGACCGAAAAACCTCAAAAATGACAAAAATTTCCAAAAATTGCAAAAATTAGTATCATTTTCAGTGTTTGCGTTTGTAGTACCAAAATATATAGCTCATAGAAATGTCATACCAAGTAATTTTGTCTCGCAAAACACCTTCATCAACTTTTAAAAAGTTCAACCTAAGACCAATCGAACAAAAAAAACTCACAAAAACCTGCAAAATTGCACCATTTTGAGCTTAAAAACTCCTAAAAGTGACCTTTAACCTTAAATTAAGGCCATCCCAGCAGCTGCGCCACTCTAAGCAAATGAAGGACAACTAAAGCTCACTTTGCCCTAGTAATGAAACTTAATGCCCGCTGGGCGTTACCTGTTTATCCCGTTTTGAAAGATCAAAGTTATTGAAAAATGTGTGAAAACGTGTTAAACAAAAGATAGCGCCCCAATACAATTCAAATTCTTTGAATTGTAAAAAAAATCCACGATGTCCCCAAGAATAGCCGCAATCGCTTAGCGGCTATTAAAAACAAAGTTAGAGAACCCAGAGAACACTGTTTGCATATCTACCTTTCCTTTTTTCGCCGTTCAGCCACTTTGAAGCCATTAGCTTTTAAGACTTATGACAGTTTTACATTTTTATCCTTTTTGTACAAAGATTGATTTTTTCGCACAAGTAGGAGCTACTTGTTTCACTTCGAGCACTAGATACTGCGGCTTCAAAAACTTTGCCACCTAAGTGTGTGTGAAATTTGTTCAAAAAGTAGTGAAATACCTTTCAAATAGAAGTTACCAGTATCCTTAAATTTTTGGAAACTGGGATTTCTTTTAGAGTTAAGTCCTCTGGCTAGCATGTTTCGCCACCAAACAAGAATATTATTTGCAAAAAAAAACAGCAAACGAAGACATTTGTGGTACCAAGGAATTCGCGATTGTGAAAATAACTGCGAAACAATTACAATTCAGATTTTGATATTTTTTCATTTTATAGAAGACGCCTGACACATAATTAAGTTCAGGATTTTCGGAAATTTTAGGAACACGTATTAAGATGTATTTGGGTTTTTAATGTTCCAAAAATTGCAATCATCTTGGAAACTGCTAAACTTGTTTGAAGACTGTGGAAGGTGCATCACAAACATGCTATGAAACACCGTCAAAACATCATTTCAAAAAATTTGAACCCTTAATGTACCCCTGCTTTATGGTAGCCATAATTGTTTTGCCTCAAACCTGTGTAAACCAAAACGAATGCTAACATCTGTCTGAGAGTATACCAAAAGCCTTAATATGATGCATGTATAACGTCAAATACGGATATAGGAACGTTCTTTGCCATGCACAGAACTATAAGAGAGGAAATATTGCCCATTTTTTTATTAAGTGCACAATATGGTCAATTTTAACGATGCAAAAATGAACACTATAAGAGACTACAAAAGAGTAGTGGGAAAAAAGTAGAAATGATAGTTAAAATTATATAAGGATCCAACTTAACCGACAGTTTCAAAGATTGAGCTTAACTGCCGCTCCGCAGATAATAATAATAAACTCTGCCCAACTGATGACCTGCTCGTCGGTCCATGCAAAAAACAGGTGATAGATGCGTGGTTTAAGGATCAAAATTGAAAACATTTGATGATTCTGCAAAAAATCAACTATGAAGCTTCAGCTTAACCAAGCTGTAGAAAACAAAGTTCAGTAATTAAGTCGATGATTAAAAAATTGTTCTGAATATAAGTACAGCAGAATGATAACCAATTTGAAGCACTTACAGATTGCTCGAAATAAACATGCTCCATCCTCTCGCATTTTCTTGACAAGAAATCCTTTCTTTGCTTTAAGCTGTCTCTCGAAACGTAACTCTTGCTAAAACAAAAGAAACTTATACACATTGTTCTTTCCCACATTAAGAATAGGCCCCAAAATGGAATAAAAGCTAGAATTTTTAGGAGCAGCGTCGGTCTTTAGTACTATAGTGATCAATATCGCTGCGCAGGCGCTAGTGAAAATTGCATACGTATTAAAAAACGAAATGCTATTGGTGGCCAATCAGAGTTGAGAAAATGTTGATATTGTTTTCTGATTGGCTGATAGCTCAACAAATTCACCGTGTTTTAAAATAGGATTAGAGTTTTAACGTTAAATTTGCTCAGATTTCGCCGCGCTAAGTGGTGAGGAAAAAAATATTTTTGGGGAAACTGACTTCAAGTTCGGTTGTGACTTCACGTTCACGTTCAAGTCCCACGGGCCGCTGAGGTAGGGCCATGGCGCGCGAAGCATGGCCAGATGCGGTAAAATGTATACTATAGAACTAGGTTTTGTCAAATTTAGGTTAATTGAACGCATAAAGTTACTTTTTTAAATTTCTTGACCGATAGTATTGGATAAAAATCTATATTTTGGTACGTCTGTTTGTTGAGACGTCACATTTTGCGCAATAAATAAAGCAGAAGCAAAAGGAGCATTATATTATGTCTAGTCGGATGTTTCAGTCCAGTTGCGAATAATTGCACTCCAGGGCCACAAAACCAGTCGCTTAAAATGACAATTTAACCAGTCAAGCGAAGTCGTTATTGCGAAATGATTGCACATTCCTCTCGTCAAAATCTAAACTTTTGACCTTCAAAGCAACGATCGCCATATTTTGCTGTCACCATATACAGCAGTTCATATTAAAATTGCTGGGCTACTATTGATACGATTAGGTTTTTGTCGGGTCTTGCGTCTTAATAAAACCCCGGGTATGCGTACTATTTCAACTCATCAAATTCATTTATGACAACGCTAGAAACTTTATGACAACGCGACCAATCATTGTGCAGCCGATTTCAAATAATCGATGCATTTTCCGGAGTTACAAAAACTACCAGTGAAAAGCTATTCTGAGGATCTATTGATCACCCTAATCATGTATAGGTAAATATATATACCAATCATTCAATGAAAATATGCAAACTAAACATTAGTGAACTCATGTTAAGAAATTGCAAATTTCTTGTATTGGAAAAAAACAATACTTACTACACAACAGCGGCAAGATTAATCAGTATGAATAGAACAACAAAACTTTTTACAATTTGTCATCAGAAAATTTCATTTATCAGTTGAAATATCATTTTTAATGATCATATACAGATTGTGAAATTAAGGATAAAATCAAAATATTTGAAAAAGTTTCAAATATACCCGTCGGAATGCCAACAGTTTCCGTCGCCTCGATTGAAATTGAAACAAGAACAAAAAACGTACTGTTATACGAACATTTGAAGTGCCTGCTATTTTGACTGGATTTCGTAGTTAGGCATGCTCTGGTGTCTTTATGAGAGGATACAGGGATTAGTATCAACAGCAAAAAAAAACATTAGACATTTAAATTGCTTTGCTAACCCACTGATGTTTAAAAGCACTTGAACAAAAAAAATCTAGCCTATAGAGCCAAGAGAAACAAATTTTTGTTTGACGAAGAAAACATCAGGATAAAAATCTGAATTGATCAGGCTAAAAAAATAATCAGACAAATCATCAATCTCGATAGTGGAACATAATCGCTGATAGTCAACAGACCAAATATCATTACAAACTTCAAAAAAGCTTTCCATTTTTTTAGTTTTTCAATAAGTGTTGTCTATGTAATTCAAAACTATCAAGAAAAAGCTAACTTAACTGGACCTTAAACAGAATAGTAGCTACCATCTCAGCAAACACGAATGAGACCAAAAATGCAAAAGATGAGACAATTGCCAAAATCTAAACTTGAAGGAGTTCTTTGAAAAGAGGTGGCATTAAAGTAATTAAGATACATAACTAATATTTCAGATCTCTAGACTATAAAACTATTGCTCATTACAAAGCCTCCAAAATCAGAAGGCCCCAAATGGGAGCAGCCAATGATGGGGCTGGATTCAAAAACGTCTTGGCGTATTTTGTCTATGAGACTGGCAACTTCAGGCAGTCTGACATTTAAATTTACCAGGGGTACCAGGGATTTAACAGGAAAAATCGCTGGGTTGTTGAATACTCCAACCTCTCAAGGGTAGGGCTAGTGAAATAAGACCTGTTGTTGTTGTTATTTGCCTCAGTCCGATGTTGCGGTGTTGTCGTTGAGTGGGAGCGAGAGAAATTTAGCTGCTTCCACAGGTCTTGTCCAAAGTGACTTCACGGAGAGATTCGTGGGTTTCATCGGGCACTTAAAAAGATGTTGTGTTGTGTGTGGCTCTCGTTTACAGTCGGGGCACGTCTCAGACATATCATTGTTGATCCTAGCCGAGTAGGTCATGAGAAGCGGACTGAAACCAGAGCGGAGTTGCGCGAGTTGCCTTCTACTGCCTCTGGGGAGTGTTTTCTCACTGTCATGTATCTTCATGGGGGCAGCAGTGGCAAGTACCCTGGACGGCTCATAGTTGTTGATGGCGTCTTTGACTTCTGTTGTATGCATGTTCTTCAGAATCTTTCGGTATTCTTTGGATGTTATCTTGTCTTTATCTTCAGTTTCATCAAGGTATGGTTCGATATACCTGTTGTAACGGGTGTGCAATGATTCTTTTATGAGTCTGGGGGGGTTCGGCCTGGTTATAATGTGGTGGCCTGGGTGGGCTGGTAAATAGCGGGAGAGTTGTTGTTGAACGCATAATAGCCTCGTGTGTCGCCTGACTTCGAGAATTTCGGTTTCTTGGTGCAGATGTTCCTGGCTGGACATTAAAACACAGCCGGTTGTTGTTCGCAAGGCCGCATTCTGGACTCGTTGTAAGTTGTTGATGTTGGTAGTGCTGGTGGTGGGACCCCACACTGGAGCTGCATAGTCTAGCAGAGGACGAACTGTTGCTTTGTATGTAATCAGAAGCGTCTCTTTAGACTGACCCCAGTTGGTTCCAGAAAGTGCTTTGAGCACGTTCAGTCGTTTGCGAGAGCGAGCACAGACGTCCTTAATGTGTGGGGTGAATGTTAGTCCAGTGTCAAATGTGATGCCTAGAATCTTGATTGTTTGAGAATGGGGAACTGGCTTGTCGTTGATTTTTACATTTGGGTTGATTTTGTACTGTTTCGGGTCCGTGGTAAATAGTGTGGAAGTGCATTTCTCAGCAGCGAGGTGGAGGTCGCGGCTATTGAAAAAATCTGCAAGGTTGGACAGGTAGGTGTTCAAAGGCCAAGTTGCTGATGGTAGGCAAGCTGTTGAGGTATACACCGTGAAGTCGTCTGCATATGATTTGATGTTGATATTGGCAGGCGGGGCCGGACCATCAGACACATAGAAGTTGAACAAAAGTGGTCCCAGCACCGAGCCTTGGGGGACCCCATTTCTAGTGATTCTGAAGCTGGAGATGGTGTTCCTGAAGCTTGTTTGTGCCTGTCTTCCCTGAAGGTAAGTGAAATAAGACCTCTCTCCGGGGGTCGGTTGATTTCAGCCAACATAAACCGAATAATGTCGGAAGAATTGCTCTCGAACGACAATCGAGGCAATTTGATTCAGGGTCTGTAGCCTAGATAAATTTTTTCCGATCTATTCTGTTTCCCCCCTCCCAGTTTAGTGGGCCTATATTTTTACACCCCCCAGGCGCACGTGCTATTTATTACATAGTAATGTGATATATAACAACATATATTTGTAACTGGGGGCGTAAAAAACACCGGGGGCCGAAACAGAATGAATTCAACTTTTCATTATGAGGTGCAAAAAAATAGCTGACCGCGCCGGGATTCGAACCATTGACCTCCCGTTCCCTCAACAGAAGCACTGCCCGCTCGTCTATCAGGCCCTTGTTTTCGCTATGCTGAAATCGATTTCATTTTAGCAAAAAGCTTTACTTCGGTGTGAGCACAATAGACATCACTCAAAAATGAAGAACGAAAGCGTGAAAAAGTCACTTGAGAAGTCAAAGAATGTTCTAGAAGAAAAGCGCAAAAACGATCAAGCAAAAAAATTGCATGAAAAAAGACTAACATGTTTTCAATAAATGCTACGAACTTCATTCGAGAGCAATTAATAAATGAAAATCAGGGCTTCGCTGTAGTTCGGTTGGAGCAATGAACTAGTGTCTTAATAAAAACTCAAAAATCATTCAAGCATTATCAGTTGAGTCAACAAACCTCTTGACTGGACACTTCATTCTGATTTTCATACTCATCCTCGGAATTTTGGTGAGGTTGCGAAGGAGAGCCACTTTTTCCTGTCGCATGAGTAGTTTCAAACTCTTCATTTTGTGAACCTTCGTTCGAATCGCTAAGGCACGATTCCGCTGTTCTTGGTTTCCACGACGATGATTTCACAGAAAGCATTGCATTAGATAACGAGTTATTACCATCCCGTTTTTTCTTTCTTTTCGAAACTCCTCCGTGATTTGTATTAGGGGACAGGATGCTAAGGTTACGCGAGCTCTGATTCGTAAACTCCTCGTTATGATTCGCAGGATTAATATTTATCCAGCTATTGAGGTGGTTTTGAGAGATACTTCTGGCATAGAGAGAATGACTCGAATCGTGAGAGCCCCCAGGTGTGCGATGAGAATTCAAATAATTCTGATAGTTGTAACTAGCTGCCGAACTGAAAGGAGGAAGAACCATATCAGGCGATAAAGTCTGATTATTTACGCTCGGTGGTATATGTCGCTGATTGTTAGCATACCTCTGCTGTTCAACCTTCTCCTTGCTAGTTATTTTCTTCTTTGGTAAGATAGTCATGACTTCTAAAAATAAGTGAAAACAATGAGAGCACATTGTAAACTTCATGGGAACATAGCACGGGCGTAGTGACTTCCCATTATCACTGCGCCCATGCTTTGTCCACCCCAGCTTACTGGTGAGAAATATAAACATAAACATCACTTCATCGTATATAATTTTAAAGACAAGGCCCTATAACTCTTTTAGAGCTGCCTCAA
Source organism: Convolutriloba macropyga (assembly GCF_964194025.1). Lineage (NCBI taxonomy): Eukaryota > Metazoa > Xenacoelomorpha > Acoela > Convolutidae > Convolutriloba > Convolutriloba macropyga. Next base: position 36,117,290 of record NC_134478.1, on the reverse strand, counting down.
AAGAATTGAATTTCTATATAAGCTAATTTATTATGAATCTGGTCTCCCCTCCCGCACTATGGCACTGTAAGAACTGTCAATGTCTGTCGGCCGTTTGGAACCACGGCACCCTCTGAGGCATTTGATAGCGCTGCGCAGAATAGCGAAACTTATTCTCGTGCGTATGTACGTTATGGCGTCGGAGTATGATTCGTCTTTCTTTTCAGCAATTTTGCTAGCTAGTCGTTTTATAGTATGCGGTGCGCACGGTCCTGCGCCCCCCCCCCCCCCTGCAGGAAAACACGAGCGGAACGAAGCTACTCTTCTCAACGTCAAGTACTCGTTGCTCATACTTCAGGCACTTCAACGAATCATGATACTTATACAATGCAGAGAAGTAATTGTCAATTAAAACTTAAATTGACCAACTAAAACGAGCGTTTTCGAACATTGCGTTCATCGTCAGGTTTAAAAAATTAAATGAAATCATTTACAAAGTATATAAACTTGTCTTTGACTATAATTCTAAGAAATGAGTTAAAGTAACATCGAATTTTTGAAATTATTGACAGTTAAAATCACATTTACAACATTTTATTTACACTTATTACACTAAAATCAATTCATTGTTTATTCCGGATTTTATGAAAATCCCGGGTATTATGCTTTCTATTACTGAAAAGGGAGTTTTACTTTCATTCCTATCTGTTTTATTTTTTAATTTTTGGGGTTCACAAAATTTCGAATTAACATGTACCAGAAAATTTTTTGAATTTCAAGTCAAATTTGTGTATTTAAACTAGCACTTCAATGTCAGTTCCCGCCCCCCGATACTCATCGCGCGTATTTAATTGCGGTTTCAGCTTTTTGATGTAGATCGCATCTATCGTCATTAGTTTTTCAACCCCGCGACATGCATCAAGAACCTCCCATTTTACGTTATGCGTTGTACCACAACATTCAACAAGGTGTTGTCCAACAGGGGAATCCTTCTTTTGATGCTCTGAAATTCTTTTGGTAACATGTCGGCTGGTTTGGCCAACATAGATGGAACTGCATCCATTACATGTAACTTTATATACCACATGGGATTTCAAATTCTTTTCAAAAGGTGATTTCAGGGTGGGCAAGCAAATTCTTAGCTTTCTTGTTGTGAAAATGATTTGAATATCACACAATTTTTTTAGTCTACTCGCAAAATTTTGCGTGATATTTCCTCTGTATTGAACAAAAAACCTAGGTTTAGGATCCCTTTTGTTAAGACTTTTAACATTTTTAAGATGTTGTTCATTTTGGGGTGGTTTTCTGGACACTTCTACTTTGGCGTGGATACTTCTACGGTTCTACGGAGTTTTTTGGGCATGACTTGGCAAGTGGGTTCAAGATCTTCACGTCGAAGAAATAACCGTTGAACCTGGGCCCCCATAGGACATTCGCTTTAATATCTAGTCGCGCGTTTTCGTTAGTGATATTAGTTTTGTGTATAAAGGACTCGTATTGAAGCAACTGAAGAGTCGGCTCAACTTCGACATCAAAACAAACGTCATGCATGATAATAGCAAAGGTGTCTCGGATGGCTTTCCGTAAGATCCCTCAGACTGCGATCAAATAAAATTCTGGCGTGCGGTTCACTAGTCAAGCGTTTTTGGGTGTGATGAGCATTTGCTCGATCCTCATCTTCAGGAGGAGCGCATGCGGTCAGCTAAGCAGCGTAATCCGTTTCCCAATCTATCGGCTCCTTTATGTTAAGTCCGCCCTCCCGTGTTGGTAGCGAATACAATCGCCGTGCGGATTAAGACACCGGAGGGTCAAAGAACGACGGTAGGATGGGTGTTTGGATGTTCGTTTCTGCGTCTGTGAAGAAACTAAGTGAGTTTAGCGTTGTCCGGGACGCGAAATTTAATGTTTGTTGCAAGATTCATGTGAGGCATGCGTAAGCGTTCTGAGGGTATGTTTTTGCTACCTGCCCCAATTTTCTCAACAAATTGGAACTTTCTAGCAGAGGTTACATTAAAGTTCTAATAGGCTAATAGGTTTTCTCAATTACTATTACAGATCCTATAACGCGGCAACCGTCAACAATTTGAACTGCCGTCCCCTCAAACACATGAGAGCTATGATCTTTGACGCCTCTTTTGCTACCAACAAGGGGAGGGTTGCTACTCCATACATAACCATAGCAATGGGAACTTTTTGAGTTGTGCCCTCTCAAGTCTGCAGTGTTCTACCTGCTACATACGACGTAGTTGAATATGAGTTTTGAACATCGAAACTCAAGGCGGGACAAAGTCTCTTAATAATTTCAGCTGCCAAGACACATTTGAGGCAGTTGAAGGCGTTTTGCTTCTATTAGGAGAACAGCTTCATCTTTAGCTTATTAATTATTAGGTTTTTCAGGTACAATGCATAGCCCCCATCATGGAATTATTTGGCTAGACAAAAAGATGAAGAAACAATTAATTTAATATGTAAGACAAAAAATCGGATCTTCCAGTATAGCCCCTCATATTTAGCAGAAGTGCAAAAGAATGGAATTTCTTTACGTGGTGTTGTCTATACCGGGAAATAAACATTACAATATGAATAAATTCCTCTTGCCACCCATTTATTAAGTACCGGGTGCTAACTTTGAGACGCCAACGGTCGATGCACGGAAAAAATTAGAATCCATCAAATTGGGAGCTAATGAGAGCCTTTTTTTACTTTGGAGGTGAAGAACCTATTGGCAAACGTACCTGTTAATAAAGCGATTGAAGTAGGCTCGAGGAGCCTGTACTCTAGTGATCACGCCCCACAGAAGTCAAGGTCGACTTTGAAAATACATTTGAAGCTAGCCATGACGAATATTTGTTTTAAATGCAATTACAGATTACTTTGTCAGGTGCAAAGCTTCGCAATGAAAGCATCACTTGCAAAAACTCTGGCAAACATTCAAAAAAATATTGATAATCAACTTTTCTCTAAAATGAAGGACATGTTGTGTTATTGCTCCAAATGCCAGAAAATTAACAAACTAGATAGTTAACCAGAAACTGAATGACAACTATTCGAAAGATATGTTGCCGGTATAATTTGTACGGTAACTGGTGAACCGAACATCTCGCTCAGAAAAGTGACCACCCTTCTTAGATAATTGGAATTCACAATGGAAAGGCCTGACGAAAAAGATAATTTAGCATTTATAGACATGAACATCAATGTAAATATCTGTTAAGGAATTGATTGCGAGTGGTACAGGCAACCGATATGTAAAAATTGTCTTGAATTTCTGTAGCTGTGCTTCAATCCAGCATAAAAATAACTTTGAAGGATTTTTAGAAGAATTAGAACATGGCAAATTTTTTGATAAAGCTCTGAAGGAAAAAAAAGTTATTACTTAAAAATTTAATACCCTCAAGTTTGGACTTCTAGCATAATAAACGATGTTTCACAAAAAATAATAAGTAAACTTCAACTGAAAAGTTGTGGCGTGAAGGTACAACAGAGGACAAAAACCACCAGCTAAAGATATAAAAACAATTTTTCCTTCAGTATCGGGGTAATATCAGCCTGCAATTGAAGCGAAAATAAAAAAAATCGTGTGATTTGACACTCATCTTTACCACGCGAAAACTACAAACAAACATACCGTCCCTGAATCCTGGCTTTGGTGGCAATCAGAAAACTCTTGTGGTCTAAAAAGTCAGCCATTGTGTATGCAATGCCACTTATGTTGGACAAACGTGTTGACATTTGACTATGGGAATTTCGGCGCGTCAAAAAACGAATTCACCGGTGGGACAACATGCTTTAGAACGCTGTACACGTCTAACAGCCTTTAATTTCAAGTTTAAAGTTTAGTGCCAGGATACTGAACTGAGAAACTTATCACCATAGAAGCTCTACACACTAGAGACGCAAGCCACAAATGTTCAGCTTTAAAAACTTTTTAAATCGCCATGTGAGCAACGTTATATTGTTCATCAAAACGAAAACTTTCTTTTCGAAGCTATTAAAGAAAAAGACCCATATCAAAAGTTTTAAAATTTTCTAGAAAAATTTTAGAAAATTTTCTTAAAAATTTTCTGAAAAATTTTCTAAATCCGACATTCACATGCTCAGTTATTGATTCTTTCTGTTAAGATAATGAATATCCGGATTATTTGAACTCTGTTTTCTATTTCACTTAGGAAATCTTATGTGTCTCACTCTTTCTCGTATTCAGGTCCAAATATGAAACTTTTTTCTTATCGCTGATCCTGGAAGCTAATCTCAGTCTGCCCTTGCTACTGATGGACCAGTTCTTTCTGTACAGAGGTAAACGGACAGAAGCTGGCTTTTTCTTCGTCGATTATCCTTACTCGTATTTCAGATTTGTGGTGGAGTTGTGACATTTGAAGGAACCCGATATATCTCTTGGGCAATTCGTAGCATACAGATTAAACATCATGGAAGATTCAGACAAAACCTTTTTTGAAAAAACAATTAGCTTTGATATCTAGTGGAGCGGCGTCATCAGCAGCGGTTCTTCTATTTACGGTTTCACCTTTTAAGGTCTCTAGACATGGCTCTGCTTTGACATCATTGCAGACGTCAATGAGCAGGCTAGCAAAATAGTCACAAACGTCAATGTGTCTGGTGCCTATAGCCACTTTTTGAAAAATGAAAAGCTTGTGCTGCATTACATTAAAATTTATCAACAAGCGCATGTTGACGGTAAATTAATGGCATCCCATCCCCATCTGAGGGCAATTCCATCAAAGATTTGCATTGATTATATAGGAATTGTATCTTTTCCTATAAAGGGGCGTTTAACCAACACGATGATTCTTATTCCATAGCCAAATCTAGACAAGAAGGCTCTTTTTCCTTGATGAGATTTTTTAACGCCGTTTTCCCGAGCCTTTTCCTGCTTTTCTCTTCTGAGTATCTGAATAATTCCTCTCCTGATAAAAATTTGCACTCTCACCTTTATCATTCGTTAACAGCTAACACATCCGAATAGATCTTTCAAATTCGGTCGCCCTGCCTTCAGCTTGAAAAATGCTTAGAGACCTTTTTTAACTAAAAGAAAGAAAACCTTCCGATGTTTTTTCAATTTATGAAGTATGGCTCAACATTGGAGGATAGGATTTTGATTAATTACTTTTTCAGATTCCCTCTGCAGATGCTGAGAGTTAAGAGTAATTCTAGCCTTAAAAGTAAATTTATGTTGCTATCCATTTGTTAATGACTTGTACACATTCTTGGGAGAAACCTTACAATGTGGGCGAGTCTCTTCAGTTTGTTGCATTAGTTCAATGAGGTTCTTTTCATAAAATGTTTGCAGTTTTATTAGAAGCAATACCCGAACGCGATAAATCTCAATAACATCAGCATCTTTTCCAAAAAAATTGGTTGGTGTTGTGAACAAATTCCGGTTTTGTATCGAGAAAACAGTTGATTTAATTATAACCAAATGCACCGCCATGTTCATTGATTGGATATAGCACAGTTTGCATTATTGTTCCCCTTGATTTTTTTCCTTAATAAAATTTGTAAACTTCGTGTTTTAAGCACGGTTACGTCATTACGCAGAAGTTACTTTGAATTTCATTCGTTATATTTCGAAACATTCCCGGTTCTCGATAAACGCAAGAAGTGCTAAGTGACTTCAAGCAGGATCACTTAATCATTAGTTCTAAAATTTTTTTGCTCTAAGGTTGAATTGTTTGCACCACAAAAGGGGAATCACATCCACACCAACTAAATTCATAATAGAGATTATTGTAAAATGTATTTATCAAAGATCAATTTAGGTGTAAGCTGCGATGGGAAAACTGTTGCCTTTTAGGACTAAATATAAAAAGCACATGATCTTTGAAAATTTCACGTACATTGAAGGCCCATGTTTTCTGTTTTTCCAAAAACTGACATTACTTTACTCTGACTGCATTTTCCGACAAATGATCTTTTCTTCCTCTTACTACTTCTTCCGAAGTTATTATTAAAATTCGTTAGCACACAGCTCCTGAATTTTGACCCACGACCAGTTATAAGTGGTTTTGGTACCCATAAAAAACATCAGTTCTTCATCCAGGACAACTCTAAAAACAACCTTCATTTGCATATTTCCCCCAATTTTGATCTAGGTTAATTTGTAGAATGTTGAATTACACAGCTTTTGAAAAAATTTGTATTGTTTCTGTAAAAAATATCAATTTTTGTTGGTTAATTCATTGTGCTGTTTGTGTAGCGTTTAGAGCAAAAGCACACAATTTCTTCAATTTCAAGGTTTTCTTGTCTTTAGGCAACCGCCTGTGTGGACCAATTTTTTGTTGCTAAGTACTTTTCCAATCAAAACGATTGTTTAAATTTTTCTTTATTCCAAAGTTGCTCTGATCTGTTTTTGAAAAAATATCGAGTCTTTCCCATTTTAGCCCTCCCATGAAGTTATCTAACCCCAAAATGGTGTTTTTATCAATAATGGGGGATATAGTTTATCTGACCACTAAACTTGTGGGATAATGAGAAAGACTCAAAGTTCTACACTGCTGCTTTTGGTACTTCCTTCCAGATGATCATTCTATTCCTTTGGGGATTTTGAAAGGAAAACTTTTTTGTCTCATTAGCAATCTGAACTTTTGCATTAACAGCTAATGTTTTTTTCTGTTTGCTCTAGTATTCTTTTTAAACCGGCGTTCACAAGCTTCGGTATTGATTCTTTTTGTTAAATCATGAATATCTGGATTATTCGAACCCTCTGTTTTCTATCTTTCCGTAGCAGGAAGATTCATGTGCTTCACTTTTTCTTCCTATGAGAGAGAGAGAGAGCAAAAGACTTATTTCTCAAAAAGAGACATCAAATTTAAAGTTATTAAAAACCTCATTGATTATCTTTGTACGGAAACAGTTATTAACATACATTTTTGAAAGTTCTACAGATATGACATTGAGAACAAATAAAAAACGAGCAAAAACAATCAAGAGAAAATGTTTCAAGCTTACAGATAAGATACCGACGAATGACAGACACAGCAGCAGATTTTAAAAAGTCTATGATTCCGTGTCGCTGAAGGATATTAACTGGAATAATGACAAGCTCAAAGAAAGTATTATAGTCGATTTTAGTGAGATGATTAATTTGAAAGAAGTTGTAAGAAGATGAACGAATATTAGCGATTCGGGGGTTACTTTAAAATATTTTCAAACACCGGCATCATACTTTCCTTGGAAAAGTTGGATAGAAGATGTGAGGTCAAGAATTTGCAGCTCAAAACATATGGGTAAAAAACTGTTTCCCCGGAGTAATTCAACATACGAAAGAATTTGGCCAAATATCCATCTAAAGCAGCCCGCTTGAAATCTGTCGAGCTTTATCATCAAGTAAGTATCAGTGCGCCATAATTGACTTCCATAAAACAAGATTGATAGAACACAACAACGAAACAAATTATACTTTACATTGCTGTCAGTAAAGAACGGAACAGAACAGAAAAGACGATAAAACGCTCGTCTAGAAGACACAAGCTGGGCATCAGCATGCCTATTGCATTTAAATTTCTTGTCAAATATTATTTCAAGGTCCTTATAGGATTCAACAGATACAATAACATTACCATATAGAAATTGGTTTGGCTTCACAGAACAGCTAAACACAAGTACCTTCGTTCTTAGGCTATTAAGTATCAAACCATTTTAAAGGTTCCATCATTATGAAAATTCAAAGACTCAAATAACATTTTCAGATCATCCGCAAAAAGACAAAGAAAACAGTTTAAAAAAATACTAGGTAAAATACTAGACTGTATAAAGACAAGTGCCTTTAAACTTTCTTAAAAAAGTATCTATTTAATCAATCAGTTGGGTGATCGAATATATTCTGGATTGGAAACCGAACTGTTTAGTATGAAGAATGTGTCTCACATTTTGATGAATAAATTCAAATATTAGCCTCTAAAAAAGAGGGATATCTCGGGTAACAAACCAACTGGACGATAATTCTCATTGCAATTTCTCTTTTATGAAGAGAATGAGCAAAAGCAGTTTTCCATTGAAAAGGAGATTAAAGAGTGGGCAAAATTGAATTTAAAATGATTAAGAAGAGGGACCCGAAAAGAGCAGGACAGTTGCTGAGCAGTTGTCCAGGCAAACCGTTGTATGACTTATAGTTCGCTGTTTTTGTACTAGATATAAGGCGTTGTATTTTGGTTGAAGTAATAGAGGCTTCGAAGTCTTTAATTGATAAAACACAACGAGTCAAAACTAAAGGAGAAGCTTCATAGTGCTTTCCATTGAAATTAGATGAGAAAAAACTATAGATGGCGACTGCTATTTGAGAATTTGACAAATGAGAAACAGAACTGAGAAGCATATGAGTGGGTTAATGAGTTTCGCAAAGACTGTTTAGAAGCAAGTGAAAATCTTGCGAAGGAGCATTTTTTGATCCATTGATAAAACACGCTCTATCAAGTTCAATAGACTGCTGCAGTGGGACTCTCGTGGCCTCCAAATTTTTCAGATTTCTCTATGTAGGGTTCTTAACACATCGGTGATCAGCAGTGTCAAAGATTTTAAAAGAGTGAACACTTTGTGATGAATAGAAATGAGTAACAGATAAACGCATCATATTCATAGGCTTAAAATGAACAGGAATAAGCTCAACGAAAAAGCTGTAAAATAGAGATATATCATCTATCAAAGGATTACAAGAAAATGTGAAATATTGCAACTTGGATACAAGGCAGATAAACTGTTGAAGTCAATAATAAAAGGTCTTCTCACGAAAACGGCAAATGGTCTCATAATCACAAAGACGTGCTGGAATAGGATAATGATCACTTATCGAGCAACATTTCAGATTAGATTCATTATGAGTCTGATAGTCAGAGGTACTTGATAAAATGTTGTCCAGAATCTCGCCCTTGTCATGAGTTGGTGATAACTCTAGCGGCATCAAAATGTAGTCGGCGTATATTTCAACAGATTCGGACTTACGACAATTAGTGCCGGTCACATTCTCCCAATCCAAACCAGGCATGTTGAAATCACCTAGTACATAAAGATTTAGCTTCTGGTCTGAATTGCACACAAGACCTGCAACTTGATTAGTGTAGTACGTAATTGATTCAGCTAGAATGTCATTCGGAACAACAAAAGCACTGCCAAAAAGGTGGAAGAAAAAATAAAACAATTAGATATATATGGCCGTAAAGCATTATAAGCGACATGGCCGAATAAAAGTCACATCCTGAGGACGATGACAATGGATGGATGTCACATCTTAAGTTACCTGAAGCAAGAATAGCACCACCACCACCGAATCGTCAAGCCAGGTCCCAGTCAGATAGGCAACATCATCATGATTACTGATGCACAATCTCACCAACTTAGTTCGCTTTTCAATAGTAGTTATATTACGACATTTCAATAAAAGAATAGTAAGGGCAGCAGTTGTAGAAATTCAATTACCATTGGCAGTAGTAATATGTAGGGCTCGGAGTTGATCAACAATATCCTCATGCTCCTCCATTATTCTGATCTCTTTAGTCAAACGAAATAATTTTAGATTGTGAATACGTATAACTTTTTTTTCGAAGCCAGACTCGGCTAGTTTGTATTTGACATCCAATAACTTCTTCTCGAGCTCTCTTTCGTTCCAGAGAAGTTTTGGTTTAATAAAGTGACCCGAATGAGATTGTATGTTCAGCTCATTACTACTCTACGATCAAACTCATTCTTTAAAGTGACCCCAATTGGGTGAGGCTTGGAGGTGTTCGAGACTGCTGAACTGCATTGTTATCGGTGGCCTTGGATTGCACGTAGTTTTTTCAAAAAAGTATTTTCGGGAATGTTCTAAAAGACAACGGTCCTTTTCGCAGTGTTGTTAAACTCATTCTTGGATAAAGTTTTCTTCACAACACTGGACCAATCACGTTCCACTTTGTGAACAGTTTTAACGCGGATCTCATCGATAGTTGTAGAAATATGATCAAATTTGTCTTTGTTGAGCCAATTTTGATCGTTTTCCCAGAAAGTACACATGATAAAGTCCACCTTCAATTTACCAACTGAAGCTACAATGTCATCACTACGGATATGTTCCTCAATCGTCGGATAATAATTGGGTTTTATACGTTCGGTCTCGCTAACATCGTCGACTGAGTTGACTTGGGGGCCACCACTGCGCCCAACCAGACTGGAAGTCATTATTTGCGAAAATCAGGCTTATAACTCAGCTGATTACTACTGTAAACAGTAACTCAAGAACAAAAAGATTACTTTATTTGGATCTAATTTCAGCAGCTTCAATAGTATTGAATCTCGTTATCACTGAATCTTAAATCGGATCTCTAAAATCCCCAGAACTTAAGCGCTATCCAGCTCTTATCCGATTCGTCGAGCGCAGTAAACTGAAATGGTACTTCTTAAACAGCAAATGAATTTCTATTTAATAAGTTTATCACAACAATTGGGCTAGAGAACCGTTTTGTTAGAGAACCGATCCATCCTACAAGCCCTTTTGCCCTCCTTTTGCCTCTTCAATGGAGCCTTTAGGCGTTTCCACTCATGTTTCCAATATTCAACATGCATTTTCAAGATGGGTTCCTTCAAGAGCTGTAAAGAGCATCCGAAGCACTTTCGGAATTAATCTCTTAAAATGTTTGTTTTAATGAGTGCCAGGATTGCATTAGCCTTCTTTATTTTTGTGATCTCTAAAGTTCAGAGAACTCTCTTTAGTTTCCCCAAGAACGATTGCTAAAACTTTCAATTTCAGATCTTGAATCGATGTGTACGAGGATACCTGGATCAGAACTCCATTTTTGAACAAATGCTATTTTCGGACTTTGAAAAGTTGAGATTTAATTCCTTAATTTATAAGCAGACTTCGTTTTTTTATTAGAACAGAATTCCTGTGCGGGTATCTTCTACGCTAAGTTCTGGCTAAACAAATTTTTTTTGAGTGGTGGTGTTGGCGAATTTTCATGCGTTTTTTCAAAACTTTGCGCAGATGCCATGGTGACCTAGAATTGACAATAATTGTTTGAGTTTTGTTCTGCTTGTTGCGGCTGCTCAAGACTCTCAGCGGAACCGATATATCACAGCCTGGTTCTCGAGTTTTATGCCAAACTGGTTCTTTACAGGGTTCGATTGACTAACAATCTTGTCGAATTGATTAGTCGCTCAGACGTATTAAAAGACTTTTCCTTTAATTTGGTTGATTGAAGTTAAGAAAATTCTTAGTATAAATCTATATTCAATCTCGTGATGAAGTTTGTAAGGCTTGAACCATTGTATGTAATGTTGCTAACTTTTCGTTAAATAAACTCAGCTAACTTAAATCTCGCAAAGTTTTAAGATCTATCAAAAAAGGCAAAGTTGTCAAAGAATCAAATTTTAGTCAATCTGAGAGCCAACTGCTCTGTATAGCAGTCTCTAATGGTGCTAAATACAATTCACTTTCACAAATCAAACAATTGGTTCAAAGAAAATAATCAAATACTTATCATTTATAACATCATTGCTACTTGTTTCTGATTGGTTAATCAAGAAAGTGATACAAGTCATTGTTTTCATAGGAATGTCAAATTACTGCAAAAATTACTTTTATTGACATAAGCACGGATGGTTATTACCTAACCTTAAATGCCTCAAAAGAAAGGTATTTGATCTTTAATGATCGCCTAAAGTATCATATAATAAACAATTTAAAAAGAATTTAACATTAAATAAAAAAATATCAAAAAATGCAAATTTTGCACCATATAAGTGCTAATAGCCAAACTTGTGGGTGTGATGTGATAACGTTTGTTGGGTTCATGAGTAGTTTAGAAGTTACCCTAACCGTGTGCCATAATTAGGGTTCCTCAGGGTTTCCCTTCCAAAAATCGGGGGTTGAACAAAATTTCGATCCCAACTTGTAAAAATTTTCAGTTTTGACCATTTTTGTGTTTTGACAAGTTCTAAGTTTTTTCTGTTTCAATAGTTATTTCCTGGTGTCTGATTGCTTTTGTAGCTGATTTGAAGTGGCCCTGTTTTCGGTCTCGGAAACACCATCGTAGAATAATAGCACTAACTTCACGACTGGCCAGTTAAGCTCTCCATGTGCCATTTTGACTCTCAATGGTCTCACAACACCGTTGTTGCCAGTGGAGATCTCAATGATTCGTCCCAAATTGTACTCACATCGTTTTACAGAGCCATCTACTAGCCACACAAGTTTACCTTCTTTTAGGTTTTGCAAATTTTCTTTTGACAACTTCGATCCCGGTTCCATTGCAGAAGGTATTCACGAGTCCATCTTTTCAATATCATGTCGACATATGCTTGAGCCATTTTGAATGATTTTATCAGGTCAGGTCATGGAAGTGCTCACTGGATGGCATGAATGATGCACTTGTGTTCATTTGTCCTATCAAGAAGTGAATTGGCGTGAGTGCCGTCAAATCTTCAGGGTCATCACTTACAGCTATCAGGGGTCTTGCGTTAAGTGTTTGCTCTACAAGACAAATTGTTGAGCTGGTTACCTGTCGGTTTCGATTGTCTAAGATTGCAATCATGATCTTCTTGCAACTTTGAACCAGTTTTTACCAGATTCCACCAAAGTGCGGGGCTCCAGGAGGATTGAATATCCGAACAACCTTTTTCTGTGCTAAGTCACTTTCAATCATGTCCTAATCCTTCATGAAAGCTTTCAGCTCATTGGCTACTCCAACGAAACTCGTTCAGTTGTCACTGATGATGCTGTTTGGATAACCACGTCTTGCAATGAATCTTGTCACTGCAGCTAGGCATGACTCGGTGTCCAAAGATTGTGCCAATTCAATGTGTACTACTCTCGTTGTTAGACAAGTAAAGATGCAGCACCACCTCTTCAAAGTACTTGAAGGAATTCGACTTCGAAGTGTCCGAATTAGTCGACGCCGGTATGAGTGAATGGGAACACATGTTCATCAAGTCGTTCTCGGGGTAGGTCTGCCATCGGTGGATGAATCGGGTTGGCGTTTCTGTGACTGCATTTGATATATCTCGACTTGATTTTCCTTAATACACTTCTTACTCCAATGATCCAGTACTCTTGTTCAAGCACGTTTCCCACATATTCTGTGCCCTCATGTAATTTGTCACGATGTGCTTTCTCCAACAGAAGTTGTTCAACTGGATGTTTCGGTGTTAACAATATTGGGTGTTTTGCTTTGTAATCAAGGTTTGAATGCTTCAGTCGGCCTTTCACTCCAATTGTTCCATCTTCTTCTATGATGGGTGACAGTTTGGCGATGATCAACGTTTTGGAGATTTCTTTACTGTTTGCTTTCGACTTTGAAACATTCGGGAAGCTTTCGTTTTGAACAAATCGAAACATTATTTGCTCGGCTTGATGAATTTCGTCTGTTTTGTTCCTTCTGCTTCGTCTTGAAATTCCTGCAGTAGGTAATGAATTTTCTAATTTTGTTGAAGGTACTGTTTCGTCTGTAATCAATTAGTCGGTCTATTTTAGTTTCTGTGGCTGGTTACAGTACTGGTTACTTGCTCAGCTTCAGCTTCGTTCACTTGGCACCCAGGTTTTGGCCACTTTTCTTCGTCTCTCTGGATCCATTCTGGCCCGTTTAACCATGCGCGCTTCTTGGGGTTTTCGATGGACCAATATCGTGCCTCCTGTGCCAATATCTGATGGTTTTTCGATGCCTTTCACACGTCTCCATTGATCCATGGAAGAGTTTTCCAGTATTTCTGCTGCCCTGTTGGCAGCAAACACTTGCTGTTGCTTGTGAGCTGACTGTAACCACTGTCAGACTGCAGATGAATCTGTTCAATGATAAACTTTTTCAATTCTGACATCATATTCTCTCAATAAGTGCCTCCTGAGACGAACTCCGTAAACTGCGACTTGAAGATCTAACTTTGAAATCTTCTTGTGTCTGATAGGTGCTACAAGGCGTTTTTCTATCAAATAGTTGAGTTTCAACGTTGCCATGCAGATATGCCACTATGCACATTGCTTCATCTGACGCGTCTGTGAAAATGTGTGGTCTCAGGTTTGTTTATCCGTTTTCGAAATAAAGTCGATTTAGCGACATTGTCCTTATTTCTCTCAAATCAGAGCACCAATCACTGAATTCCGAATTCAGAAGAAACCGAATTCTTATCGTGAAGGTGAGCATATCCCAAGTGGGTCGAACACTGCTGAGACAAAGGATAGGACAATTCTCTGAGTTATTTTTGCTGGAATTTCTTGCTCAGTTCCTAGACAGATTTTGAGACTCCATTTCAGTCCAAAGATTGATGATGATTGTGGCTGGGCCTCGAAAGTCTTCTCAACTTTCGTTGATATGTCTGCCTCAGGGATTTGTGACTTGACATCTTCACCACTTGCTTTCCATTCCGTCAAATTGAATCAACTTTTACTAAGGATCTCTCTATCTCGAATCTTCTTTCGCCACTTGATGCAAAGCGTAATGTGCACAAGTTGGCGAGTTCTTCACTCCAAAAACGTGTCGTGTATACATGTAAAATTTTATCCTCTGATCTGAATCGGAAGTATCGGTTGTCACCGCTTGGGACACCAACTTGAGGAAACATCGCTTCTATGTCGGCTGAAAGTGCTTTTTGGTGTTCTCGGAAGCGAAAAAATATTTCCGATCAGACTCTGCAACAGGTCTGGTCCAGATAGAAGATTGTCATTGAGGGCTACACCTTGGTTTTTTATGGCTGGCTGGCACACTCTTCTGACTTTCTCGGGTTTGTGAGGGTTGATGACATTAAAGCCTGTCTCTGGTTTCGTACACTTAACTTGTTCAACTCTGCTGACATAACCAGCTTTGTCGTCAGTGTCAATGGTTTCTCGATAACGCTTTCGCAACATATCATATTTCTGTAGGCGTCGTTCTAGGGACTCGAGTTGCCCCATTGCAGAGTAGAAGTTATTTGGTAACTTCACTTCCTCTTCTCGCCATAAAAGTCCAACTTCGTATCTTTTACCTGTGAATGGAGTTGTTTGCTCCAATGATTTCATTTCTCTCTGCTCATCTTTCGAATGAATGGTGACCTTACAGTTTGAGGCGTAGGATTCGATGTCCCAACATTTACTCAACTGGTTTGCTAACTTGTCCTCTGATACTGAGGTTGCTGTTGTAGCAAGAGTTGCTGCTTGTTTCGCTGGTAGGGGACCACTTAAGGCCCATCCTATTTTCGATTTCACTGCCCATGGTTCAGTTTTGTCGTCTGACGTCTTGAAGTTCTTCAGATGTGGGTAGCGATCTTTCAACCCTGCATATCTACAATCTGGTAACCAAACTTCAGTTTTGCGTTAACATAGAATTCCACTGATGTCAATAGTCGGGACTTCTCGTGCGCTGAAAAGGCTATCGGTACTATTTCATTATTGACATCTTGTGATATGTGGATTCCTGATATTGACAAAGACGCTTTTCGGCCTTGCAGCTGCAGTGCAGATACAACTGACTTTTCCACGAAAGAGATTGAGGATCCCGTATCACAAATTGCCAGCACGCTCAGGCTGTGGTTTCCATTCACCAGTTTTATAAGCACTACTGGGAGTCCTCCTTGTGTGATCATTGTTGCTACTGCTCGCGTAGCATCTGAGACACCTGTTGTAGCCTCCTTCTTTGAAAAGTCGCAGTGCAGTATCTTGTTGTCTCGTCGCCCACAATTGGGCACACTGTAGGTTCTACTATTGCAATCCTTTGACCAATGGCCAAGTCTCAGGCAATTGAAGCACAGTCTGAACTTCTGCATATGTTCTCGTCGCTCGTTCCGATTCATTGATTTAAACTTCTCACAACTCCAAATGGCGTGCTCTCCATCTTTGCACGGACATTCTGAACTATTTGGTTTTGTAGAATCATCAGCATTGGATGCAAATCATTAGTTTTCGGTTTCTCACGGTTTTGAAACTTAGAGTTTGTATGGGCTAACAAGTCTTCATGTATAAAAGCAGTTGATTCTAACCAATCTTTGAAAACAATCAAGTTCGTTGCTAGTAATCGGTGGTCTTGGAGATGTCGTAGCCACTGCTCTTTGAGCTGAGAAGAAAATTATCTGGTTTCTGAACTCGGAATTCCCTCCAATTCCAGGTCATGCTGAAAACCAAGTCGAGTCAAAACGCTAACCGTGTTTCTGTCTACGTTAGAAAAACGAACAATGCAACTGGAGTCATCGTGTGTAACTGGAGTATGTGTGTATATCTCCTTGAGTTGAGATTCACCAATGACTCCTGCAGAGAATACGGTCTGACAAACTTCTTGAAGAGAATGTCACA
Source organism: Convolutriloba macropyga (assembly GCF_964194025.1). Taxonomy (NCBI): domain Eukaryota; kingdom Metazoa; phylum Xenacoelomorpha; order Acoela; family Convolutidae; genus Convolutriloba; species Convolutriloba macropyga. Next base: position 36,101,074 of record NC_134478.1, on the reverse strand, counting down.
GGCTTGAAAATATGCCTGTGAGCTGAAACCCAGTCCAGAAATTGCAGCTTTTGCCTGACCAATGAGGCTTATCTTCAGATAATACATCTTCTTAGTATTGCTCAGCCGTTTTTGATGCAAAATGACATTGAAAAGTTCTACCCACTAGGGCCACACCAAGGGGTCTCCTGAGAATTCCGTTAAATTGAATTTTGGTAATCCTCTTGAATCACCACTCGGTTGATAAATTACTTATGGGGTAGCTTGGCTACCTGTTGTTTGATTTGGCTTTCCATCGATCTGCTGCGAGGATTGTGCTTGGGACTCTGGCTTGTCTGCCTGTTTAGGAATGCTGACCGTTCTTGTCGCTGGAACGTCGTCTTGGGCAACAGCGTCTGTGGTTTTGTTACCCTTATTGTTTTAAGGATTTCTGGTTTCTTGAGAATACTCGAAACTTGCAGTTGCGTTGAGAAAAGATCTGCACCCGGTTGAAACAACGGGGTAGTTTTTGGGTAGGTGCTGAAACCCTTGTCACCTCTCACTTGTTTGACATTTCTAGGAGGGTTGATCATAACATTTGGAGATAGTGGTCAACTAGGGTCTGCCTGTTGAGCCAATGAATTTGCCCAGCCTGCCGTTCTTTCTAGATTGCGTCTTGACCAAACACTTTCTAAGTCATCTGCCTGAGATGCTCTTGAACTTTCTTTTGTCCATTCAATTTCCATGCGCCTTTTCTCTTCGTTGACTTCAGCTTTCTTTCTTTCGTTTTCGAGCTCTCGTTCATGTTGTCGCAAACGCAGCTCGTCTTCTTCTTGTTGCCAATTTAGACATAGTTCTCGTTCTTGTTGTTCCTTTCGTCGACGCAGTTCAATTTCCTCGCGCTTCTGCTCTAACTCCATTTGCTGCTCTTGCAATCGTTGCTTTGTTTCTTTCTTAGCTCTTAGGTTTTCGAGCTCCATTTCGTCGATTTGTTGCCTTCTCGATGGTCGCGAGTTGGCAATACTGGGTTCTTTTCTGCTTCCGTGTGTAGCAGAATGCCAGGAAGAGACCTCGAAGTTCTCCTCTGTGCTCTCTATTGCTCCACTTTCTGTATCAATTACAGTTTTGTTTGGGTCTTTTTCACCAGCCAATGTGGATGACACTAAAGCTGTTTTGTTCCCACAATCATTGCTGCGCCCGAACAGCTTGATCAAGTCTAGATAGTAACTCCTGCTATCGCTGAGATTCACAAACAATTTTGGTGCTGTCCTCTGAGTTTATTGATCGAATCATTTCTGCGTAATTCTCATCTAGTTTTTATTAGCTCTTCCATTTGAATACACAATGTCTGATTTTTGGAGTCGTTTAAGTTTTCTGCCTTCAACTTCTTTTCCAAATCTGACGGTTCTTCAAAACTTGTTTTAGTAGCTTGTACTAATTTGTATGCTTTTAGTGTGTCTTTGCGACAGTCGACGAGTTCTGTGAGGAAACGTTCAAGGTCTCGGAGAAAGGGCACCTTTTAAACTACCCATCGCAGAAATTTACCCTTTTCTTCTAAGATACGCTTGGTGTTACTGTCAAAATTTTCGAAATGACTTGGCTTTAATAGTAACCTCTGCTGTTGTCTGTTTTCCTCAAGTTCATCTTAAGTTTCGAAGAAACATTGATAGGCTTTATATGCAGATACTGTTTTCTTCTGAGACAAGTGAGTTTTCATATCAGCATGATGTCAAATGTTTTAAGCAATTGAGCTTGCTCACTTTCTAATCTCTTGAGTTGGGCTGACATCTTGTCGTCAGCCGTTTTCCAATGTCTATCAGGGCTCCTTCCAGTCATCCTAAAGATCTCCTTCTGGTCCAACAAACAGAATCGAAGATTCGTCGCTGTTCGTGTTGTTTTCGATGTCCGTGTCACCGGACCAAAAGTTGCGGCTGCTCAAAAGTCTCAGCGGAAGCGATATATCACAGCCTGGTTCTCAAGTTTTATGCCAGCCTGGATATTCACAGTGTTCCATTAACTAACATTCTTGTCGAAACAATTAGTCGCTCGGACGTATTGAATGTCTGTAACTTTAATTTGGTTGATTGAAGTTAAGAAAATCTTTAGTGATAAACCATGATCAATCTCGTGCTGAAGTTTGTAAGATTTCAACCCATGCTTGTAATGTTGCTTACTTCTCGTTAAGTGAGCTCAACTAACTTCAAACTCGCAAGATCTTAAGATCTAGCAAAATAGCAAAAAAGACTAGAGTTGTTAAAGAATCAAATTTTAGTCAATCTGAGAGCCAACTGCCCTGTATAACAGTTTCTACTGGTTCTAAATACAATTCGGTTTCACTAATCAAACAATTTGGTTAAAGAAAATAATCAAATACTTATCATTTATAACATCTTTGCTGCTTATTTCTGAATGGTTAATCAAGTAAGGGATTCAGGTCATTCTTTACATAGTAAATGTCAAAATACAGCAATATATAGTTCTATTAACATAAGCACGGATGGTTATTACGTAGCTTTAAATGCCTCGAATGTACAGTATTTGACCTTTAAAGATCATCTAAAGTATCATAAATTAAACAATTTAAGAAATTTAACAATAAAAAAGTATCAAAAATGCCAATTTTGCACCATATAAGTCCCAATAGCTGCACTTGTGGATGTATTGCTAAAAAAGTCGTTGGGTCCATGAGTAGCCTAGAGATAACTTTAACCGTGTGCCGTAAGCTCGGGTACAAATAATTGCGCATCAGTACTATCACTGCCAATGGGTGTCCGAACAATACATTTGTTCTCATATTAAAAACGAAACTATTTGACAATTTACTTCAACCGACTCAGAATTTTAAGTTAAAATAAGCCCCAGCTACCTCGCTCTGAATCTTTGATATTGTATATTTGGCCCCTTGTCATTTCCCCCAACGTCAAACTGAACTCCCCATTTATTCATGTAATAGATTAGTATTCCTATTTCATATACTTACATATGCAATTTAACACAAACGGAATTTTCAATTGAATGCTGCAGCGAAGTTTTATATTTAACGCGTGTATAAGATATTATGAATTTTTCCGTTTGTGCAGATTAATGGGTGCAAATTATTTGCACTCTGCAGACCCACAAATCATTTTCTAAATAATGATAAACTTCGTAATGGCACCTGCCCATGTACTTGATTTGCAAAGTACGAGGCGGCCCAAATAAAAGTGTTTCGAAATCACAGTTGTCCAATTTTAGCCCCCCCCACACTACTAAATGAATAGCCTATAGCCCCAATCATGGTAAACCTACCATATTGATTGAATTTAAATTGTAAAAGATATCAATTTGTCAAATTAAAATTAGTTCCAATATTTAAAACAAACGTTTCGAATTTTACGTTCCTCGTAAGGTTCAAACTTTTTCACAAAATGTTTTTGATTAAAGATAAAAATGAATTTGTAATTATACTTGTCTGAGACCACAATTAAAACAATTCTATGAACTTTTCTAAAAAGTAAAACAAATTTGTTTACTATATACCATATTTAGCCTACTTACAACTCATATCTACATCTCTTATTATTTTTTTTAAAAATATTCTTTTTCCGGATTTTTCGATTTTGGCCATGTTTTTGTAATTCTGAGGTATACCCTAAGTATACCTCCTGTGGAGGTTTTGCAAATTTTGTTTTGTCATGCAAAAAAAATGTTTTTGCCCTATGTATCCTTATGTAGTCAAAAAAATGATTTGAACTAATATTTTTGCGTGAATTACTGCCCCGTATATTCATCGCGTGTGTATAGTGCCGGCTTCAGCTTGTTGATGTATATAGCTTCGATAGTCATTAGCTTCTCTACTGTGCGACAGGCATGCAGATTTTTCCATTCAGTGTCTTACGTGGAGCCACTACATTTAAAAAGATGTTGACACTTCTATGACTCATTCTTATGATGTTCTGATATCCTAGTGGTAGTACGCCGGCTTGTTCGCCCAACATAGATGGGTCTGCATCCATTACGATTTATCGCACTTGTCACGTGGGATTTTAGGCCTCTATGGAAAGAGGACTTCAGGGTGGGAGGCACGTTCATCATTTTTGCGTTATAAAAACCACTTGCAATTCGCATAGTTTCTTCAAATTGCTTGCAAAGTTTTGAGTAAGGTTGCCTCTGAATTATAGGAAAACAGTTGGTTTATCATGAGATCTATTCTTGTTTTTTGATACATTTTTTGTATTGTTCTCAATTGGTCTTTACCACCACTTAATATCTTCTATAAAGACTGGTTCACCAATTTTGAACAAAAATCCTCTGGATACTGATTTTTGGTCCAGCAAGTTTTGTTTTTCTCAAGCAACTGATCGAAGGCAAACCAATTAGATGTTTCATTAAAAAACCTGTGAACCGTCCCTTGAACCACCTTTTTCTTATTCTGAACCGGGGTAAATTCTTTATTATTCCTCTGCCAGTTGGTTTTTGATACAAATGGTAGATGATAGTACTTTTACTGTTAATATTTACGTTAATGTCAAGAAAAACCATATCCTTTAGGTTGATGTTTAAAGATACTTAAAGATTAGAAACATTGAATTTGAAATTATCAAAGAATATATATATCAAACTATTTTTCTAAGTAGTCGACAGCAGAAATGCCTTCAATTGAATATCAATGACGACATATTACCATTACCAAAACTAGTATCAAAAATATCGATAATTGAAATTCTGGGGATGCAAACAGATAGAATATAAAAAAATTAAACTTAGGTATTCTGATTGTCAGGCTCACGCCTCTGTTGATCAGCTCATTATTGTTGTCTATTTGACTCATTCTAACTCAAAGTTGTCGAAATATTGAAGGGCCCCGCGTTTATCCAAACTTGCTTTGAAACAACCAAAAGATGGGCTTGACACCGCATCATCGGGTAGCTCGTTTGGTGCCTTAACGCTGAAGAAGATCATCGGCAGCTCAATTCTCGGCTCCTTTGTAAAGACTTTGCATTGGTTCCCCCTTATTTCTCTACAACTCGTTCCAAATAAGCCAATTGTCAAGTTCGTGTCTTACTTTTTCGTCAGTATACTATAGATCTGTATCATCCTGCGTCTCTTCCTGTAATAGTTTTCTGTTGGCAGCCTGATTAGCCTGAATCTCTTTTGGTAGGGTTTTGACCTCTTTCGATCTCTGAAACTACGCTTGACGCTGTATATTCTGTATTAGAATTACGTGTTGGACAGCAGACTTTGTTTGCAATTTCAGAGTGCGGTCCAACCAAATGCCTTGTATAGCTGAAGGAATGTCTCTATCGTCACAATTTGGTCGGGTTTTCTTGATCGCGCCATCTTTGTTTATGATTTTTTTTGAGGGTCGAAGATTAGTTTTCAGTCTATGCTTACACGTAGGTCTTTCTTTGATTCAACTCCATTTAGATCGTCAACTTTGTCCAGGTTGTAGCCCGTTCAGTTTTACTGTTTTTTGTTAATAAGATCAGTGTAAAGCTTGTTTGTCAGTTGAAGCGTTGTAGACAATGATTGGACCTCATCGAAAGATTTTTCAGATCTTGTTGCAGTAGCCTCTGACCCTCTGCTCTTGTGGTTGATCTGAATAATCTACCAAAAGTTATATAGGTGAATCATAACTGTCTGTCATTGAGTATATTTATATGATAAAATAATTTGGCCCAAAAATGACACTTGCTGAGAGCCAATTGAGACTGGTTTGCAGTTGTAGTAGGTCCTATTAAGCCTTTTATTCGCAACCCCTTATTCCCTTTGTCTGAGAAAACTTTTATCCAATCAATTGTTTTGCCCTTTATTCCGTACTGTTCTAGCATTCCGTGTAGCCGAACATGTGGCGCAGTATCAAAGATTTTTGATTCGACATATATAATCTCTAATTCGTGTCCAATGTCAAGTGCTTCGGTCCATTTGTCCATGGATTTTTATTGAACTGCGTTGTCATCAATCTTGCGTTCTGGAATCCAAAAAGTTTCTTCAGGCTTAAGATGTTCTATTCATCCAGGTATTTCATAAAGTGCCGCCTGAAGAATTTTATATCAATTTACATGAAATCGATGCTAAGCTGAACAGTTTGTAAATGTTTCAATGCAATCCTCGGATGATCATTCTATTTCTTAGGGGCTAAGACAGTGGAGAAAAATTCCCTCATTAGCAATCTGGAGTTTTGCATTTACAGCTAATGTTATTTTCTGTTCGCTCTAGTATTCTTTTCAAACCGTCGCTAACAAGCCTTGGCATCGATTCTTTCTGTTAAATTATGATTATCTGGATTGTTCGAACACTCTGTTTTCTATATTCCGTAGTAGAGAGAATCATTTGCTTCACTCTTCCCTCATATGTTAGAGAACCGATCCATCCTACAAGCCCTGTTGCCTTCCATTTCCTCTATTCAATGGAGCTGTTAAGCGTTTTTACCCATATTTCTAAAATTCTTCTGCATATTCAAGATGGGGTCCTACAAGAGCTGCATAGAGCATCAAAAACATTTTCGGAATTAAACTTTTTAAAAGGTTTTATTGAGCGCCAGGGTTGCATTAACCTTCATTATTTTTGTGTTCTTCAAAGTTCAGACAACTTTCTTTAATTCTCTAAACATCCATTGCTGAAGTTGCCAAGTTCGGGTCTTGACTCGATGTTTATAAGGATACCTGAATCAGAACTCTATTATATAGTTTTTGTTCTCCTTTCATCAAATTTACCACGTCGGTGTATTTGACAGAGCAACATTGACATTTAAGGTAGAGAATAGGTCTTCAAGTTTTGCACTGGTCTTGATTGTGTTTTCACTAAATGTTTCATTGAAACCCTCGGGATTTTCGATAAATCGGTCAAAATTTTCTCAAAATTGGCACTCATGGTTCTCAAGATATCTTTGATTGTTAAGTATAGTTATCTACTCCTTGTACAAGATCTTCTGCCTGATGAGACAATGAAAATTCAAGCGCCCTTCTTCTTCCAATTGAAAATTTTTCGTTTAACTACAAAATTCTTTGTCGGAGGAGTCTTGGTTGAACCTTTTGTACTTCCAATCAACTGTACCTTCATAACCATGAAGCTTCTGATTATTTGATTGCAAGATGATTGTTCGCTGACTTTGCTAGTGTTTCGTTTTCGTCCCTTTCTAGCATACCAATGTCTACAACTTCCTTGCTTCTTGGCAAGGAAAATTGTCAAGGGTTGCCATTTCCTCAGCCACATGTTTGGGGTTCGTGTCGGATGGAGAATTTACAGAAAAAAAGTCGCGTCATCCGACAAGCAGGAAAATCTTGTCGAAAACCTTCGCTCGGGGAATGAAATTTTGTGTCCCTGGTAGGGCACCTGGAAGGGAGATTGTTTCCAAATTGCCCAATCCGATGAATTGTGCCGGAGAGCTCGCTATGGTAAGAAACTTTGATGGTGACGTCTTGTACAAATAGTTGCGCAGCAGTCCTATCACTGCCAATAGATGTCCTACCAACACAGTTGTTCTCATAATCAATTTGAAACTATTTAATAATTTACTTCAACTGTCTGAGACTCAAAATTTCAAGTTCAAACAAGCTCCAATTACTATCTTGCTCTGAATCTACGATACTGTGTTTTTAGCTCTTGATATTTCCCTGATCTCCAAACAGAACTTGCCCAAAAAAATGTCTCGAAATTACAGCTGTACCATTATTGCCCCCCCCCCACATTACTATAGGTTAATAGCCTATAGCCCCCCAATCATGGTATACCATATTGATTGAATTAAATTTGTAAAAGAAATCAATTTGTCAAATTAAAATTACTTCCGGTATTTAAAACAGACGTTTTCGAATTTTACGTTCCTCGTCATGTTAAAACTGTTTCACAAATTTTTATTGATGAAGGATAAAATGAATATGTATTTATTTTTGTCTGAGACCACAATAAAACAATTCTATGATTAACCTTCATTATTTTTGTGTTCTTCAAAGTTCAGACAACTTTCTTTAATTCTCTAAACATCCATTGCTGAAGTTGCCAAGTTCGGGTCTTGACTCGATGTTTATAAGGATACCTGAATCAGAACTCTATTATATAGTTTTTGTTCTCCTTCCATCAAATTTACCACGTCGGTGTATTTGACAGAGCAACATTGACATTTAAGGTAGAGAATAGGTCTTCAAGTTTTGCACTGGTCTTGATTGTGTTTTCACTAAATGTTTCATTGAAACCCTCGGGATTTTCGATAAATCGGTCAAAATTTTCTCAAAATTGGCACTCATGGTTCTCAAGATATCTTTGATTGTTAAGTATAGTTATCTACTCCTTGTACAAGATCTTCTGCCTGATGAGACAATGAAAATTCAAGCGCCCTTCTTCTTCCAATTGAAAATTTTCCGTTTAACTACAAAATTCTTTGTCGGAGGAGTCTTGGTTGAACCTTTTGTACTTCCAATCAACTGTACCTTCATAACCATGAAGCTTCTGATTATTTGATTGCAAGATGATTGTTCGCTGACTTCGCTAGTGTTTCGTTTTCGTCCCTTTCTAGCATATCAATGTCTACAACTTCCTTGCTTCTTGGCAAGGAAAATTGTCAAGGGTTGCCATTTCCTCAGCCACATGTTTGGGGTTCGTGTCGGATGGAGAATTTACAGAAAAAAAGTCGCGTCATCCGACAAGCAGGAAAATCTTGTCGAAAACCTTCGCTCGGGGAATGAAATTTTGTGTCCCTGGTAGGGCACCTGGAAGGGAGATTGTTTCCAAATTGCCCAATCCGATGAATTGTGCCGGAGAGCTCGCTATGGTAAGAAACTTTGATGGTGACGTCTTGTACAAATAGTTGCGCAGCAGTCCTATCACTGCCAATAGATGTCCTACCAACACAGTTGTTCTCATAATCAATTTGAAACTATTTAATAATTTACTTCAACTGTCTGAGACTCAAAATTTCAAGTTCAAACAAGCTCCAATTACTATCTTGCTCTGAATCTGTGATACTGTGTTTTTAGCTCTTGATATTTCCGTTATCTCCAAACAGAACTTGCCCAAAAAAATGTCTCGAAATTACAGCTGTACCATTATAGCCCCCCCCCCCCCACATTACTATAGGTTAATAGCCTATAGCCCCCCAATCATGGTATACCATATTGATTGAATTAAATTTGTAAAAGAAATCAATTTGTCCAATTGAAATTACTTCCGGTATTTAAAACAGACGTTTTCGAATTTTACGTTCCTCGTCATGTTAAAACTGTTTCACAAATTGTTATTGATGAAGGATAAAATGAATATGTATTTACTTTTGTCTGAGACCACAATAAAACAATTCTATGAACCATTCTAAAAAATCAATCAAATTCGTTTACTATATACCATATATAGTCTACTTACAACTCATATTTACATCTGTTATCAAAATTTTTGGCCATGTTTTTGTATGTGTGGGGTTATTCCAAAATTGCCCTAACCCTCTTGTGGTAGGGCCTCCACAAGTATCCCTCCTGTGGAGGTTTTGCAAAATTTGTTTTGTCATGCACAAAAAGCTTTTGCCCTATATTTCCTTATGTAGTCAAAAAAATGATTTGAACTAATATTTTAGCTTGAGTTCCCGCCCCATATTTTCATCGCGAGTGTTTAGTGCCGGCTTCAGCTTGCTGATGTATATAGCTTCGATAGTCGTTAGCTTCTCTACTGTGCGACAGGCGTCCGGAATTTTCCATTCAATGTCTTAAGTGGAGCCACTTCATTTAACAAGATGTTGATACTTCTCTGACTCATTCTTTTGATATTCTGATATCCTAGTGGCAATATGCCAGCTTGTTTGCACAACATAGATGGATCTGCATTCATTACATTTTATCGCACATGCCACGTGGGATTTTATGCCTCTAAGGAAAGATGTCTACCGGGTGCGGAGGCATGATCTTCATTTTCGCGTTATAAAAACCACTTGCAATTCACCTAGTGTCTTCAAATTGCTTGCAAAGTTTTGAGTAAGGTTGCCTCTGAATTATAGGAAAAACAGTTGGTTTATCATGAGAACTATTCTTGTTTTTTGATGCTCTTTTGGTTTGGTTCTCAATTGGTCTTTACCAGCAGTTAATATCTTTTATAAAGTCTGGTTTGAACTAAAAACCCTGTGAACCGGTTCTAGAACCACATTTTTCTTATGCTGAACCCGTTGGTCTTTGATACCAATGATAGGTGATATTACTTTAATGCCAAGGTTTACGTTAATGTCAAGAAAAATTATATCCCATAGGTTGATGTTTAGAGATGCTTAAGGATTAGAAACCTTGAATTTGAATTTTTCAAAGAATATTAATATCAAACTACTTTTCTAAGTAGTCGACATCAGAAATGCCTTCAATAGAATAACAATGACGACATATTACCATTACCAAAACTAGTATCAAAAATATCGATAATTGAAATTCTGGGGATCCAAACAGATAGACTATGTAATTTAAATTTAAGTTTTTGGTTTCTGGGAATGCAAACAGATAGGATATAAAAAACTTAAATATAGGTTTTCTGATTGTCAGGCTCACGCCTCTGTTGATCAGATCTTCGGTGTTGTTCATTTGACTCATGTTAACTTGAAGATGTCGTAATGTTGAGGGGCCCAGCGTTTATCCCTGCTTTGAAACAGTCCTAGGATGGGCTTGAAACCGCTTCATCGGGTAGCTGGTTCCACTCATTTGGTGCCTTAACGCTGAAGAAGATCATCGGCAGTTCAATTCTCGGCTCCTTGGTAAAGAGTTTGCATTGGTTCCCCCTTATTTCTTCACAACTCGTTCCAAATAATACCGTTGTCACCTACTCGTCGTACTTTTTCGTCATCATACTGTAGATCTGTATCATCCTGCGTCTCTTCTTGCAACAGTTTTTTGTTGGCAGCCTGATTAGCTTGAATCTCTTTTGGTAGGGTTTAACCTCTTCCGATCCTTGAAACTATGCTTGACGCTGTACATTCTCTATTATAATTACGTGCTGGACAGCAGTCTTCGTTTGCAATTTCAGAGTGCGGTCCAACAAATGCCTTGTATAGCTGAAGGAATGTCTCTATCGTCACCATTTGGTCGGGTTTTCAAGATCATCGCGCTATCTTTGCTAATGATTTTATTTGAGGGTCGAAGATTAGCTTTCGGTCTATGCTTCCACGTAGGTCTTTCTTTGATTCAACTCCAGTTAGTTTGTCATCTTTGTCCAGTTTGCAGACCCGTTCAGTTTGACTGTTTTTTGTTGATATGATTAGTCTAACGTTTTTTTTGTCAGTTGAAGCGTTGTAGAAAATGATTGGACGTCTTTGAAAGATTGTTCAGATCTTGTTGCAGTAGCCTCTGACTCTCTGAGCTTGTGATTGATCTGAATATATTACCAAAAAGTTATATAGGTGATACAAAACTGTCTGGCATTGAGTTTATTTAAATGTTAAAAAATATTGGCCCAAAACTGACACTTGCTGAGAGCCACTTGGGACCGGTTAGAACCACTTGCCCTTTAGCATTCTTTGTAGCCAAACGTGTGGCACAGTATTAAAGGTTTTTGAATCGAGATATATAATCTCTAATTCTTGCGCATGTCAAGTGCTTCGGTCCACTTGTCCTTGGTTTCTTACTTAACTGCGCTGTCAATCTTGCGGTCTTGAATCCAAAAAATTGCTTCGGGCTTAAGATGTTTTATTCATTTAGAAAATTCATAAAGTACCGCCGGATGGATTTTGCATCAATGAAATAGATATTAAATTGAACAGATCGTAAATGTTTCAATGCAATCCTCGGATGATCGTTCTATTCTTTAGGGGCCCAGAAAGTAGAAAAAATTTCTCTCATTAGCAATCTGGACTTTTTCTATATTCCGTAGTAGGGATATTCCTGTGCTTCACTTTTTCCTCATTTGTTAGAGAACCGATCCATCCCACAAGCCCTTTTGAATTCCTTTTCGCCTATTCAATGGAGCTGTTAAGGGTTTTTACCCATATTTCCAAAATTCTTCTGCATATTCAAGATGGGGTCCTACAACGGCTGTATAGAGCATCAAAAAACTTTCGAAATCAATTTTTTTAAAAAAATTTTAGTGAGTGCCAAGATTGCACTAGCCTTCCTTATTTTTGTGTTCTTCAATGTTCAGACAACTTTCTTTAATTCTCTCAAGATCCATTGCTGAAGTTGCCAATTTCAGGTCTTGACTCGATATGTAAGAGGATACCTGGATCAGAACTCTATTATTGAGTTTTTGTTCTCCTTTCATCAAATTTAGCACGTCGGTGTATATTTGACAGAGCAACATTGAAATTTAAGGTAAAGAATAAGTCTTCAATTTTTGTACTGGTGTCGATTGTGTTTTCACCTAATTTTTCATTGAAACCCTAGGTATTTCGATAAATCGGTCAAAATTTTCTCGAAATTGGCACTCATATTTCTCCAGATATCTTTGATTGCTAAGTATAGTTTTCTAAATCTTGTACAAGATTTTCTGCCTGATGAGACAATGAAAATTCAAGCGCCCTTCTTCTTCCAATTGAAAATTTTCCGTTTAACTACAAAACTCTTTGTTGGAGAGTTCTTGGCTGACCTTCATTCACTTCCAATCAACTATACCCTCATAGACATGAGGCTTTTGATGTTTTGATTGCAAGATGATTGTTTGCTGACTTTGCGAGTTTTTTGTTTTCGTCCCTTTCTAGCATGCCAATGTCTACAACTTCCTTGCATCTTGGTACGGAAAACTGTCAAGGTTAGTCGTTTCCTCAGCCACATGTTTGGGTACCGTGTCGGTTGGAGAACTTACAGAAAAAAGGTCGCGTCAAGCGACAAGCAGAAAATCTTGTCAAAAACTTTCGCTCGGGGAATGAAATTTTGTGTCCCTGGTAGGGCACCTGGAAGAGAGATGGTTTCCAAATTGCCCAATCCGATGAATTGTGCCGGGGAGCTCGCTAAGTTAAGAAACTCTAATGGTGACGAATTGTACAAGTAGTTGCGCAGCAGTCCTATCACTGCCAATGGATGTCCTACCAATACAATTGTTCTCATATCCAGTACGAAACTCTTTAAAAATTTACTTCAACTGTCTGAGACTTAAAATTTCAAATAAGCCCCAATTACTACCTCGCTCTGAATCTGTGATACTGTTTTTTTAGCTCTTGTTATTTCCCCCATCGTCAAACAGAACTCCCCATTTCTTCATGTTATAGCATAGTTTTCCCATTTCATATACTCACATATGCAATTTAACACAAACGGAATTTTCAAAATAATGCTGCAGCAAAATTTTAAACTTAACGCGTGTATAAGAGACTAGGAATCTTATCGTTTTTGCAGACTAATGGGTGCAAAATATTTGCACTTCGCAGGCCCACAAGTCATTTTTTAAATAATAATTAACTTCGTAATGACACGTGCTCAGGTACTAGATTTTCAAAAAGTACGAGGCGGTCCAAATAGAAATGTTCGAAATTACAGCTCTGTCCCTGTATTGCCCCCAACCTCAGTAGATTTTTAGCCTATAGCCCCTAATCATGGTAAGCATACCATCTTGTTTCGCTTTAATATCGTGAAAGGTCTCTACAGCGAAAAACACAAAAATTGATGGAGCAAATGACCCCTCGACGAAATTTCTGATCAACATATGTTTATGCCTAAAGATGCCTAAATTAGAAACCTTGAAATTGAACTAGTCAAAGAATAGTTATATCAAACTATTTTTCTAAGTATTTGACAGAAAAAATGCCTTCAATTAAATTCCAATGACGACATATTACCAATATCAAAAATAGTATCGAAAACGATAATTGAAATTCTGGGGGTAGAGATAGACAATAGAAAATTTAAGTTTAAGTACTCTGATCCGCAGAATCACGCCTCAATTGATCAGTTCTTCGGTGATGTCCATTTGACTCATGTAAACTTGAAGATGTAGAAATGTTGAGGGGGCCAGTGTTTATCCAGCTCTGCTTCAAAACATTCAAGAGGTGGACTGGACGCCGCTTCAACTGGTAGTTGATTCCACTCATTTCGTGCCATAACGCTGAAGAAGTTCATTGGCAATTCAATTCTCGTTTCCTTAGTAAAAATTTTGGATTAGTTCCCCCTTATTTCTCTACAATCGGTTCCAACTAAGCCAGTTGTCGCCTTCACGTCGTACTTTTTCGTCAGTATCTTGTAGATCTCTAAGAACTGTATCATCTTGCCTCTCTTCCTGCATTAGTTTATTGTTGGCAGCCTGAGCAGCTTGAATCTCATTTGGTAGAGTTTAATCTTTTCCTATCTCTGAAACTGTGCGTGGTGCGCGATGCTGTACATTCTCTATTAGAAATACGTGTTGGACATCAGACTTCGTTTGCAATTTCAGAGTGCGGTCCCACAAGTGCCTCGTTTAGCTCAAGTTAGGTCTCCCTTGCCACCATTTGTTCGGTTTTTTAAATCATCGCGTTATCTTTGCTTATGATGTTATATGAGGGTCGAAGATTAGCATTTGGCCTATGCTTACACCAAGGTCTTTCGTTGATTCAACTCCAGCTAGTTCGTCATCTTTGTCCAATTTGCAGAACTGTTCTGTTTGGTTGTTCTTCGTTGATATGATCAGCCTAACACGGTTTGTCAATTGAAACGTTGTAGACAATGGTTGGACCAGATCGAAAGATTGATCAAAATTTGTTGCCGTAATCTCTAATCGTCATCTCTTGTGATTGATCTGAACAATTTAGCATCACCTGCAAAAAGGTATATATGTGAACCAAAGCAGGCTGGCATTGAGTTTGTTTACATGATAAAAAACATTGACCCAAATTTGACACTTGCTAGAGGTCACTTCGGACTGGCTTTCAGTTGGAGTAGGTCCTATTAAACCTTTTATTCGCAGCCCTTTATTCCCCTTGTCTTAGAAAATTTTTATCCAATCCATTGTTTCGCCCTGTATTCCGTATTATTCTAGCACTCCTTGTTGCCGACAGAGTGGCAGATTATCGAGGGTTTTTGACTCGAGATATATAATCTATAATTCGTGTCCAATGGCAAGTGCGTCGGTCCATTTGTCCATGGTTTTTTAGTTAACTGCGCTTTCATCAGTTTTGCGGTCTTGAATACCAAAACTGCTTCCAGCGTAAGATGTTTTATTCATTTAGATAATTCATGAAATGCCGCCAGATGAAACTTTCCATCATTTTACATGGAATAGATAGTAAGTTGAACTGAATAGTTTGTAAATGTTTCACCGCATTCCTCGCAATTTTGATAAATCAGTCAAAAGTTTTTCAAAAATGGCACTCAATTTTCTCCAGATATCTTTGATTGTTCAGTTCAGTTTTCTACTCCTTGTAAAAGATCTTCTGCTTGGGGAGACAATGAAAATTCAAGCGCCCTTCTTCTTCCAAGTTAATTTTTTTTAACTTCAAAACTCTTTGCCGGAGAAGTCTTTACTGAACCCCACGTAATTCCAATCAACTGTTCCTCCTTACCCACGAAGCTTCTGATTATTTAATTGCAAGATGATTGTTCGCTGAATTTGCTAGTGCTTTGTTTTCGTCCCTTTCTAGCATACCAATGTCTACAACCTTGCTTCTTGTTACGGTAAAATCGTCAAGTGTGATCTATTCCTCAGACCACATGTTTGGGATTTTGTCGGATAGAGAACTTACAGAAAACAAATTGCGCTAAACGGCGAGCCGTAAAATTTTGTTGGAACCTTCGCTAGGGGAAGGAAATTTTTGTATCCTTGTTAGAGCACCTGGAAGGGAGATGGTTTCCAAATTGCCCGACTCAATGAACCGTGACTGGGATGGCGATGACATTTTGATGGCGATGTCTTGAACTCCCCATTTATTGACGTAATAGCATACCCGGGTTGACCACCATAAAAAAAACTTACCAATCATACAACGCCATATATGGTTTTTATGGAAACTTGCCAACCATAAAACGGTCATAGAAAATTTTGAGTTTGCTTGGAAATCAGTCGAAAAGAGGAATCACTGTCTGAAAACACCATTTCTGTAATTTAAATGTCGAAATACGGAACTTGATTTTTATGGTAACTTACTTACCATAAAAAGCCATAAAAAAAACTTTTATGGCCCGTTTTATGGAATCAAAGTTTCCATAAATAACCGACCTGGTCAGAATTATACAATATTGCGTCAATTAGAGTGCCCACATACAAAGAACCATGTTCGGACGCGTAAAAACAAAAGATGCAAAAAAAATTGTTTTATGGTAACTTACTTACCATAAAAAGCCATAAAAGAAAATTTTATGGCCCGTTTTATGGTATCAAAGTTTCCATAAATAGCCGACCTGGTCAGAATTACACAATATTGCGTCAATTACAGTGCCCACATACAAAGAACCATGTTCGGACGCGTAAAAACAAAAGATGCAAAAAAAATTTTTTAATGGTAACTTACTTACCATAAAAAGCCATAAAAGAAAACTTTTATGGCCCGTTTTATGGTATCAAAGTTTCCATAAAAAGCCGACCTGGTCAGAATTACACAATATTGCGTCAATTAGGGTGCCCACATACAAAGAACGATGTTCAGGCGCGTAAAAACAAAAGATGCAAAAAAAATTTTTTATGGTAACTTACTTACCATAAAAAGCCATAAAAGAAAAATTTATGGCCCGTTTTATGGTATCAAAGTTTCCATAAATAGCCGACCTGGTCAGAATTACACAATATTGCGTCAATTAGAGTGCCGACATACAAAGAACCATGTTCGGACGCGAAAAAACAAAAGATGCAAAAAAAATTTTTTATGGTAACTTACTTACCATAAAAAGCCATAAAAGAAAAATTTATGGCCCGTTTTATGGTATCAAAGTTTCCATAAATAGCCGACCTGGTCAGAATTACACAATATTGCGTCAATTAGAGTGCCGACATACAAAGAACCATGTTCGGACGCGAAAAAACAAAAGATACAGAAAAATTTTTTTATGGTAACTTACCATAAAAAGCCATAAAAGAAAACTTTTATGGCCCGTTTTATGGTATCAAAGTTTCCATAAATAGCCGATCGGGTCAGAATTACACAATATTGCGTCAATTAGAGTGCCCACATACAAAGAACCATGTTCGGACGCGAAAAAACAAAAGATGCAAAAAAAATTTTTTATGGTAACTTACTTACCATAAAAAGCCATAAAAGAAAACTTTTATGGCCCGTTTTATGGTATCAAAGTTTCCATAAATAACCGACTTGGTCACAATTGCACAATTTTGCGTGAATTGTGGTGGCTACATGCAAAGACCCATTTTCGGACCTGTAAAAACGAAAGATGCATAAAAAAATTTTTTATGGTAACTTACTTACCATAAAACGCCATAAAAGAGAAATTTTATGGTCCGTTGTATGGTATCAAAGTTTCCATAAATAACCGACTTGGTCACAATTGCAAAATTTTGCGTGAATTGTGGTGGCTACATACAAAGACCCATTTTCGGACCTGTAAAAACGAAAGATGCATAAAAAAATTTTTATGGTAACTTACTTACCATAAAACGCCATAAAAGAGAAATTTTATGGTCCGTTGTATGGTATCAAAGTTTCCATAAATTACGACTTGATCAGAAATTGTCTTGAAATAGAAGAAATTGGTCTTCTTGTTGTCTTCTTGTCGATATTATCAGTTGTTCTTCGGAATCAGTCTGGCAAATTGGTTATTAGAGCTTCAACATGCTATTTTTTATTGTTGCACAAGTTTTGAAGCAAAATAGATGGCGTTTTTCATGTGCTGGTTTCTATGAAAGCAAATTGTGTTATTTGACTATTTTTGAATGCACTGAAGCTATCTGTTTCATGTTTTTACAATATCTCACCACAATTTTTTTTCATGGAAACTTGTTTTCATGTTGATGTCGTTTTTTCAACAAAACCTACAAAGTATTCTGCCTTCTATGGTAAGGTGGGAGTTTGTTCCCATCTGGCGGTAGATGTTTCGGTATCCACTACCTCGGTAGCGAACCAAGTAAGCGTCCAAAAACATCTGGCTGTTTATGTTTCAGGCCAATTTGCGCGTTTTATCAAGAACTCTTTTTCTGCGCTTAGCCAAAAAATAGGGTAACATTCACGTATTGGTTGATATCTCAAAGACTACCGCAACAGATTTAGTTTACATAGTCTGGTGTTATTGCTCATAAAGTCCTTCTGATAGCTGTTTTCAGTTGTTGTTTTGAATCGGTTGGGCAAAAAAAGTTATTAGATCTCAAACTTATTACTTTTTTATAGTTGCCCAAGTTGTGGATCAAAATTTATGGTGTTTTTATTGTGCTGGTTTATTATTGTTGCGATTTATGTTATTTGACCGTTTATGGTGGCCATGAATCTATCTGTGGCACTGTTTTACAATTTTTCATCAAAATTTCATTTTTCTCGAAAACTTTTATGTTTCATGTTGATATCGCTTTTTCAACAAAACATACAAAATTAACCTGGCCTCTACGGCGAGGTGGGAATTCATTCCCATCTCGTGATAGAGGTTTTCGCTGTCCAATAAGTTGGCATTGGACTAAATATGCGTCCAGAAGCACACTGCAAATGCGGTTTCACGCCGTTTCGAGCATTCCTACCAGAAATCGGGCATTGCTTATAGCCAAAAAATTTGAGTACTTTTCAGTGCTTTGCTGGTTTCTCAAAAACTACTGTTCCAAACTAAACGAGCATAGGCGCGTTTTGTTGCTATTAAACCTTTCTTTTTTGCTTTATTCATTTGTTATACTGAATCGGTAACCGATAAAAGTTATTCAAGTCCAAACTTTGAAAAGGTTTGCAATTTTTGGTCAGTTGGGGTACCAAAAAATGGGTACAAGAAAACAGCTGATTTAGGTTACAATGAGGGTTATTGTGTTATTTTGGCTCTGTTTCGATCCCTAATTTTTTTCGAAATTTATCTTTTGGGAAATTATCAATTTTTCATTCTTTGCAAAATCTTGAAGTTCTTGTTATAGGTCTTTTTTTTATCAAAACACACAAAACAACCTGGACTTTAGGGCGAGGTGGGAATTTTTTCCCACTTTGCTGTGGGGGTCTTGGGTGTTCAGTAACTACTTAGTGGACTTGAATTGCGTTCTGAAGTGTCCATGTGGCACCGTTTTTGGTCGTTTTGCATAATTTTGCGAGAATTTGGGGGTCTCCCAATAGCCCAGAAGTCGGAGGTACGCTTCATGTGTTTGACGATTTCTCCAGAGCTCCTGTGCCAAATCGGACGGGCGATGTCGCATTTTGTTGGTGCTAAACCCTCCATGTTTGCAGTGTTTATAGGTTTCTCACGTCGGCTTAATAAAAAATTTGGAGGAAAGAACTTTTTTATCACATTGAGAAAGGAACCTAATGTTTTGTACTTTTTCGAATTTCTCAGTGAATTTTTGACCAAAACGAGTTATGATTGGCTTGATCTGTTGGTATTAAGACTTTATTCTCTGAAATGGGTAGTGACAATCCTGAAAATTTTCTTTAGAACTGTTATTCAAAGATGAATGTGGAAAAACTAGTCTCTTCTTAAATTTTACGGCTGAGTGGTGTTTTGCTTAATTGAACAAGTTTTTCGTCGTGCGTTTTGTGTTTTCTAGACACTATTGAAGCTACTGAAGCTGATTGTATCAAATAATGGGATTAATTCAACATATTAATAGAGAAGGAACCACATTTTTCTTCACAGCTTTTTATCTAATTGAATCTCTCAATATTCATATCTTTTTGTTAGTTGATCTTCCTTGTGTATAAAATCAAAAACTATCATTCCTGCATAAATAGATCTCTGGAGAACTGGATTACAGTAATAAAGGAGCGGTAACAACATATGCTCCCTAAGTAGCTTCCATTTTTTAAAATCTTTCAGATTCAGGTCTATAGAGGTACAATTAGTTGTTTTGTTGATAAATAGTCATGTGCTTAGCAAAATTCTACCAACAAAAGCTCCTACTGTTGACATTGTAACCATCTGGCTCCTCATATATTTGTACTGCCCTAATTTGGCCTGGTGAAAAAGTTATTGATTGGTAAATTTGAAAAAAAGTCATAATTTCAGGTGATATTGGTGATCACCAAAGATGTGTATCCCAAAATGCGTTAGTATCCCTACATATATAGGTTCGTTGGATTTGTATTGTGGTGGGAAATATTCCCATACATATTTCTTTAAGGTTTTATGTAGTTGAATGGGTCATTTTTTGCTGTGTAGGAGTCGAACCTCGATTTTCGGCCAATTTCGGCTATTTCGGCGGTGACATAATGTTGAATTTTTTTGTGTAATGATTAAAAATTATAGTGTTTTAGATTGCTCAGTTTATGGGGAGTATCACTATATAAATATTGTACCATTTTTTCATAAGTTCCAATGGTTTTTTTAGCGAAACGTGAAACTTGGTAGTCAAAATAGGTCTTTAGACCAAATGAATGAGTAAAGTGTTGTTTTTTGCAATTGAACAAGTTTTTGGGCCTGCTTTTTGTGTTTTCTGGACTTAATTTAAGTTGTTAAAGCGATTTGTATCAATCAATGGGGTCAACTCAACAATTTTTCTTTTTTCACGATTTCATCAAATTTCTGTGGATGTTTTTTTATGTCAAAACACACAAAACATCATAACCTTCATGGTGAGGTGGGAAATTTTTTCCCACCTCACCATGAGGGTTTGCCGTGACCCAGAACGTAGAAGTGGAAACAAATTACACCCACAAATACGCCAGGAACGCTGTTTCACGTTGTTTTACGTCGGTTCCGGAGATCTTGGGCTTCGATTTAAGCCCAAAAAATGGGGTACAGAACAGTATATTGTTAATATCTCCTAAAGTACTGGACCAAATTAAACGGGAGTGGTCGCATTTTGTTAGCACTGAACCCCTCTTGCTTGCAGTATTTGGTTGGTTTCCCAGATCGGCCTAATCAAAAAGTTATTAATGTTCAAAGTTGAAATAGTTCGAAATTTCGGGCTATTCTTGGTGACCCAAATTTCGGTACAACAAAACAGTAGATTTACCCAACAAGTGTTAGTGTTTTAGAATCCCCAGTTAGTGGGGAGTCTCCCCATATATATTTATTGTAGTGTTTTATGGCATTGACATAGTCAAATTTGGCTCTGTAGTCAGGTCACCTCGCTTTTTTGGTCATTTGGCAGGGTACCTATTTTTTTGCTATAACTTCTTCTAGAATGCACCGATTGTACTCATTTTTTGATATGATGCGTATCTCAAGCAGTGCCACAAACAGCACTAAGGGCGTTTTTTTTGGTTCAGCCGTTTTAGAGAAATTAGCCAGTAAACTTGCCCTCGATTTAAGCCCCAGAAGCGGTTGACACCAGCGGGTGACACCAGTGACACCTTGAAGCTTTGAACTATATTATGAAAGTTGGGTGTTTTGAAATCCTCAGTTAGTGGGGAGTCTCTCCATATATATTTTGTATGCAGTTTTATGTAGTCCAGATGGTGAATTTTAGCGAAACATGAGCCGTACTTGGTCAATTTTGACATTTGGTACGGTACCTTTATGTTGGAATATCTCCTCGTAGAGTGAACCGATTTTTGATTTGTTTGTTGAATTGAACTCAGCCTGAGCCGTACTTGAATCCCTGTAAATGGCGTTTTGTTTCTTTCAGCCGTTTTCGAGAAATTGGTCAGGACACATACCCCCATTTTTACCAATTCGTGTCCGGTACATTTCGTGTATGTCCATGTTAGACCAACCAAAAAGACGAATTTAGTCCCGAGTATTAGTTCCTAAGACTCCACTGATAATGTGGATTCTCCCCATATATGTTTTATAGGGCGTTTTCCGTAGTTTAGGTGGTCAATTTTTGGTCTGCAAGTCACCTCTCCTCGTTTCTGACGAGATTGGTGTGGTACATTAACTTTGCAATATCTCCTCGTAGAATGGACCGATTTGGATGATCTTTTGACATAAAGCGTATCTTAAGGAGTGCTGTTGTTGGTCCCAGTTTGGTTGTTTTTAGTTCGGCCAGTTTTAAAATATTGACTGTTAAAGATACCACTATTTTGACCTGATGAAACAGGAGAGCTGACCCTGTGACTTGGGGATTGGCAGTTACAGAGGACGTGTCACAGAGGACGTGCCACCAGTTACAGGGGACGTGTCACAAAGTTTAAAATCATTATGTAAATTTATTTTTGTTTTTATTTATATAATACTATTATTCTAAGGTGAGGGCCTCGGGCCCGCATGAGGTGCACACCCCCCCTGCCCCGTTGAGACGCCCAGAGGCAACCCCCCCCCGCACTGGTTTTTTTGTGCTCCTCATGTTAGGGATGTATGGTTGCTCCGAGAAAAACGCTTCGCTTGCTTTTCAGTTGAATAATGTTCCAAGATCTTCCAGAGCCCCTTTCTTTTAACCCTCAGTGCCATTTCTGGTACACGGGGTATCAAATCCCAAAAAAAGTGCACACTACTCCTCAGGTACACCTTCAAATTTTGTTATTGTCTGTCTTTATATTCATAATTCTCTGGTCCGTCGTCATCGAGTCATAGCGCAGGGGAAACCCTAGATTTCCTCGATGGCGATAGACTCCTTCAAATATAGCTTTTTTCGGATTTACTTTTTGACTTTTAAATTGACTTTTACTCCCTTGACTATTTGCGTTTGGAGTCATCTTAGATTCCCTCTCAGTCACAATTTCAAGCATCTGAACTCAATTGGCGGCAATTTAATACTAAAAGTCAAATGAAAAGTCAAATGAAAAGTCATTTTTTACTCTCTATCAAAATAAACGGAATAAAATTTTTTTCTCAAATATAGCTTATTTCAAAACGTCAAGGAGTTGTCCAAATCCAACCAAATTTGGTGTGTGAGCCCCACCATGTATGTGGACTGCAAAAGTGAAAACCATTTAGCTATAGCTTGCCTAGAAAAAAAATTCAGAATTTCGTTTGGTAATAGTTGCAAATAAGCGAATTATATTTTTCAAATATAGCTTATTTCAAAACGTTATGGAGTTGTCCAAAACCAACCAAAATTGGTGTGTGAGCCCCACCATGTATGTGGACTGCAAAAGTGAAAACCGTTTAGCTGTAGCTTGCCTAGAAAAAAAATTCAGGATTTCTTTTGTTAATAGTTGCAAATAAGCGAATTATATTT
The DNA here is from genome assembly GCF_964194025.1 of Convolutriloba macropyga. Taxonomy (NCBI): domain Eukaryota; kingdom Metazoa; phylum Xenacoelomorpha; order Acoela; family Convolutidae; genus Convolutriloba; species Convolutriloba macropyga. The sequence goes on along the minus strand of NC_134478.1, from coordinate 36,078,088 downwards.
TTCAAATATAGCTTATTTCAAAATGTCAAGGAGTTGTTCAAATGCAACCAAAATTGGTGTGTGAGTTCCACTATGTATATAGAGTTCAACAGTTAAAACGTTTCAGCTGTAGCTTGCCTAGAAAAAAATCAGAATTTCGTTGGTTTAATAGTTGCAAATAAGCGAATTATGTTTTTCAAATGTAGCCTATTTCAAAACGTCAAGGAGTTGTCCAAATCCAACCAAAATTTGTGTGCAAGTCCCACAATGTATATATTTCCTCATGGCATCTAGAATCTGAATCAAAAAGAATTTCCGATCCAGCTTGCGTAGAAAAAAAGTTCGTTCTCTCGTTGTTTTCGTACGAAATAAGCGAATTTACTTTTTTCAAATATAGCTCATTTCGAAACGACAAGGAGTTGTTCAAATCCAACCAAACTCAAAATCAGAGCTCTACATGACATGTAGATTCTAAATCAAAAAGAATTTCCGATCTAGCTTGCGTAGAAAAAAAGTTCGTCTCTCGTTGTTTTCGTACGAAATAAGCGAATTTACTTTTTTCATATATAGCTTTTTTTCAAAATGCTAGCAAGTTGTCCAAATGAAACGAAACTCATAATTAGAGTTCCTCATGGCATGTAGATTCTAAATCAAAAAGAATTTCCCATCTAGCTTGCGTAGAAAAAAAAGTTCGTCTCGTTGTTTTCGTACGAAATAAGCGAATTTACTTTTTTCATATATAGCTTTTTTTTCAAAATGTTAGGAAGTTGTCCAAATGAAACGAAACTCAAATTCAGAGTTCTACATGACATGTAGATTCTAAATCAAAAACAATTTCCGATCCAGCTTGCGTAGAAAAAAAGTTCGTTCTCTCGTTGTTTTCGTACGAAATAAGCGAATTTACTTTTTTCATATATAGCTTTTTTTCAAAATGTTAGGAAGTTGTCCAAATGGAATGAAACTCAAATTCAGAGTTCTACATGACATGTAGATTCTAAATCAAAAAGAATTTCCGGTCTAGCTTGCGTAGAAAAAAAGTTCGTTCTCTCGTTGTTTCCGTACGAAATAAGCGAATTTACTTTTTCACATGTAGCCTTTTTCACATATAGTTCAAATCCAACCAAAATTGGTGTGCGAGTTGCACTATGCATATAGAACTCAAAAATCAAGACCGTATAGCTGTTCACTTTGACAGAAGTTGACTCTTGTCATTTTAAAACGTGCGCGTTTTGTGTTTTAAGGATGGTTAGGGGACTCTGCGGAAGTCACTCCGAAGTTTTGACTCCGAAAACAATGTGATGCAGTCTTTCGTTAGCTTACTTGTGCGGCTGAAAACTGCTCCGAGTTTTTTTGGGGTGGTTGCTTCCCTAGAAGAAAAAGCCGTTTTGATGAATATTAACACACGATTGTTATCGCCACCGAGAAGTTATCAAAGGCTTAGTAACAGTGGCGATAAAAGAGTGTATGTTAAACTCGTAGTCTAATGCTAAATTGTTTTTCCAGTGTCAATCGGGCATTAAAATTTCATACACTGGCAATTTTTTTAACTGCTATTACTGCAACAGTTGCTGATTAAATTTCATTGGCTAATACTTGCGAATAGGCCGTCGACCTTTTTCGAAATATAACTTTCTTGAAAATGTCAAGGAGTGGTCCAAATCAAAACAAAATTGGTGTGCAAGTCCCACTATGTGTATAAGCTTTATAATTGAAAACCATTTAGGTATAGCTTTCCCAGCTTGCCTGAAAGTAGGTCGTATTTTGTTTTGCTGTTCTAGCATAAAACAGCTATATGAAAAAATCAATCATCGGAACCTTCTCTATAATTTTGAAAACACTGTAATGCGGTGTTTCGTTAGCTGACTTGTGCGGCTGAAAACTGCTCTCTGTGTTGGATGAGTTGAAAAGGAGGTGCTATGGCTTTGATTCTAAATCAAAAAGAATTTTCGATCTAGCCTGCGTAGAAAAAAAGTTCATTCTCTCGTTGTTTTCGTACGAGAATTTACTTTTTTAATATATAGCTTTTTTTCAAAATGTTAGGAAGTTATCCGAATGAAACGAAACTCATAGTTAGAGTTCCTCATGGCATGTAGATTCTAAATCAAAAGGAATTTCTGATCTAGCTTGCGTAGGAAAAAAGTTCGTTCTCTCGTTGTTTCCATATGAAACAAGCGAATTTACTTGTTTCACATATAGCTTTTTTTCAAAATGTTAGGAAGTTGTCCAAATGAAACGAAACTCAAAGTTAGAGTTCCTCATGTCCTGTAGATTCTAAATCAAAAAGAATTTCCGATCTAGGTTGCGTAGAAAAAATTTCGTTCTCTGGTTGTTTTCGTACGAAATAAGCGAATTTACTTTCTTCATACATAGCTTTTTTTTCAAAATGTTAGGAAGTTGTCCAAATGAAACGAAACTCATAGTTAGAGTTCTTTATTGCATTTAGATTCTAAATCAAAAAGAATTTTCGATCTAGCTTGCGTAGAAAAAAAGTTCGTCTCTCGTTTTCGTTCGAAATAATGGAATTTATTTTTTTCATATATAGCTTATTTCAAAATGTCAAGAAAAAGTTCAAATCAAACCAAAATTGGTGTGCGAGTCCCACCATGTATGTAATTGTCAAAAGCGAAAACTGTCTAGCTGCAGCTTGCCTAGAAAAGAATTCAGAATTTCGTTGGTTAATAATCAAAATAAGCGAAATAAACGAAATAAACTTTTTTTCAAATATAGCTTATTTCAAAACGTTAAGGAGTTGTTCAAATGCAACCAAAATTGGTGTGCGAGTCCCACTATGTATATAGATTTCAAAATTGAAACCCGTTTAGCTGTCGCTTGCCTAGAAAAATTTTCAGAATTTCGTTGGTTAAAAGTTGCAAATATGCGAATTATCTTTTTCAAATATAGCTTTTTTCAAAATGTCAAGAAATAGTTCAAATCAAACCAAAATTGATGTGCGAGTCCCACCATGTATGTAAATGTCAAAAGTGAAACTGCTTAGCTGTAGCTTGCCTAGAAAAAAAATCAGAATTTCGTTGGTTAATAATCAAAATAAGCGAAATAAACTGAATAAACTTTCAAATATAGCTTATTTCGAAACGTCAAGGAGTTGTTCCAATCCAACCAAACTCAATATCAGAGTTCTACATGGCATGCACAATCTAAATGAAAAAGAATTTCCGATCTAGCTTGCATAAAGAAAAAGCTCGTTCTCTCGTTGTTTTCGTACGAAATAAGCGAATTATATTTTTCAAATATAGCTTATTTCAAAACGTCAAGGAGTTGTCCAAATCCAACCAAAATTGATGTGCGAGCCCCACCATGTATGTGAACTTCAAAAGTAAAAATCATTTAGCTCTAGCTTGCCAGGAAAAAATTCGGAATTTCGTTCGTTAATAGTTGCAAATAAGCGAATTACGTTTTTCAAATATAGCTGATTTCAAAACGTCAAGGAGTTGTCCAAATCCAACCAAAATTGGTGTGCAAGTCCCACTATGTATATACTTCCTCATGGCATCTAGACTCTGAATCAAAAAGAATTTTCGATCTAGCTTGCATAGAGAAAAAGTTCGTCTCGTTGTTTTCGTACGAAATAAGCGAATTTACTTTTTCATATATAGCTTGAAAAAATCAATCCTCAAAACCTTCTCTATGATTTTGAAAACACTGTAATGCGGTATTTCGTTAGCTGACTTGTGCGGCTGAAAACTGCTCTCAGTGTTGGATGAGTTGTAAAGGAGTTACTATGGCTTTACTAGGAAAAAAAGTTTAGATTTCTTTGGTTAAAAGTAAAAAATAATCTCAATCTTTTTTTCAAAAAAGCTTTCTTGGCAGAATCAACGAGTTGTTCAAATCCAACCAAAATTGGTGTGCGAGTCTCACTATGTATATAGATTTGAAAATTGAAAACCGTTCAGCTCTAGCTTGCATAGGACAAAATCAGAATTTCGTTGGTTAAAACTCAAAATAATCGAAACAAACGGAATAAAAGTTTTTCAAATATAGCTTATTTCAAAACGTAAAGGAGTTGTTCAAATCAAACGAAACTCATAGTTAGAGTTCCTCGTAGCATCTAAATTCTAATTCCAAAAGAATTTTTGATCTAGCTTGCGTAGAAGAAACGTTGGTTCTCTCGTTGTTTTCGTACGAAATAAGCGAAATTACTTTTTTCACATATAGCTTTTTTCAAAACGTCATGGAGTTGTTCAAATCAAACAAAACTCATAGTTAGAGTTCCTCGTAGCATCTAAATTCTAATTCCAAAAGAATTTTTGATCTAGCTCGCGTAGAAGAAACGTTGGTTCTCTCGTTGTTTTCGTACGAAAAAAGCGAAATTACTTTTTTCACATATAGCTTTTTTCAAAACGTCATGGAGTTGTTCAAATCCAACCAAACTCAAAATCAGAGTTCTACATGACATGTAGATTCTAAATCAAAAAGAATTTCCGATCCAGCTTGCGTAGAAAAGAAGTTCATTCTCTCGTTGTTTTCGTACGAAATAAGCGAATTTACTTTTTTCACTTATAGCTTTTTTCAAAACGTCAAGGAGTTGTTCAAATCAAACGAAACTCATAGTTAGAGTTCCTCGTAGCATCTAAATTCTAATTCCAAAAGAATTTTTGATCTAGCTTGCGTAGAAGAAAAGTTGGTTCTCTCGTTGTTTTCGTACGAAATAAGCGAATTTAATTTTTTCATATATAGATTTTTTCACAACGTCAAGGAGTTGTTGAAATCCAAGCAAACTCACTATTAGAGTTTTACAGGGCTTGAGATTAAAGTAGTTTGACTCATGAGACTATGGATTGCATGAATGTAGGTCGTATTTTGTTTTTTTGCTATTCTGGCATAAAATAGCTCTATGAAAAAAAAAATCCTCGAAACATTCTCGATAATTTTGAAAACACTGTGATGCGGTATTTCGTTAGCTGACTTGTGCGGCTGAAAACTGCTCACAGTGTTGGATGAGTTGTAAAGGAGGTACTGTGGCTTTACTACGAAAAAAACTTTAGATTTCGTTGGTTAATAGTAACAAATAAGCTCATAAACTTTTTTGAAATACAGCTTTCATTGAAACGTCAAGGAATAGTTCAAATGAAACCAAAATTGGCGTGAGAGTTGTGATTTAGAAATAAATTTGAGATCTGGAAATTTAGCTGTGCCTTGCTCTAAAAATTGTAGATTTTTGTTGGTTAATAGTTGCAAATAAGCGTTTATCTTTTTTTCAAATAAGCTGTTCAAATGCTAACAATGAGCGTAAATATTCTTTCAGACTGCTCAATCTGACCAGGACAAAGAGAATGGGCCCTTAAAAAAGGTTAAAGGAGGAAAAGCTACAAAAATACTGGAAACAAACCCAAAATCAGTTAGGTTTTTCGGGTTTTCAACGAAGGCCAAGGACATGTCGTCTGCAAAAAAGGAGCTCTTAAAAATGGTTCCAACAGCCATCTCAGTGGTGTTTCTTGACTCAAGACCAAATCAGGAGGGGAGGAATGGGTGGCTCAATTTCGCTGGACCCCGAGATTGTGAGAGTTTCATAAAAGAAATAAGAAAAAATCCCCCCAAAAATGGACTAGCAATAAAAAAGACAGGCGAGCATCAGAAACCATCCAGGAAATCGTTTCTTGCAGCTGAAACAAGTGGTTCGGTCCTTCAAGAGTGGAAAAACCAGAAGTTTCCTTTGCTTGGCAAAGATATAAATTTCAACAATGTTGATGAAACTCGATGTTTGAGTTATAAAAAACTTTGAGTCCTCATTGCTATTATTTTAGCAATTAAAGTTTCTCTCTAACTAGTAGGATTCTCAGATAGAATTTTCTGGGTAAAGCATGACTAGGAAAAATATTGTAGTTTCGTTGGAGTTGCTATGGCTTTACCAGGAAGAAAGTTTAGATTTCGTTGGTTAATAGTAGTAACAAATAAGCTCATAAATTTTTAAAAAACAGCTTTCATTGAAACTTCAAAAATCGCTTTCTGGGCAGCATCAACAAATTGCTTAAATCCAACCAAAATTAGTGTGCGAGTCACACTATGTGAATAGAATTCAAAAAAGAAAACAGTTTAGCTGTATCTTGCCTAGAAAGAAATTCAGAATTTCGTTGGTTAATAATCAAAATTAGCGAAATAAACGGAATAAACTTTTTTTCAAATATAGCTTATTTCGAAACGTCAAGGAGTTGTTCAAATCCAACCAAACTCAATATCAGAGTTCCTCATGGCATTTAGATTCTAAATCAAAAATAATTTCCAATCTAGCTTGCGTAGAAAAAAAGTTCGTCTCTCGTTGTTTCCGTACGAAATAAGCGAATTAGCTTTTTTTTCATATGTAGCTTTTTTCGAAATGTTAGGAAGTTCTTCAAATCATACGAAACTCATAGTTAGAGTTCCTCATGGCATTTAGATTTGGAATCAAAAAGAATTTCCGATCTAGCTTGCGCAGAAAAAAAGTTTGTCTCGTCGTATTCGTACGAAATAAGCGAATTTACTTTTTCAAATAATGCTTTTTTCAAAAGGTCAATGAGCTGTTCAAATCAAACGAATTTCGTAGTTAGAGTTCCTCTTGGCATGTGGATTCTGCCAGAAGTTGCTACTTAGCAAGAAGTTGACTAGCAAAGAAATGAAAATTTGGTTGGTTAATAGTTGTAAATAAGCAAATTAGCTTTTTCAAATCTAGCTTTTTTGAAAACATCAAGGAGTTGTTCAAATCCAACCAAAATTGGTATGAGAGTCCCACTATGTATATAGAACTCAAAAATGAAAACCGTTCAGCTGTAGCTTGCCTAGAAGAAAAATCAGATTTTCGTTGATTAATAGTCGCAAATAAGCGAATTATATTTTTCAAATATAGCTTACTTCAAATCGTCAAGGAATTGTTCAAATGCAACCAAAATTGGTGTGCAAGTGCCGCTATGTATATAGAGTTCAACAGTCAAAACGTTTTAGCTGTAGCTTGCCCAGAAAAAAATCAGAATTTCGTTGGTTTAATAGTTGCAAATAAGCGAATTATGTTTTTCAAATGTAGCCTATTTCAAAACGTCAAGGAGTTGTCCAAATCCAACCAAAATTTGTGTGCAAGTCCCACAATGTATATATTTTCTCATGGCATCTAGAATCTGAATCAAAAAGAATTTCCTATCCAGCTTGCGTAGAAAAAAGTTCGTTCTCTCGTTGTTTTCGTACGAAATAAGCGAATTTACTTTTTTCATATATAGCTTTTTTTCAAAATGCTAGCAAGTTGTCCAAATGAAACGAAACCCATAGTTAGAGTTCCTCATGGCATGTAGATTCTAAATCAAAAAGAATTTCCCATCTAGCTTGCGTAGAAAAAAAGTTCGTCTCTCGTTGTTTTCGTACGAAATAAGCGAATTTACTTTTTTCATATATAGCTTTTTTTCAAAATGTTAGGAAGTTGTCCAAATGAAACGAAACTCAAATTCAGAGTTCTACATGACATGTAGATTCTAAATCAAAAACAATTTCCGATCCAGCTTGCGTAGAAAAAAAGTTCGTTCTCTCGTTGTTTTCGTTCGAAATAAGCGAATTTAATTTTTTCGGATCTTTTCCGTTTGTGCCCCCCCAGTACGTTATGCCCCCCCCACTTACAGAGCACGTGTCATTACATAGTAAATCATGATGTAAAATTATTGCACGTGCGTCTGGGGGTTGCAAATAATATGCACCCACTAAGCTGGGGGGGGGCACAAACGGAAAAGATCCCTTTTTTCATATATAGCTTATTTCAAAACGTCAAGGAGTTGTTCAAATCCAACCAAACTCAATATCAGACTTCTATATGACTTGTAGAATCTAAATCAAAAAGAGTTTACTATCTAGGTTGCGTAGAATAAATTTCGTTCTCTGGTTCTTTTCGTACGAAATAAGCGAATTTACTTTTTTCATACATAGCTTTTCAAAATGTTAGGAAGTTGTCCAAATGAACTCACTATCAGATTTTTATGTGGCATGAGATTGCACAACCAACAAAAGATTTCATTATAGCTTAAATATCAAAACGTTTGTCTCTTAGTTGTCGTAACTTGTTGTTTTGCAATTCTGGCAAAAATATCTCTTTTTGAAAAAATCAGTCCTCAAAACCTTCTCTATAATTTTGAAAACACTGAAATGTGGTAATTCGTTAGCTGACTTGTGCGGCTGAAAACTGCTCTCAGTGTTGGATGAGTTGTAAAGGAGGTATTATGGCTTTACAAGGAAAAAGTTTAGATTTCTTTGGTTAAAAGTAACATATAAGCTCAATCTTTTTTTCAAAAATAGCTTACTGGGCAGCATCAATGAGTTGTTCAAATCCAACCAAAAATGGTGTGCGATCCCCACTATGTATATAGAACTCAATAGTGAAAACGGTTTAGCTGTAGCTTGCCTAGAAAAAAATCGGATTTCCGTTGGTTAATAGTTGCAAATAAGCGAATTATATTTCTCAAATATAGCTTATTTCAAAACGTCAAGGATTTGTCCAAATCCAACCAAAATTGGTATGTGAGCGCCACCATGTATGTGAACTGCAAAAGTGAAAACCATTTAGCTGTAGCTTGCCTAGAAAAAAGTTCAGAATTTCGTTTGTTAATAGTTGCAAATAAGCGAATTATATTTTTCAAATCTAGCTTTTTTGAAAACGTCAAGGAGTTGTTCAAATCCAACCAAAATTGGTGTGAGAGTCCCACTATGTATATAGAACTCAAAAGTGAAAACCGTTCAGCTGTTGCTTGCCTAGAAAAATTCCGATTTTCGTTGGTTAATAATCAAAATAAACGGAATGAACTTTTTTCAAATCTAGCTTTTTTCAAAACGTCTAGGAGTTGTTGAAATCCAAACACACTCACTATCAGAGTTCTACATGACATGAGATTGAACACCAAGAGTTATTGGTATAGCTGGCCTACGAAAAATAACTCTTATTTTCGTTGCTATTATTCAAATTAATCGGAATAAACGGAGTATTTATTTTTTTCAAATATAGCTTTCTTCAAAACCTCTTTTATGATTTTGAAAACACTGTGATGCGGTGTTTCGTTAGCTGACTTGTGCGGCTGAATACTGCTCGCAGTGTTGGATGAGTTGTAATGGAGGTACTTTGGCTTTAATAGAAAAGTTTGTTGGTAAAAGCTCAATCTTTTTTTCAAATGTAGCTTTCTTTGAAACGTCAACGAGTTGTTCAAATCCAATCAAAAATGGTGTGCGAGTCCCATTATGTATGTAAATGTCAAAAGTGAAAACCATTTAGCTCGAGCTTGCTTAGGAAAGAAAATAAGAGTTTCGTTGGTTATTAATCAAATAAGCGAATTATATTTTTCAAATCTAGCTTTTTTGAAAACGTCAAGGAGTTTTTCAAATCCAACCAAAATTACTGTGCGAGTCCCGCTCTGTATATAGAAATCAGACGTGAAAATGTTTTAGCTGTAGCTTGCCTAGATAAAAATCAGAATTTTGTTGGTTAATAGTTGCAAATAAGCGAATTATATTTTTCAAATATAGCTTATTTCAAAACGTCAAGGAGTTTTCCAAATCCAACTAAAATTGGTATGCAAGTCCCGCTATGTATGTTGTCCCTCGTGGCATTCAGATTCTATATCAAAAAGAATTTCCGATCTAGCTTGCGTAGAAAAATTTCGTCTCTCGTTATTTTCGTGCGAAATAAGCGAATTTACTTTTTTCATTTATAGCTTTTTTTGAAAACATCAACGAAATGAACGAATTTAATTTTTTCATGTATAGCTTTTTTCATAAAGTTAGGAAGTTGTCCAAATGAATCGAAACTCATAGTTAGAGTTCCTCATGGCTTTTTAATTCTACATCAAAACGAATTTCCGATCTAGATTGCTTAGAAGAAAAGTTCGTTTCTCGCGTTTTTTACATGTAAATATATGTATGCCTCAATGCCAACAAATTTTGTTCCACTATTAAAACAATTTTTTAAGCGCTGCTTTTGAATAGTTTGTTTTCGAAGTTATCTTTTGATACGATTTTTAGAACATAATGGAAAAGCAACAGGTTCAAACCAATGAAAATGAAAAACCCAAAAGAAAAAGAGGAAATAGAAGTCAGGAAGCTATCAACAAACGAAAAAAGAAGTACACTGATAAACAGCTAGGTTTGCTCCGTAAGATCAACATCAGACTGACTAGTGATTTAGAGCAAGCAAACAACAACCTGACAGTAACTAAAAACAAACTTCTGGAGTGTCAGTTAGGAGCAAAAAAATTGACTTCAAGAGTAAGTTTTAATTTAACGTTAATATACGTTTTACGTATAAAATTTACAGAAAGATTTCTGGACAGAGCAGATGGTTTGATTTTTTAGAGTGTCCTAAGCCAACGTCAACCTTTTCGAGTGCTTCCACTTCATCCTACTGAACGAAAAGAGAACCACGATGGTCGAACCCAAAGAAGTAGAGTTGTAAAATGCCTACCGCTCGTTGACTGTTTTAGTGCTAGTAATTTCACTGTTCGATTTGACAGACGTCTTGGTTCAGGATGTTTCGGTGATGTATATGCTTGTGGTTTTGGATACAAGAAGAAAATTCAATGTGTTATAAAGATAGCCAAAAAAGGTGGCGAGCATGACCTAGTCTTAGAGGGGCGTGTTTTGCAAAAACTAGTAGACGATCCAGCTGATTGGCGGCAAAAGTTTTTTGCTTTCCCATTCGGTTATAGTGAAAAGTACAAGGGTCTTGTTTCCGAGAGATTTTTTGGGTTTTCAGTTAGGCAGCACGCATCTCAGAAGCTGGAAAACGATTGGGTGAAACGACTCATAGAGATAACTGAAGCACTCTCATTTATGCATGAGCGGCAAGTTCTTCATCTGGACCTTCATTCTAGTAACGTCCTTTTCTCGAAAGACTCTTCCAAAATTATTGACTTCGGCAAGGCAACTCTTTCCAGTTTTCCGATTACTTTTATGTTAGACTCCGATGAAAGAATGGAATATAATCAAAAATACAAGCAAATTGAATTCGAGTTAAGGAATGAAAAAAACGTTCAAACGAAAGAATGTTCGGACATTTTTAGTTTTGGTGTCCTAATTTCCTTTATTGGCAACAGTTGTGTTGTCTCAGACGCTCTGAAAAAAGCTTTTACAGATTTGAGTAGCAGATGTTGTGCACCAAGAGCAATTCGAAGTTCTCTTGTGTTAGTACTCATGGACTTGCAGGAAATCAAAAGTGCATAGCGTGTATGATACTTTGTTAATTGAGTTTCTTTCCCATGAAATTGAACATTTTGTTATCTGTGATCAAAATCTTTTGAAATTTGTCAGCTTTTGAAATTTCGTTTCATTGGATGGTAAATCTTTTTTTGGCTTTTCAGAATCATGTGTTCTCAATCTAGTGATATTTCCCAAATGAGAGAAATTACCAACTCACAGCGGGTAAATAGAGGAAAGAAGCTGGCGCACAGCATTGACGATAGCAAAACGGCTAGAAAGGCTGCAAAATTGGTTTGGATGTTCCTGAGCGACGCTGATGCTAAGCCGTTCACGCTCACGAGTCACGATGCTCTGTGGCCTGTAGGGCTTTCTCTTGAGGAAAAAATGACCATGAGGCAACCTCGAACTCTCAAGTTCAAGACAACTGAAGATGGAGAGTTTACTGCAAGTTTCGTTGGGAAAGTAAAACGTGTGCAACAGGATGAAGCAACTGAGGTTCTCACCAAGAAGAGAAAAAACAGAATGGATGAGCCTGCAGCGAACATTAGCAGTCTGCGGTAAGGTTTTTAAGCTGAAATTGAATTTTTGTAAAAAAAAAAATGCCGCAGAACGTTTATGAAGATTCTAAAACTAAACTTGCTTTTTTGTCCATTTTGTAAAGAAATTGAAGTGCTTGTTGTTTCTGATAGCGTCACGGATAATTGTTCCCTAATACTGGACACCTCGACAGCCGAGAATGAAAATGATGAAAACCTAGCTGGCGCAAACCCTGATAGTGAGGCTCCGGAAACAAAAAAGTGCAAAACAGGAAAAGAAAAGAAGAATGAGGTGATTGAGCCTAGCCTTCAGCTTGGATTGTCCTGTAGCAAGACACCTACTCCTAGAGAGACAAGCAACGCTACATCAAAGGTTGGAGTGAAATGAATTGGTTTCGTGCTTGCAATCAAATTGAATCTTTTTCGATGGATTTTTCACAAAACATTTTAATAGAAAAAAACGTTGACCTTAAAATTTCATTAAAACTATTTGGCTTTGACTTATTCATATTTTCAGTTTCAACGATTTGATTTATGTTTTAACAGGACCAAAAAGCAACGGATACTGTTAGTAACAGTGAAGTGATGGAGTTCATGTATCGAAAGTTTTCGGAATTGTCAGAGATGAGCGCTGAACACAATAGAAAACAGATGAAGGAGACAGCGAGGCTGAGGCAGAGAATAATTGAAATTCTGAAAACTGGAGGAAGTCAGGACGCTACTGCCAGGGGTTCTTTCTCAAATGAAGGCCAGGAAGCAAGCGAAAACGATGTGGAGCCAGTAATGTTTGAGGGAAGAAATTTGATGGATTTCGCAGTCGCTGACGGTGCATCTACCTTTGGTCGTCTTCTTGGAGCAAAACTGTTTGGCAGTGAGAAGAATTGCACATTGATGTTTGAAAGACTGGGATGCAAAGTGAGACGAACTGGAGGCAGAGTTCCGTGTGATCCTGTGTTGGAGGAAAAATTCACTAGTTAGTTCTGGTTGTTCTTGGAAACCAACAGTTCTTTCCTGCAACCATGTAACTAAACAATTGTAGATAGAATTTTTTTGCTACAATAACTGTTACGATAACTGATACGATAACTGATAATTTTGATAACATAACCATTTGTTTCAGAGCTGGTGAAACAGAAATTTCAGCACAAGGGTACCAGTGCAGTTGTTGAAGCCATTCGGGGTGCCAACCAATATGGTGCCGAAATGAAGCAGAGATTTCCAGGAGTCGAGCCAAAATTTTCTTCGCTTGATTGAGAAGTCGCCGGGAGGAAAACCTGTCATAGATTTTGCAATTGATTTAGTTTTCTTTCTTTCTTTTATTGCATACTCTGCAACAACTTGTGCCAGTGCAATAAAACTGCTGAATTGACAAGGTTCTGAAACATCATGTGTCTTGATTCTGTGGTGACTCTTGTACGTTTTACGATTTCGCTGTAAAAAATAAACAAGTTCCACCGATTGTTTTTCAAGAGCATAACTTCAGAACACAAAAATATTTGAATGGCAGAGAGTTTTTGAGAAATACCACGTGTGAATATCCGATTTGATCAGTTTTGGACCATATTGACTCAGAACTCTAATAACTAAGTTAATTGATATTTTTCAGGTCAATATGAGTGAGTCAAGTAATTCTCTCATTGATGAGGAAGTTATAACATTTAGAAAAACTACCAAGAGGGCCAACGATTTTCTAGAGTCCTCCGACGAAGAACTGATGAAAGATTGTCATCCGCATTCAACTCCCCTTGACCCAGAGCGTCAAGAGTTTGAACTTTTTAAGAGAAGGATCGATGAAACAATAACAACACACAAAGCTAATCTCAAACGCTTTCGCGATGAGGAAAAAGCAAATAACGAGGAGTTTTTGAATGTTTTGAGTATAATAGTGAGGGGTGAAACGCCTGATTTTGACAATGTAACTGACCATCCAGAAGTGCTGTGGAATGGGGAAAATTTAATGTCGTTGTACGCAGGGCCGGAGCCGACAAAATTTGGCCGCCAATTGGCTGTTAAAATGTTTGGTGGGAAAGATACTTGCTTGTTGAAGACCCATATCATTGGTCCCGTGAAAGGCAGACGTGAATCCAGGACACCTATATCCGAGGAAGGTCGCAAGACATTCGAAGGTAATCTTTGACAAGCTTCACTTTTTTTCAGTGCACAAAAAATCTGCTCCAGATACATTTACCAATCGAATCTTGATTTGGCTTATTTAGTTTCCAACTTACTTTTCAGCGTTTTACAGTTAGAGGCTTGTTTTAATCCCGCGAAGAGACTTTGCTGTATTTTTTCTATTTCAGCTGTTGTCAGACTGAAGTACCCAAAGATGCCTTGCTTTGCTCACAAGGAGGCGCGAAAATCAGCCAACCAAATGGGTCTAGACTTCAAACAATATGAAGAGGAGAAGACGACCATTGTACCTGAACAATGAGAATTTTGGAGCTTTCCCATTACAAAGAAATTCTTATTCTTGCAATTGGCGCTTCATTTCAAGATACTATTTTCATCTAAATGCTGAGTATGATGGAAAACTTGAAAAATCTTCTTGAAATTGTTTTGTTCTATTTTAATAAGAAATTGTCCTTTCACCATTGGGGTTGTTTATCTTCACCTAGACAGGTTTTACTTGATGTTCATTTTTCCAGAAATATGTTAAGATGTTTCGCAATTGCTCAAGCCGATGCCCATGTCACCAAATCTCTCGTTAAGAGTAGTTCACTCGATGTAAAGGCTATGGTAGAGATGTGGTCAAGTGAGACTTACGCCGAACGCTTGAAATTGGATTTCAAACTGCTTGAATATGATACATTACTTCGATGCTGCTATATTGATGCCAAAGAGGCTTGTTTTACGTTTAAGCCAGACCAGTTTGGTGGATACGGCCTTTTCTACGATGGCAAGCAATCGTTGTTTTCCTCTACTAGTTTTCGTAAAAACTACCTGCCATCAATTGTTGGCTATGTCGAAAAAATACCAGCAGCATTAGTAGGTTGTTTTGCCGACATATCACTATTTGAAAAAACTGATCTCTGTAAATTCGATAGGATAATGGTTGGGGCTACTCGATTTGCAAACCACAGCTGCCGACCGAATTGCAAGTATACAATTTTTGATTCTGGTAAACGAAAAGCAATCAAACTAGAAATCTTAAAGCAAGTAAATCCTGGAGATGAAATTACAGTTTTTTATTCTTCGCAAAAATTCTTTGGAGAAGGAAATCAAAATTGTCAGTGTCCTCACAAAGATTTACATGCCATGGTTTCAGCTGAAGCGCTGGCAGACTCGAAGCGAATTACTCTCCCCAGAACTCGTTTGGTTTACCCACAAAAACGGAAAAGACTGTTTATCACGAAAACCTCAAAGAATAAAAGAGAGAAAATTGGAGAAATAAGAAACTTTCCTGAGAGCAATTCGGGCTCGGAATCAAGCACGTATGAATGTGATCTGGACTCAGACGATATCGAAGATTCTAGTGTTGACGAAAGCTCCAGTTCACAAAACGAAGCTTATCCAGTTCCTTGTATTTCGTCTCCTCAGAGTGCAGCAGACACACTAGACTTCGATGTGAGCACACTAGCGTCGACAGAGCGTTATAACAGTGATTACAACTCATCAGACAGCAGTGAGTCTGTTAACGAGTTTTCTTTGACAGGCTCTAGCACTGAGAATTTCTTATTGTGTGTGCACGAAATTATTTCTCGGCATGGCACATCGGATGCTGAAGCACATGATTGGTTGAAACTGATCAGAGCAACATTTCCTGAGAAGAACATTCCCAGCTTCAAAGCAGTTAAACGGGAAACAAGTATAACAAAATCCGAAGAGAAAATTCGATGCCAGCCTTGCGCGAACGGACAACTGTGGAAACTGGACTTCACCAAGGAACTTAAAAATATTATTGATGACAATCTGAAAGTATTTGAGAACTATTCATCTTCTACAGGATGCGAGAATGATTTAAAATTACCACCAACTTTTGACCCAAATAGAAATACAATCAATATATTCTTGCTTATGAACTCTGACGGTGTACGGGTGATCAACTCAAATAAACAGTCTCTATGGCCCCTCTGGCTAGCCATAGCCAATTTACCTCCTGTAAAGAGATGTATGTTCCGAAATATAGTTCTGGCACGGTTGTGGTTCGGATCTGGCAAGCCATCCTGGGATGAAATGTTTGAGGTATGCCAAATCAACAATTAGCCAAAATATAATATTTTTTATGGGTATCAAAATAAATTTTTCTTTTTTAAGGGAATCAAAAACGAGTTGAACAATTCTCTCTATTGCTCCTTCAATGGAACGCAGTGGAAGATTAGATTTGAAATTATTGCATTGGTAGCGGATCTTCCAGCAAAGTGTTCTATCTTAAACATGCAACAATTCAACGCATACTACGGCTGCACTCTCTGTAACGTTAAGTGCCAAAGAAGCAGCCAAAGGAAGCTTTTTTATCCGAATGAACGTTTTTCTATGCGCTCCACATTACAGCATTATTCCTATCTACAAAGGTTAAATGAAACCAATTCTGCATCCTTCAGGGGAGTCAAAGGACCGGCCAAAATTTTTCAATTGATTCCCAATCTTCCTCTGTCAGCTCCAGTTGATTATATGCATCAGATTTTGTTGGGCGTTGCTCGAACGCTCTTCTATATAATTAAGGACGCCTTCAAAAGGAATATTGCCAATTTCAATGCTTCTCTTCGTTGCATAAAGGTTAGTTTTTTTGGCGACAATCATGTTATTTTTTGACTTTGCACAACAATGCTCTTTTTCTAGCTGCCTGACGAGTTTAAGAGAAAGTTGCGGCCTTTGGGTGAAATTGAATTCTTCAAAGCGAACGAAATTAAAGTTTGGCTGATTTATGTGGGGCCTATTGTTCTTCGTGGATTATTGTCTTCGACTCTTTACCAGCGACACCATCTTCTGAGCTTCACTACGAGGTTGCTTCTTTCGTCAAATCGTTATGCCGATGAGGCCGACAAATTAATCAAAAATTTTCATAAGATTACTGAAGAAAATCAAGGACTAGATGTTTTCTCCGCGAACATGCACTCATTAAATCATCTCCCTTGGCAAGTGAAGAATTTTGGTCCTTTATGGTGTACCTCCGCGATAATGTTCGAGTCAGCGAATCATCTCCTAAAGGCAAAATTCAGTGGAACGGTCAACCATTTAAGGCTGATAGTGGAGAGGTACAATCGATATAAAAGTATCAAGCGAAGGAAACCTGTTAAAGATGCTTTGCATGACCTATGTTTGATTTTGCGGAAAGAAAAGAAATCTTTTCAACCAAATCACTGCGTTCAAAAAAATTGGAGAGGTGGCAGTCCTGAAAAATTTTGGTTCGACACGTGTAGTATCAAAAACTTTAATTTACAATCGATCTCGAAGAGTGAACCCAATGCATACGTTTCACTAATGTCCGAGGGCGACGAGTTATTTGGTGTAATCGAAAAATTTTTTTCCTTCTCTTCCACCAATTATGCGGTCGTGTCATGTTTCACGATCATTGAGTGTGTAAAACCCGAAAACGTTGATCTTAATATCTTTTCATTCATTCATGTGAAGTTATCAGGCAAGCAGATTGAGTGTAATGTATCTGACATCTCTGGAAAGATGCTAAAAGTTGTTTACGACGGGAAAATTTTTCTAAGTCCTTTGCTTGATGTATTTGAACATGATTAATTGCTTTTGTACTTCAGGTTACTTTAAAGAGTTCAATTAACGTTCTACAAAAAATCGCTTCACTTCTCTCAGAAGACTAGAGTTATCTTGATACGAAGGAGATCACTGGTTCAATCTCTAGAATGAAAGAGTTTTGACTGCATTAGGCTAGCGGCATAGATAAAGCTTTTTTAAAATTTATGTTGTACTTTGTGCTACTATAAAGAGTACAATTGAGATTTCCTAAAAACGTCTCACTTTTTACCGCATAAAAATGTTTTATAATGCAGTGGCAACCATACATCAGAGTGGAGTGATTTATCAATTGCTGGTTTTTTCAATCAATTTGACCCTTTTGACATTTTAATCATAGAAAGATGTGATTGGTTTCATTAGAAAATTAGTTGGGCATACGTCTTTGTAACTGAATTCTTTTTCCAACTCTCTCTCTCTCTCTCTCTCTCTCTCTCTCTCTCTCTCTCTTCATTTCGAGGAATTATCAATTCGATTTTAATCTCACTTAACAAAACCCTGTATCTTTATAGTCAGCCATATAACGGTCCATATTTTTTTGCTTTAGTAAACATAACAGGTCATAATGGTGAATTAACAACCGAAAAATCGGCCATAATGGTACCTTATCAACCATAAAAAGGGCCATGATGTTAACTTAACAACCGTAAAACACGCCACTATGGTAACTTACCAACCATAAAACTGGCCATAATAGTTATTTTTAACCAATCATAAAACTGGCCATAATGGTAACTTACCAACCATAAAACAGGCCATAATGTTAACTTACCAACCATAATACGCGCCATTATGGTAACTTAGCAACCATAAAACTGGCCATAATGGTAACTTACCAACCATAAAACTGCCCATAATGGAAACTTACCAACCATAAAACTGGCCATAATGGTAACTTACCAACGATAAAACGGGCCATAATGGCACCTTATCAACCATAGAACGGTTCATAATGGTACCTTTCTTAACATAGAACTGGCCATAATGGCAACATAGCAAATGTAAACTGAGCATCATGTCATGAACATTTCTGTTCCCTGGTTGACCAAACTTACCAACCATAAAAAGTTGCCATTATGGTCCATAAAAGTTCATAAAAAATTCCGTTCTATGAACTTGCTATGGTTTGTAAGTTTCCATAATGGCCCTTTTTTTGGTTGGTAATTTTTGTATGGCAACTATAACCTTTTTTTATAGTTGCCATAAAAAATTACCAACCATAAAAAGGGCCATTATGGAAACTTACAAACCATAAAACGGGCCATAATGGCACCTTATCAACCATAGAACGGTTCATAATGGTACCTTTCTTAACATAGAACTGGCCATAATGGCAACATAGCAAATGTAAACTGAGCATCATGTCATGAACATTTCTGTTCCCGGGTTGACCAAACTTACCAACCATAAAAAGTTGCCATTATGGTCCATAAAAGTTCATAAAAAATTCCGTTCTATGAACTTGCTATGGTTTGTAAGTTTCCATAATGGCCCTTTTTATGGTTGGTAATTTTTGTATGGCAACTATAACTTTTTTTTATAGTTGCCATAAAAAAATTACCAACCATAAAAAGGGCCATTATGGAAACTTACAAACCATAGCAAGTTCATAGAACGGAATTTTTTATGGACTTTTATGGACCATAATGGCAACTTTTTATGGTTGGTAAGTTTGGTCATCCCGGGTAGTTTTCCCATTTCATATGCTCAAAAATGCAATTTAACACAAACGGAGTTTTCAATATAATGCTGCAGCGAAGTTTTAAACTTAACGCGTGTAAAAGAAAAAGAAATCTTTCCGTTTGTGCAGACTATTGGGTGCACTACGCAGACCCACAAGCCTGATTTTAAATAATAATTAACTGCGTAATGGCACCTGCTCAAATACTCGATTTGCAAAAAGTACGATGCGGCCCAAATAAAAATGTTTCGAAATTACAGCTCTGTCCCACTAAAGCCCCCCCACCTTAAAAGATTAATAGCCTATAGCCTCAAATCATGGTAAACATACCATATTGATTGACTATAATTTCGCGAAAATGACCCCTTGACGAAAGATCTGTTCGACATAGGTTAATGCCTAAAAAACCAAAAAATTAGAAACCTTGAAACTGAACTTGTCCAAGAAAAAATAATATCAACTATTTTCCTAAATAGTCGACAGCAAGAACGACTTCAATTGATTTCTAAAGACGAAATAATACCAATATCAAAACTAGTGTCAAAAAGTATCATTAGTTGAAATTCTGGGGATGCAAACAGATAGGATGTAAAAAACTTAAATTTAGGTATTCAAATTGCCAGGCTCACGCCTCTGTTGATCAGATCTTCGGTGTTGTCCATTTGACGCATGTTAACTTGAAGATGTCGAAATGTTGAGGGGCCCAGCGTTTATCCCTGCTTTGAAACAGTCCAAAGATGGGCTTGAAACCGCTTCATCTGGTAGCTGATTCCACTATTTTGGTGCCTTAACGCTAAAGAAATTCATCGGCTATTCAATTCTCAATTCCATATTAAAAATTTTGCATTGGTTATCCCTTATTTCTTTTCAACTCGTTCCAAATAAGCTAGTTGTCACCTTCGCGTCTTACTTCTTCGTCAGTATCTTGTAGATTTGTTTCATCCTGCAATAGTTTATTGTTGGCAGCCTGAGTAGCTTGGATCTCTTTTGGCAGAGTTTAATCTCTTCCGATCTCTAAAACTATAAGTGTTGTTCGACGCTGTAATTTCTCTATTAGAACTGAGTGTTGGACATTAGACTTCGTTTGAAATTTCAGGGTGCGGCCCCACAAGTGCCTTGTTTAGCTGAGGGAAGGTCTCCATTGTCAACATTTGGTCGGTTTATAGATTTTTGCGTTATCTTTTGCTTATGATGTTATTTGAGGGTCGAAGATTAGCTTTTAGTCTATGCTTACACCAAGGTCTTTCTTTGATTCAACTCCAGCTATTTCGTCATCTTTGTTCAATTTGCAGACCCGTTCTGTTTGTTATTCTTCGTTGATTTGATCGGTCTAACGCTATTTGTTAGTTGAAACGTTGTAGACAATGTTTGGACCAGATCAAAACATTGATCAGAACTTGTTGCCGTAGTTTCTAATTGTCGTCTCTTGTGATTGAAGTGAATAATTTAGCATCACCTGCAAAAATGTATATATGTGAAACAAAGCAGTCGGGCATTGAGTTTGTTTACATAAAAAAAATTGGGCCCAACACTGACAGTTGCTAGAAGCCACTTCGGACTGGTTTTCAGTTGAAGTAGTTCCTATTAAACCTTTTATTCGCAGCCATTTATTCCCTCTGTCTGAGAGAATTTTTATCCAATCATTTGTTTTGCCCTTTACTCCGTAATATTTTAGCACTCCTTGTAGCAGACCGTGTGGCACAGTATCAAAGTCGTTTAACTCGAGATATATATTCTCTGGTGATGCCAGATGAAATTTCCCATCAACAATTTCCCAAAAAATTGTAAATGTTTCACCGCATTTCTCGCGATTTCGATAAATCTGTCGATTTTTGTTCAAAATTGACACTCATGTTTCTCCAGATGTCCTTGATTGTTAAGTTCAGTTCTCTATTCCCTGTACAATATCTTCTGCCTGACGAGACAATGAAAATTCAAGTGCCCTTTATTCTTCCAAATTTTCCTCTTAACTACAAATTTTTTTGTAGGAGAAGTCTTGGCTGACCCCTATGTACTTCCAATCAAATGTACCTTCTTAACCATGATTGCAAGATGATTGTTCGCTGAATTTGCTAGTGCTTTGTTTTTGTCCCTTTCTAGCATACCAATGTCTACAACCTGGCTTCTTGTTACGGGAAAATCGTCAAGGGTGATCTATTCCTCAGACACATGTTTGGGATTTTGTCGGATAGAGAACTTACAGAAAACAAATTGCGCTAAACGGCGAGCCGTAAAATTTTGTTGGAACCTTCGCTAGGGGAAGGAATTTTTTGTATCCTTGTTAGAGCACCTGGAAGGGAGATGGTTTCCAAATTGCCCGACTCAATGAACCGTGACTGGGATGGCGATGACATTTTGATGGCGATGTCTTGAAATCCCCATTTATTGACGTAATAGCATAGTTTTCCCATTTCATATGCTCAAAAATGCAATTTAACACAAACGGAGTTTTCAATATAATGCTGCAGCGAAGCTTTAAATTTAATGCTTGTGTAAGAAATTAAGATCCTTTCCGTTTGTTCAGACTAATGGGTGCAAATTATTGCTCTCCGCAGACCCAACAGCCATTTTTCAAATAAGAATTAACTTCGTAATATCACCTGCTCAGGTACTGGATTTGCAAAGAGTACCAGGCGGCCCAAATACAAGTGCTTCGAAATAACAGCTCTCTCCCATTTTTGCCCCCACCTTAAAAAAGTAATAGCCTATATCCTCTAATTATGGTAAACATTTAGTTTCGCGGAAAATCTTTACAGGGAAAGACACAAAAGTTGATGGAGCAAATGATCCCTCGACAAAAGATCTTGAACTCCCATTTATTCACGTAATAGCATAGTTTTCCCATTTCATATACTATGCAATTTAACACAAACGGAGTTTTCAATATAATGCTGCAGCGAAGTTTTAAACTTAACGCGTGTAAAAGAAATAAGAAATCTTTCCGTTTGTGCACACTATTGGGTGCATTACGCAGACCCACAAGCCAGATTTTAAATAATAACTAACTGCGTAATGGCACCTGCTCAGATACTCGATTTGCAAAAAGTACGATGCGGCCCAAATAGAAATGTTTCGAAATTACAGCTCTGTCCCTGTATCAATCTATTTTTCTAAATAGTCGACAGCAAAAACGACTTCAATTGATTTCTAAAGACGACATAATACCAATATCAAAACTAGTGTCAAAAAGTATCATTAGTTGAAATTCTGGGGATGCAAACAGATAGAATGTAAAAAACTTAAATTTAGGTACTCTAATTGCCAGGCTCACGCCTCTGTTGATCAGATCTTCTGTGTTGTCCATTTGACGCATGTTAACTTGAAGATGTCGAAATGTTGACGGGCCCAGCGTTTATCCCTGCTTTGAAACAGTCCAAAGATGGGCTTGAAACCGCTTCATTTGGTAGCTGATTCCACTCTTTTGGTGCATTAACGCTAAAGAAATTCATCGGCTATTCAATTCTCAGCTCCATATTAAAAATTTTGCATTGGTTATCCCTTATTTTTTTTCAACTCGTTCCAAATAAGCTAGTTGTCACCTTCGCGTCTTACTTCTTCGTCAGTATCTTGTAGATTTGTTTCAACCTGCAATAGTTTATTGTTGGCAGCCTGAGTAGCTTGGA
Organism: Convolutriloba macropyga; assembly: GCF_964194025.1. Classification (NCBI taxonomy): domain Eukaryota; kingdom Metazoa; phylum Xenacoelomorpha; order Acoela; family Convolutidae; genus Convolutriloba; species Convolutriloba macropyga. Next base: position 36,055,421 of record NC_134478.1, on the reverse strand, counting down.
TCTCTTTTGGCAGAGTTTAATCTCTTCCAATCTCTAAAACTATGCGTGTTGTTCGACGCTGTACTTTCTCTATTAGAACTGAGTGTTGGACATTAGACTTCGTTTGCAATTTCAGGGTGCGGTCCCACAAGTGCCTTGTTTAGCTGAAGGAAGGTCTCCATTGTCAACATTTGGTCGGTTTATAGATTATTGCGTTATCTTTGCTTATGATATTATTTGAGGGTCGAAGATTAGCTTTTAGTCTATGCTTACTCCAAAGTCTTTCTTTGATTCAACTCCAGCTAGTTCGTCATCTTTGTTCAATTTGCAGACCCGTTCTGTTGGGTTGTTCTTTGTTGATTTGATCGGTCTAACGCTATTTGTTAGTTGAAACGTTGTGGACAATGTTTGGACCAGATCAAAACATTGATCAGAACTTGTTGCCGTAGTCTCTAATTGTCGTCTCTTGTGATTGATGTGAATAATTTAGCATCACCTGCAAAAATGTATATATGTGAAACAAAGCAGTCGGGCATTGAGTTTGTTTACATAAAAAAATTGGGCCCAACACTGACAGTTGCTAGAAGCCACTTCGGACTGGTTTTCAGTTGGAGTAGGTCCTATTAAACCTTTTATTCGCAGCCCTTTATTCCCCTTGTCTTAGAAAATTTTTATCCAATCCATTGTTTCGCCCTGTATTCCGTATTATTCTAGCACTCCTTGTTGCCGACAGAGTGGCAGATTATCGAGGGTTTTTGACTCGAGATATATAATCTATAATTCGTGTCCAATGGCAAGTGCGTCGGTCCATTTGTCCATGGTTTTTTAGTTAACTGCGCTGTCATCAGTTTTGCGGTCTTGAATACCAAAACTGCTTCCAGCGTAAGATGTTTTATTCATTTAGATAATTCATGAAATGCCGCCAGATGAAACTTTCCATCATTTTACATGGAATAGATAGTAAGTTGAACTGAAGAGTTTGTAAATGTTTCACCGCATTCCTCGCAATTTTGATAAATCAGTCAAAAGTTTTTCAAAAATGGCACTCAATTTTCTCCAGATATCTTTGATTGTTCAGTTCAGTTTTCTACTCCTTGTAAAAGATCTTCTGCTTGGGGAGACAATGAAAATTCAAGCGCCCTTCTTCTTCCAAGTTAATTTTTTTTAACTTCAAAACTCTTTGCCGGAGAAGTCTTTACTGAACCCCACGTAATTCCAATCAACTGTTCCTCCTTACCCACGAAGCTTCTGATTATTTAATTGCAAGATGATTGTTCGCTGAATTTGCTAGTGCTTTGTTTTCGTCCCTTTCTAGCATACCAATGTCTACAACCTTGCTTCTTGTTACGGTAAAATCGTCAAGGGTGATCTATTCCTCAGACCACATGTTTGGGATTTTGTCGGATAGAGAACTTACAGAAAACAAATTGCGCTAAACGGCGAGCCGTAAAATTTTGTTGGAACCTTCGCTAGGGGAAGGAAATTTTTGTATCCTTGTTAGAGCACCTGGAAGGGAGATGGTTTCCAAATTGCCCGACTCAATGAACCGTGACTGGGATGGCGATGACATTTTGATGGCGATGTCTTGAACTCCCCATTTATTGACGTAATAGCATAGTTTTCCCATTTCATATGCTCGAAAATGCAATTTAACACAAACGGAGTTTTCAATATAATGCTGCAGCGAAGTTTTAAACTTAACGCGTGTAAAAGAAAAAGAAATCTTTCCGTTTGTGCAGACTATTGGGTGCACTACGCAGACCCACAAGCCTGATTTTAAATAATAATTAACTGCGTAATGGCACCTGCTCAAATACTCGATTTGCAAAAAGTACGATGCGGCCCAAATAAAAATGTTTCGAAATTACAGCTCTGTCCCACTAAAGCCCCCCCACCTTAAAAGATTAATAGCCTATAGCCTCAAATCATGGTAAACATACCATATTGATTGACTATAATTTCGCGAAAATGACCCCTTGACGCAAGATCTGTTCGACATAGGTTAATGCCTAAAAAACCGAAAAATTAGAAACCTTGAAACTGAACTTGTCCAAGAAAAAATAATATCAAACTATTTTCCTAAATAGTCGACAGCAAGAACGACTTCAATTGATTTCTAAAGACGAAATAATACCAATATCAAAACTAGTGTCAAAAAGTATCATTAGTTGAAATTCTGGGGATGCAAACAGATAGGATGTAAAAAACTTAAATTTAGGTATTCTAATTGCCAGGCTCACGCCTCTGTTGATCAGATCTTCGGTGTTGTCCATTTGACGCATGTTAACTTGAAGATGTCGAAATGTTGAGGGGCCCAGCGTTTATCCCTGCTTTGAAACAGTCCAAAGATGGGCTTGAAACCGCTTCATCTGGTAGCTGATTCCACTATTTTGGTGCCTTAACGCTAAAGAAATTCATCGGCTATTCAATTCTCAATTCCATATTAAAAATTTTGCATTGGTTATCCCTTATTTCTTTTCAACTCGTTCCAAATAAGCTAGTTGTCACCTTCGCGTCTTACTTCTTCGTCAGTATCTTGTAGATTTGTTTCATCCTGCAATAGTTTATTGTTGGCAGCCTGAGTAGCTTGGATCTCTTTTGGCAGAGTTTAATCTCTTCCGATCTCTAAAACTATAAGTGTTGTTCGACGCTGTAATTTCTCTATTAGAACTGAGTGTTGGACATTAGACTTCGTTTGAAATTTCAGGGTGCGGCCCCACAAGTGCCTTGTTTAGCTGAAGGAAGGTCTCCATTGTCATTATTTGGTCGGTTTATAGATTTTTGCGTTATCTTTTGCTTATGATGTTATTTGAGGGTCGAAGATTAGCTTTTAGTCTATGCTTATACCAAGGTCTTTCTTTGATTCAACTCCAGCTATTTCGTCATCTTTGTTCAATTTGCAGACCCGTTCTGTTTGTTATTCTTCGTTGATTTGATCGGTCTAACGCTATTTGTTAGTTGAAACGTTGTAGACAATGTTTGGACCAGATCAAAACATTGATCAGAACTTGTTGCCGTAGTCTCTAATTGTCGTCTCTTGTGATTGAAGTGAATAATTTAGCATCACCTGCAAAAATGTATATATGTGAAACAAAGCAGTCGGGCATTGAGTTTGTTTACATAAAAAAAATTGGGCCCAACACTGACAGTTGCTAGAAGCCACTTCGGACTGGTTTTCAGTTGAAGTAGTTCCTATTAAACCTTTTATTCGCAGCCATTTATTCCCTCTGTCTGAGAGAATTTTTATCCAATCATTTGTTTTGCCCTTTACTCCGTAATATTTTAGCACTCCTTGTAGCAGACCGTGTGGCACAGTATCAAAGTCGTTTAACTCGAGATATATATTCTCTGGTGATGCCAGATGAAATTTCCCATCAACAATTTCCCAAAAAATTGTAAATGTTTCACCGCATTTCTCGCGATTTCGATAAATCTGTCAATTTTTGTTCAAAATTGACACTCATGTTTCTCCAGATGTCCTTGATTGTTAAGTTCAGTTCTCTATTCCCTGTACAATATCTTCTGCCTGACGAGACAATGAAAATTCAAGTGCCCTTTATTCTTCCAAATTTTCCTCTTAACTACAAATTTTTTTGTAGGAGAAGTCTTGGCTGACCCCTATGTACTTCCAATCAAATGTACCTTCTTAACCATGATTGCAAGATGATTGTTCGCTGAATTTGCTAGTGCTTTGTTTTTGTCCCTTTCTAGCATACCAATGTCTACAACCTTGCTTCTTGTTACGGGAAAATCGTCAAGGGTGATCTATTCCTCAGACACATGTTTGGGATTTTGTCGGATAGAGAACTTACAGAAAACAAATTGCGCTAAACGGCGAGCCGTAAAATTTTGTTGGAACCTTCGCTAGGGGAAGGAATTTTTTGTATCCTTGTTAGAGCACCTGGAAGGGAGATGGTTTCCAAATTGCCCGACTCAATGAACCGTGACTGGGATGGCGATGACATTTTGATGGCGATGTCTTGAAATCCCCATTTATTGACGTAATAGCATAGTTTTCCCATTTCATATGCTCAAAAATGCAATTTAACACAAACGGAGTTTTCAATATAATGCTGCAGCGAAGCTTTAAATTTAATGCTTGTGTAAGAAATTAAGATCCTTTCCGTTTGTTCAGACTAATGGGTGCAAATTATTGCTCTCCGCAGACCCAACAGCCATTTTTCAAATAAGAATTAACTTCGTAATATCACCTGCTCAGGTACTGGATTTGCAAAGAGTACCAGGCGGCCCAAATACAAGTGCTTCGAAATAACAGCTCTCTCCCATTTTTGCCCCCACCTTAAAAAAGTAATAGCCTATATCCTCTAATTATGGTAAATATTTAGTTTCGCGGAAAATCTTTACAGGGAAAGACACAAAAGTTGATGGAGCAAATGATCCCTCGACAAAAGATCTTGAACTCCCATTTATTCACGTAATAGCATAGTTTTCCCATTTCATATACTATGCAATTTAACACAAACGGAGTTTTCAATATAATGCTGCAGCGAAGTTTTAAACTTAACGCGTGTAAAAGAAATAAGAAATCTTTCCGTTTGTGCACACTATTGGGTGCATTACGCAGACCCACAAGCCAGATTTTAAATAATAACTAACTGCGTAATGGCACCTGCTCAGATACTCGATTTGCAAAAAGTACGATGCGGCCCAAATAGAAATGTTTCGAAATTACAGCTCTGTCCCTGTATCAATCTATTTTTCTAAATAGTCGACAGCAAAAACGACTTCAATTGATTTCTAAAGACGACATAATACCAATATCAAAACTAGTGTCAAAAAGTATCATTAGTTGAAATTCTGGGGATGCAAACAGATAGAATGTAAAAAACTTAAATTTAGGTACTCTAATTGCCAGGCTCACGCCTCTGTTGATCAGATCTTCTGTGTTGTCCATTTGACGCATGTTAACTTGAAGATGTCGAAATGTTGACGGGCCCAGCGTTTATCCCTGCTTTGAAACAGTCCAAAGATGGGCTTGAAACCGCTTCATTTGGTAGCTGATTCCACTCTTTTGGTGCCTTAACGCTAAAGAAATTCATCGGCTATTCAATTCTCAGCTCCATATTAAAAATTTTGCATTGGTTATCCCTTATTTTTTTTCAACTCGTTCCAAATAAGCTAGTTGTCACCTTCGCGTCTTACTTCTTCGTCAGTATCTTGTAGATTTGTTTCATCCTGCAATAGTTTATTGTTGGCAGCCTGAGTAGCTTGGATCTCTTTTGGCAGAGTTTAATCTCTTCCAATCTCTAAAACTATGCGTGTTGTTCGACGCTGTACTTTCTCTATTAGAACTGAGTGTTGGACATTAGACTTCGTTTGCAATTTCAGGGTGCGGTCCCACAAGTGCCTTGTTTAGCTGAAGGAAGGTCTCCATTGTCAACATTTGGTCGGTTTATAGATTATTGCGTTATCTTTGCTTATGATATTATTTGAGGGTCGAAGATTAGCTTTTAGTCTATGCTTACTCCAAAGTCTTTCTTTGATTCAACTCCAGCTAGTTCGTCATCTTTGTTCAATTTGCAGACCCGTTCTGTTGGGTTGTTCTTTGTTGATTTGATCGGTCTAACGCTATTTGTTAATTGAAACGTTGTGGACAATGTTTGGACCAGATCAAAACATTGATCAGAACTTGTTGCCGTAGTCTCTAATTGTCGTCTCTTGTGATTGATGTGAATAATTTAGCATCACCTGCAAAAATCTATATATGTGAAACAAAGCAGTCGGGCATTGAGTTTGTTTACATAAAAAAATTGGGCCCAACACTGACAGTTGCTAGAAGCCACTTCGGACTGGTTTTCAGTTGAAGTAGTTCCTATTAAACCTTTTATTCGCAGCCATTATTCCCTCTGTCTGAGAGAATTTTTATCCAATCAATTGTTTTGCCCTTTACTCCGTAATATTTTAGCACTCCTTGTAGCAGACCGTGTGGCACAGTATCAAAGGCCTTTAACTCGAGATTTATTTTCTCTGGTGATGCCAGATGAAATTTCCCACCAACAATTTCCCAACAAATTGTAAATGTTTCACCGCAATTCTCGCGATTTCGATAAATCTGTCAATTTTTGTTCAAAATTGACACTCATGTTTCTTCAGATGTCCTTGATTGTTAAGTTCAGTTCTCTATTCCTTGTACAATATCTTCTGCCTGACGAGACAATGAAAATTCAAGTGCCCTTTATTCTTCCAAATTTTCCTCTTAACTACAAAATTTTTTGAAGGAGAAGTCTTGGCTGACCCCTATGTAATTCCAATCAAATGTACCTTCTTAACCATGATTGCAAGATGATTGTTCGCTGAATTTGCTAGTGCTTTGTTTTCGTCCCTTTCTAGCATACCAATGTCTACAACCTTGCTTCTTGTTACGGTAAAATCGTCAAGGGTGATCTATTCTTCAGCCACGTGTTTGGGATTTTTGTCGGATAGAGAACTTACAGAAAACAAGTTGCGCTAAACGGCGAGCCGTAAAATTTTGCTGGAACCTTCGCAAGGGGAGTGTAATTTTTGTATCCTTGTTAGAGCACCTGGCAGGGAGATAGTTTCCAAATTGCCCGACACAATGAACCGTGCCTGGGAGCTCGCTAGTGTAAGAAACTTTTATGGCGACGTCTTGAACTCCCCATTTATTCATGTAATAGCATAGTTTCCCCATTTCATAAACTCACATATGCAATCAAACACAAACGAATTTTTCAATATAAAACTGCAGCGAAGCTTTAAATTTGATGCTTGTGTAAGAAATTAAGATCCTTCGGTTTGTTCAGACTAATGGGTGCAAATTATTGCACTCCGCAGACCCAACAGCCATTTTTCAAATACGAATTAACTTCGTAATATCACCTGCTCAGGTACTGGATTTGCAAAGAGTACCAGGCGGCCCAAATACAAGTGCTTCGAAATAACAGCTCTCTCCCATTTTTGCCCCCACCTTAAAAAAGTAATAGCCTATATCCTCTAATTATGGTAAACATACCATAGTGATTGTCTTTAGTTTCGCGAAAAATCTTTACAGGGAAAGACACAAAAGTTGATGGAGCAAATGATCCCTCGACGAAAGATCTATTCGATATAGTTTAATGCCCAAAAAAGCCAAAACATTAGAAACCTTGAAACTGAAATTGTCCAAGGATAATTATATCCAACCAGCTTTCTAAATAGTCGACAGCAAAAACGCCTTCAATTAAATTTTAATGACGACACATTACCAATATCAAAGCTAGTATCGAAAATTGTCATGAGTTGAAATTCTGGGGATGCAAACAGATAGGATATAAAAAACTTGAATTTAGGTTTTCTGATTTTCAGGCTCACGCCTTTGTTGGTCAGATCTTCGGTCTTGTCCATTTGACTCATGTTAACTTGGAGATGTCGAAATGTTGAGGGGCCCAGCTTTTATCCTGCCATGCTTTGAAACAGTCCAAAGATGGGCTTGACACCGCTTCATCTGGCAGCTGATTCCACTTTTTTGGTGCCTTAACGCTGAAAAAGTTTATCGGAAATTCAATTCTGGGCTCCATAGTAAAGATGCTGCATTGATTCCCCAACAGTTCGTCCATGGTTTTTTACTCAACTGCGGTGTCATTAATCCTGCGGTCTTGAATAACAAAATTGCTTCGAGCATAAGATGTTTTTTCAATTAGATAGTTCATGAAGTGACGCCCGATGAATTTTTCCATCATTTTACATAAGATAGATGACATAACAAGTGGCGTTGAAAGGTAAGCAGGAAAATCTTGTTAAAAACTTTTGCTAGGGGAGTGAACTTTGTATACTTGTTAGAGCACCAGGAAAAGAGATGGATTCCAAAATGCCCGAACCAATGAACCGTTCCTGGGATAAGCTAGTGTAAGAAACTTTGATGGCAACGTCTTGAACTCCCCATTTTATCATGTATAGCTTAGTTTCCCCATTTCATAAACTCACATTTGCAATTTAACACAAACAGAATTTTCAATATAATGCTGCAGCAAAATGTAAAACTTAACGCGTGTATAAGAGATTAGGAATCTTATCGTTTTTGCAGACTAATGGGTGCAAAATATTTGCACTTCGCAGGCCCACAAGTCATTTTTTAAATAAAAATTAACTTCGTAATGGCACGTGCTCAGGTACTAGATTTTCAAAAAGTACGAGACGGCCCAAATAGAAATGTTTTGAAATTGCAGCTCACACCCTACATAGCCTCCAACCTCAGTAGATTTTTAGCCTATAGCCCCTAATCATGGTAAGCATACCATCTTGTTTCGCAAAAAAGACACAAAAATTGATGGAGCAAATGAATCCTCGACAAAACTTCTGATCAACATATGTTTATGCCTAAAGATGCCTAAAATAGAAACCTTGAAATTGAACTAGTCAAAGAATAGTTATATCAAACTATTTTTCTAAGTAGTTGACAGAAAAAATGCCTTCAATTAAATTCCAATGACGACATATTACCAATATCAAAAATAGTATCAAAAACGATAAATGAAATACTGTGGGTGCAGATAGACTATAAAAAAATTTAAATTTAAGTACTTTGATCCGCAGGCTCACGCCTCAAATGATCAGTTCTTCGGTGATGTCCATTTGACTCATGTAAACTTGAAAATGTCGAAATGTTGAGGGGGCCAGCGTTTATCCAGCCCTGCTTTAAAACCTTCCAAAGATGGGCGGGACGCCGTTTCAACTGGTAGCTGATTCCACTCATTTCGTGCCATAACGCTGAAGAAGTTCATCGGCAATTCAATTCTCGTTTCCTTGCAATCGACTACGATTGCAATTTCAGAGTGCGGTCCCACAAGTGCCTCATTTAGCTCAAGTAAGGTCTCCCTTGCCACCACTTGTTCGGTTTTTAAATCATCGCGTTATCATTGCTTATGATGTTATATGAGGGTCGAAGATTAGCTTTTGGTCTATGCTTACACCAAGGTCTTTCTTTGATTCAACTCCAGCTAGTTCGTCATCTTTGTCCAATTTGAAGACCCGTTCTGTTTGGTTGTTCTTCGTTGATATGATCAGTCTAACACTGTTTGTCAACTGAAACGTTGTAGACAATGGTTGGACCAGATCGAAAAATTTATCAAAACTTGTTGCTGTAATCTCTAATCGTCATCTCTTGTGATTGATCTGAACAATTTAGCATCACCTGCAAAAAGGTATATATGTGAACCAAAGCAGGCTGGCATTGAATTTGTTTACATGATAAAAAACATTGACCCAAATTTGACACTTGCTAGAGGTCACTTCGGACTGGCTTTCAGTTGGAGTAGGTCCTATTAAACCTTTTATTCGCAGCCCTTTATACAACTTGTCTTAGAGAATTTTTATGCAATCCATTGTTTTGCCTTTTATTCCGTATTATTCTAGCACTCCTTGTTGCCGACAGTGTGGCAGATTATCGAAGGCTTTGACTCGAGATATATTATCTCTAATTCGTGTCCAATGGCAAGTGCTTCGGTCCATTCGTCCATGGTTTTTTACTTAACTGCGCTGTCATTAGTCTTGCGGTCTTGAATACCAAAACTGCTTCCAGCTTAAGATGTTTTATTCATTTAGATGATTCATGAAATGCCGCCAGATGAAATTTTCCATCATTTTACATGAAATAGATAGTAAGTTGAACTGAACAGTTTGTAAATGTTTCACCGCATTCCTCGCAATTTTGATAAATCAGTCAAAAGTTTTTCAAAAATGGCACTCAATTTTCTCCAGATATCTTTGATTGTTCAGTTCAGTTTTCTACTTCTTGTAAAAGATCTTCTGCCTGATGAGACAATGAAAATTAAAGCGCCCTTCTTCTTCCAAGTCAATTTTTTTTAAACTTCAAAACTCTTTGCCGGAGAAGTCTTTTCTGATCCCCGCGTAATTTCAATAAACTGTACATCGTTACCCATGAAGCTTCTGATTATTTATTTGCAAGATGATTGTTCGCTGACTTTGCTAGTGCTTTTTTCTGTCCCTTTCTAGCATACCAATGCCCACAACTTCCTGGCTTCTTGGCACGGGAAAAATGTCAAAATTGTCATTTACTCAGCCACATTTTAGGGATTTTTGTCGGATGGAGAACTTACCGAAAACAAGTCGCGAGTAAAATCTTGTTAAAAACTTTTGCTAAGGGAGTGAACTTTTTGTATGCTTGTTAGAGCATCTGGAAGGGAGATGGTTTCCAAGTTGCCCGACTCAATGAACCGTGACTGGGATGGCGATGACAGTTTGATGGCGATGTCTTGAACTCCCCATTTATTCACGTAATAGCATAGTTTTCCCATTTCATATACTATGCAATTTAACACAAACGGAGTTTTCAATATAATGCTGCAGCGAAGTTTTAAACTTAACGCGTGTAAAAGAAATAAGAAATCTTTCCGTTTGTGCACACTATTGGATGCATTACGCAGACCCACAAGCCAGATTTTAAATAATAACTAACTGCGTAATGGCACCTGCTCAGATACTGGATTTGCAAAAAGTACGAGGCGGCCCAAATAAAAATGTTTCGAAACTACAGCTCTGTCCCACTAAAGCCCCCCACACCTTAAAAGATTAATAGCCTATAGCCTCTAATCATGGTAAAAATACCATATTGATTGGCTTTAATTTCGCGCAAATGACCCCTTGACGAAAGATCTGTTCGACATAGGTTAATGCCTAAAAATACCAAAAAATAAGAATCCTTTGAACTGAACTTGTCCAAGAAAAAATAATATCAAACTATTTTTCTAAATAGTCGACAGCAAAAACGACTTCAATTGATTTCTAAAGACGACATAATACCAATATCAAAAGTGTCAAAAAGTATCATTAGTTGAAATTCTGGGGATGCAAACAGATTTATACAAAAAACTTAAATTTAGGTATTCTAATTGTCAGGCTCACGCCTCTGTTGATCAGATCTTCCGTCTTATCCATTTGACTCATGTTGACTTGAAGATGTCGAAATGTTGAGGGGCCCAGCTTTTATCCTGCCCTGCTTTGGAACAGTCCAAAGATGGGCTTGACAACGCTTCATCTGGTAGCTGATTTCACTCTTTTGGTGCCTTAACGCTGAAAAAATTATCGGCAATTCAATTCTCGGCTCCATAGAAAAGATTCTTTATTGGTTCCCCAACAGTTCGTCAATGTCTTTTTTACTCAACTGCGGTGTCATTAATCCTGCGGTCTTGAAACAAAACTGCTTCGAGCATAAGATGGATGACATAATAAGTCGCGTTGAAAGGCCAGCAGGAAAATCTTGTTAAAAACTTTCGCTAGGGGAGTGAACTTTATAGAACACCAGGAAAAGAGGTGGATTCCAAAATGCCCGACCCAATGAACCGTTCCTGGGATAAGCTGATGTAAGAAACTTTTATGGCGACGTCTTGAACTCCCCATTTATTCATGTAATAGCATAGTTTCCCCATTTCATAAACTCACATATGCAATTAAACTCAAACGGAATTTTCAATATAATGCTGCAGCGAAGCTTTAAAACTAACGCTTCTGTATCTGTATGAAATTAAGATTCCTTCTGCTTGTGCAGACTAAATGGTGTAAATTATTGCATTCCGCAGATCCACAAGCCATTTTTTATATAATAATTAACTTCATAATGGCACCTAATCAGGTACTGGATTTGAAAAAAAGTACGAGGGTTCCCAAATATAAATGTTTCGAAATTTCAGCTCTGTCTCATTATTGCCCCCCACCTTAAAAGCATAATGGTCTAAAGCCTCTAATCATGGTAAACATACCATAGTGATTGGCTTTAATTTCTCGGAAAATCTGTAGGGGGAAAAGAAACAAAATTTGATGGAGCAAATGATCCTTCGACGAAAGCTCTATTCGACATAGGTTAATGCTTAAAGATGCCAAGAAATTAGAAATCTTGAAACTGAAAATGTCCAAGAATAATTATATCAAAATATCATTCTAAATAGTCGACAGCAAAAACGCCTTCAATAGAATTCTAAAGACGACATATTACCAAAATCTAAGCTAGTATCAAAAAGTGTCATTAGTTGAGATTCTTGGGATGCAAACAGATAGGATAAAAAAATTTAAACTTAGGTTTTCTGATTTTCAGGCTCACGCCTCTGTTGATCAGATCTTCGGTCTTGTTCAATTGAATCATGTTAACTTGAAGATGTCGAAATGTTGAGCAGCCCAGCTTTTATCCTGTCCTGCTTTGAAACAGTCCAAAGATGGGCTTGACACCGCTTCATCTGGTAGCTGATTCCACTCTTTTGGTGCCCTAATGCTGAAAAATTTTATCGGCAATTCGATTCTCGGCTCCATAGTAAAGACTCTGCATTGGTTCACCCTTGTTTCTCTGCAGTTCTTCCATGGTTTTTTACTCAACTGCGCTGTCATTACTCCTGTGGTCTTGAATAACATAATTGCTTCGAGCATAAGACGTTTTTTTCAATTAGATTGTTCATGAAGTGCCGCCAGATGAATTTTTCTATCATTTCACATAAGATGGATGTTAAGCTGAACAATTTGTAAATGTTTCATCGCAAAACTCGCAATTTCGATAAATCAGTTAATTCTTTTTATAACAATTGGCACTCATGTTTCTCCAGATATACTTGATTGTTAAGTTGAATTCTGTACTCCTTGTACAAGATCTTCTGCCTGATGAGACAATGAAAATTCAAGCACTCTTCTTCTTCCAAGTGAAAAATTTCCTTTTAACTACAAAACTCTTGGTCGGAGAAGTCTTGGCTGACCCTTATGTACTTCAAATCAACTGTAATTTCTTAACCATAAAGCTTCTGATTATTTGATTGCAAAATGATTGTTAGCTGAGTTTGCTAAAGATTCGTTTTCGTCCTTTTCTAGCATACCAATGTCTACAACCTGCCGGCTTCTTGGCACGGGAAAACTGTCAAGGGTGTTCATTTCCTCAGCCACATGTTCGGGATTTTGTCGGATGGAGAACTTACAGAAAACAAGTCGCGTTGAAAGGCAAGCAAGAAAATCTTGTTAAAAACTTTCACTAGGGGAGTGAACTTTTTAAATGCTTGTTAGAGCACCTGGAAGGGAGATGATTTCCAAATTGCCCGAATCGATGAACTATGACTGGTAGCTCGCTAGGGTAAGAAACTTTGATGGCGATGTCTTGAACTCCCCATTTATTCATTTATTAGCATAGTTTTTCCTTTTCATATACTCACATTTGCAAATAAACACAAACGGTATTTTCGATATAATGCTGCAGCGAAGCTTTAAATTTAACGCATGTGTATGAAATTAAGATTCTTTTCGTTTGTGCAGACTAATGGGTTCAAATTATTGAACTCCGCAGATCCACAGATCAGTTTTTAAATAATAATTACCTTCGTAATGAGACCTGCTCATGTACTGGATTTGAAAAAAGTACGAGGCGGCCTAAATTGAAATGTTTCGAAATTACAGCTCTGTCCCATTATTACCCTTAAACGAATAATAGCCTATTGCGTCTAATCATGGTAAACATACCATAGTTATTGTCTTTAATTTCGCGGAAAATCTTTACAGGGAAAGACACAAAAGTTGAGGGGGCAAATGATCCCTCGACGAAAGATCTATTCGATATAGGTTAATGCATAAAAATACCAAAAATTAAGAAACCTGGAAACTGAAATTGTCCAAGAATAATTACATCAAACTATCATTCTAAATAGTCGACAGCAAAAACGCCTTCAATTAAATTCTAATGACGACATATTACCAATATCAAAGCTAGTATCGAAAAGTGTCATTAGTTGAAAATCTGGAGATGCAAACATATAGGATATCAAAAAACTTAAATTTAAGTATTCTGATTGTCAGGCTCACGCCTCTGTTGATCAGATCTTCGGTGTTGTCCATTTGAGTCATGTTATCTTGAAGATGTCGAAATGTTGAGGGGCCCGGCATTTATCCAGCCCTGCTTTGAAACAGTCCAAAGATGGGCTTGACAACGCTTCATCTCGTAGCTGATTCCACACTTTTGGTGCCTTAACGCTGAAGAAGTTTATCGGCAATTCAATTCTCGGCTAAATAGTAAAGTTTCTGCATTGGTTCCCCCTTAATTCTCTACAGTTCGTCCAAGTTTTTTATTCAACTGCGCTGTCATTATTCTTGCGATCTTGAATAACAAAATTGCTTCGAGCATAAAATGTTTTTTCATTTAGATAGTTCATGAAGTGCCGCCAGATGAATTTTCCCGTCAATTTACATAAAACAGATGTTAAGTTGAACAGTTTGTAAATGTTTCACCGCAATTCTCCCCAATCTCCATAAATCTGTCAATTTTTTTTCAAAAATGGCACTCATGTTTCTCCAGATATCCTTGATTGTTATGTTCAGTTCTTTACTCCCTGTACAAGATCTTCTGCCTGATGAGACAATGAAAATTCAAGCGCACTTTCTTCTTACAAATTTTCCCTTGAACTACAAAATTCTTTTGAGGAGAAATTTGGTTGACCCCTATAAACGTCCAATGAACTGTACTTTCTTAACCATTAAGCTTCTGATTATTTGATTGCAAGATGACTGTTCGCTGCCTTTGCTAGTGTTTTGTTTTTATCCCTTTCTAGCATACCAATGTTTACATCTTCCTTTATTCTTAGCACGGGAAAAATGTCAAGGGTGGTCATTTCCTCAGCCACATGTTCGGGATTTAGTCGGATGGAGAACTTACAGAAAACAAGTCGCGTTGTACGGCGAGCGGGAAAATCTTGTTGAAAACCTTCGCTAGGGGAGTGAACTTTTTGTGTCCCTGCTAGAGCACCTGGAAGTTAGATAGCTTCCAATATGCCCGAGTCAATGAACCGTACCTGGGAGCTCGCTGGTGTAAGAAACTCTGATGGCGATGTCTTGAACTCCCCATTTATTCGTGTAATTTTGCCTTTTCATGTACTCAAATTTGCAATTAAACACAAATGGAATATTCGATATAATACTGCAGCGAAGCTTTAAATTTAACGCGTGCGTAAGAAATTAAGATTCTTTCCTATTGTGCAGAATAATGGGTGCAAATTATTGCCCTCCGCAGATCCACAAGCCATTTTTCAAATAATAATTAACTTCGTAATATCAAATGCTCATGTACTGGATTTCCAAAGAGTACGAGGCGGCCCAAATAGAAGTGTTTCGAAATTACAGCTCTGTCCCATTTTTGCCCCTACCTTAAAAGATTAATAGCCTATAGCCCCCAATCATGATAAACATAAGATAATGATTGGCGTTAATTTCGCGGAAAATCATTAAAGGGAAAGACACAAAAGTTGGTCTAGCAAATGATCTCTCGACGAAAGATCTGTTCGACATAGGTTAATGCCTAAGAAAACCAAAAAATTAGAAACCTTGAAACTGAAAATGTCCAAAAAAGTTATATCAAACATTTTTTCTAAGTAGTCGACAGCAAAAACGACTTCAATTGAATTCTAAAGACGACATATTACCAAAATCAAAGCCAGTATCGAAAAGTGTCATTAGTTGAAAATCTGGAGATGCAAACATATAGGATATTAAAAAACTTAAATTTAAGTATTCTGATTGTCAGGCTCACGCCTCTGTTGATCAGATCTTCGGTGTTGTCCATTTGAGTCATGTTATCTTGAAGATGTCGAAATGTTGAGGGGTCCGGCATTTATCCAGCCCTGCTTTGAAACAGTCCAAAGATGGGCTTGACAACGCTTCATCTCGTAGCTGATTCCACACTTTTGGTGCCTTAACGCTGAAGAAGTTTATCGGCAATTCAATTCTCGGCTCCATAGTAAAGTTTCTGCATTGGTTCCCCCTTAATTCTCTACAGTTCGTCCAAGTTTTTTATTCAACTGCGCTGTCATTATTCTTGCGATCTTGAATAACAAAATTGCTTCGAGCATAAAATGTTTTTTCATTTAGATAGTTCATGAAGTGCCGCCAGATGAATTTTCCCGTCAATTTACATAAAACAGATGTTAAGTTGAACAGTTTGTAAATGTTTCACCGCAATTCTCCCCAATCTCCATAAATCTGTCAATTTTTTTTCAAAAATGGCACTCATGTTTCTCCAGATATCCTTGATTGTTATGTTCAGTTCTTTACTCCCTGTACAAGATCTTCTGCCTGATGAGACAATGAAAATTCAAGCGCACTTTCTTCTTACAAATTTTCCCTTGAACTACAAAATTCTTTTGAGGAGAAATTTGGTTGACCCCTATAAACGTCCAATGAACTGTACTTTCTTAACCATTAAGCTTCTGATTATTTGATTGCAAGATGACTGTTCGCTGCCTTTGCTAGTGTTTTGTTTTTATCCCTTTCTAGCATACCAATGTTTACATCTTCCTTTATTCTTAGCACGGGAAAAATGTCAAGGGTGGTCATTTCCTCAGCCACATGTTCGGGATTTAGTCGGATGGAGAACTTACAGAAAACAAGTCGCGTTGAACGGCGAGCGGGAAAATCTTGTTGAAAACCTTCGCTAGGGGAGTGAACTTTTTGTGTCCCTGCTAGAGCACCTGGAAGTTAGATAGCTTCCAATATGCCCGAGTCAATGAACCGTACCTGGGAGCTCGCTGGTGTAAGAAACTCTGATGGCGATGTCTTGAACTCCCCATTTATTCGTGTAATTTTGCCTTTTCATGTACTCAAATTTGCAATTAAACACAAATGGAATATTCGATATAATACTGCAGCGAAGCTTTAAATTTAACGCGTGCGTAAGAAATTAAGATTCTTTCCTATTGTGCAGAATAATGGGTGCAAATTATTGCACTCCGCAGATCCACAAGCCATTTTTCAAATAATAATTAACTTCGTAATATCAAATGCTCATGTACTGGATTTCCAAAGAGTACGAGGCGGCCCAAATAGAAGTGTTTCGAAATTACAGCTCTGTCCCATTTTTGCCCCTACCTTAAAAGATTAATAGCCTATAGCCCCCAATCATGATAAACATAAGATAATGATTGGCGTTAATTTCGCGGAAAATCATTAAAGGGAAAGACACAAAAGTTGGTCTAGCAAATGATCTCTCGACGAAAGATCTGTTCGACATAGGTTAATGCCTAAGAAAACCAAAAAATTAGAAACCTTGAAACTGAAAATGTCCAAAAAAGTTATATCAAACATTTTTTCTAAGTAGTCGACAGCAAAAACGACTTCAATTGAATTCTAAAGACGACATATTACCAAAATCAAAGCCAGTATCGAAAAGTGTCATTAGTTGAAGTTCTGGGGATGCAAACAGATAGGATATAAAAAATTTAAACTTAGGTGTTCTGATTTTCAGGCTCACGCCTCTGTTGATCAGATCTTCTGTCTTGTCCATTAGACTCATGTTAACTTGAAAATGTCGAAATGTTGAGCGGCCCAGCTTTTATCCTGCCCTGCTTTGAAACAGTCAAAAGATGGGCTTGACACCGCTTCATCTTGTAGCTGATTCCACTCTTTTGGTGCCTTAACGCTGAAGAAGTTCATCGGCAATTCAGTTCTCGTCTGCATACTAAAGATTTTGCATTGGTTACCCCTTATTTCACTACAATTATCCAAATAAGCCAATTGTCACTTTTGCGTCGTACTTGTTCGTCAGTATACTGTAAATCTGTATCAACCTGTATATCTTCCTGCAATAGATTTTTGCTGGCAGCCTGATAAGCTTGAATGTTTTTGGTAGAGTTTAAACACTTTGGATCTCTGAAACTATGTTTGACGCTGTACATTCTCTATTAGAATTACGTGCTGGACATCAGACATCGTTTTCAATTTCAGAGCGCGGTCCAACAAGTGCCTTGTTTAGCTGAAGGAATGTCTCTATTGTCACCATTTGGTCGGTTTTCTTGATCATCGCGCTATCTTTGCTTATGATTTTATTTGAGGGTCGAAGATTAGCTTTCGGTATATGTTTACACTGATGGTTTTCTTTGATTCAACTCCAGCTAGTTCGTCGCCACTATCCATTTTGCAGACCCTATTGTTTCACTGTTCTTCGTTGATAAGATCAGCCTAACACTTTCTGTCAGTTCAAACGTTGCAGACAATCGTCGGATCACATCGAAAGATTGATCAGACCTTGTTGCAGTACTCTCTAATCGTCTTTACTTGTGATTGATCTAAATAATTTAGCTTCACCTGCAAGAAGGTAATATTCGTAACCCTTTATTCCCTTTGTCTGAGAGAATTTTTATCCATTCCATTGATTTGCTCTTTATTTTGTAAAATTCTAGCACTCAGTGTGGCCGACCGTGTGCCACAGTATCAAATGTTTTTGAATCGAGATATACATTGTCTACTTCTTGTCCATTTTCAATCGCTCCGGTCCACTCGTTCACGTTTTTTTTACTTAAATGCTGTGTCATCAATTTAGCGGTCTTGAATACAAAAATTGCTTCGAGCTTAAGATGTTTTATTCATTTAGATAATTCATGAAGTGCCGCATGATGAATTTTTCCATGAAAAAGATTTTAAGCTGAACAGTTTCATTTTAATAGGGTTTTTTTTGCGCCCTACTTGTATATAGGACTAATGTTTGCCTTATCTCTGAGCAGGTCTCCGGTATACCACGACGAGCTAAAGACTGCTTTTAGAAACAGAGACGTCAGATTTCTATTTTAAAGCAGTGCCTTTGGATGTAAATTATCTGATCCAGCAAATTTTGAGACATCAATCTATTCTAGCTTGTTTAGGGCCGCAGTTTTTGGGTGCACGCATTGCCGTTAATTGTGCAATGTTTGCTCTCATCATGAATTTATCAAAATCCAGGTGGTTCCATGACATAAACTGATGAGAAGAAAATCAGAAAGTAAATCCACCTAAAGCAGACAAGAGGCAGTCTTTCGTAAATTCAATTAATCGAGATCTATATATATATATAGTCAGTCTATAGTCAACTGTATATCGAAACGTCAAGGCAATAAGCATCGTTTATTGGAGGCAAATCTAGCTTGATCTTTTTTAGCAGGTCTTAGTCTAGGTCACCAATTCAAACTAAGCCGTTCAAAAAACCGAATCTGTTAGGCTAAGCGAACAGTTTTGAGCCATTTTGAAAGTTATTCTTAATGGGAAATTGGCTTTGGTATTTCTCAGAAATAATACGTATGTTGCATTTAGAACGGAAAATCTAAGCGAAAGTTTTGATATAATACGCACAAAAACTCTCTATCTAATGATATAATCTATTCAATTCAATTTACTCCGTAACATCTTCCGGCCCGGAAGAAAATGTTGGGAGGATTGGTACAAGCTTAACGAGTGGGCGGACGAGCGATCCGGATAACGTGCGTAAGACGGCGGAGCGGGCGACGCTGTCGGAGCCGTACCGAAGTTCTTCAATCCGAGCAGTTGGATAGTAACCCCTAGGGTTGCTTTCTTCAACGATCCAAACTAAATAACCGACCTTGAGGTGCTGCTCGGCAGGCGTCTGCCACTTAGATCTACGGTTCAGCGCAGGTACATACTCCTTGAGCCAACGTGCCCAAATTGCATTGGCGTATGACTGTGCACGGGTGTATCGCTTACGATGATCGAACTCGTCGACGCCAACGATAGTTAGAATTCTCGTTGCTTGGTTACCGAGTAGAAAATGGTTAGGTGTTATTGCGCCTAGGTCGGACGGGTCGGCGCATATGGGCGTTAAGGGACGTGAGTTTAGTGCGTATTCGACCAGACAAAAAGTAGTGTTCAAAATCTCATCTGTGAGGCGACGCGTAACGAGGATAGTGTACAGTACTCTTTTAAAACTACGAACTAACCTCTCCCAGATGCCACCTTGGTGTGGCGCACTGGGTGGATTGAACCTCCACTTAATGCTCTTATTGGCAAGTTCGGCAGCGATGTTAAGCGTATTCCATTTTTCCACACATTCACGGAGCTCTTTCTCCGCTCCAATGAAGTTCGTACCATTATCCGACCAAATCATAGCAGGAAAACCCCGACGGGAGACGAACCGCTCCACTCCCATTACACAGGAACTAGTGTCCATGGACGGGACAACTTCAACATGAACAGCACGAGTAGTGAGACAAGTGAAAAGAAATCCCCACCTCTTCTCGGTAGTCCGACGAACTGTGACGTAGAATGGGCCGAAGTAATCAACCCCGGTGTTGGTAAAGGGAGGAGACTGGTATGCGAGTCTCTCCTTTGGGAGGTCTGCCATGATAGGTTGAATGGTTGCTGCACGGAACTTTCTACACAAGACGCAGTTTGATTTGATGGAATGCAGTGCGGAACGTAGTTTTAGGATGGCATAACGTTCTTGTACATTTGACCTTAAGTAATCGATGCCCTGATGATGGTTCTTCAAATGAGTATGCCGGAGAAACAGTTTAACAAAAGTATGACGCGCATCCAGCACGATAGGATGCTTAGTGTCAAAGTCAATTTCCACTAGCCGTCGGAGTCGACCAGAGGAACGGATGAGACCATGAGGTCCAATAAACGGAGTAAACTGAGCAATGCGGCTGCTCTTTTTAACGGATTTGTTGTCAAGAAGATCCTTTCTTTCGGTATTAAAGGACTCTCCTTGAACCAAGTACTGAGATGACGCTCGGCTTCGTCAAGCCCAACAGCGTCGGCTATGCTGCCGTCTACGGTACGGTAACTTTCATGAGATGGTAAAAGACGGAACACATATGCGGTGACACGAATTAATTTTTGATAAGAACTGAACTTATCAAACGGGATCAGATTAATGCTTTGTTCCTTTGGGGAATTGGTTACAGATGCGGCTAAGGATGAGATGGAGTCATCATCTTGTTCCTTGATTACAACGCCGAGCTTGATGTTATCAACGACGTCAGTATTTGGTACAAAAGAGAATTGCTTAGTTCTCAAGAAGTCAGGGCCCCTCACCCAGCTACTTGATTGCAAAACTTCAGCGGACATACCACGCGTGCCAGCATCTGCCAGATTATCACAAGTGGCGACGTGGTTCCATTGGTCAACGCTGGTGTTCTCCAGGATTTCACTAACCCGATATGCAATGAAGATGGGGTGTTTGTTTGTTGAGTTTCTCCACTGCAAGACGATTGTACTATCTGTCCACATAAAGACTTTGTCCACAGTAATCGTAAATGCTCGACAAATTTCCTTTTTTAAACGGGCAGCGAGGAGAGCGGCTTGTAATTCCAACTTAGGAACTGTCATTACCTTCATAGGTTTAACACGGACCTTTTCCAGGAGAAACGCCAGCTCTGTTATAATCTACCCGGAGGTGCAAGTTACTTGAGCCCTAAGAAATCCTACTGCACTGAATACGTCTTGCGAGCTATCACCAAACATCTGGAGTTCAAGATGTTGGGATGGTCCTGAAAAGTAATTTCTCGGTATAGTGATCTCAGCTAACCGCGGCAGTTCAACACACCAGGCGAGGAATTTGTCAACTGTGTCTTTAGGTAACTCGTCATTCCAACTTTGTCCACTGACACGCCAAATGTCTTTCAAGATTAACCGAGCACCAACAGTGAACGGTGCGACAAGACCAATTGGGTCGTAGACCTTTGACACAAGACTTAGGACCAAGCTCTGTGTTAAGCTTTTTGTGATGGTGCTGTTAGTACCCCTGCTCACAACCAGAGTATCGTTGTTGTGATACCACTTAAGCTCAAGCACGTGCATTGATTCCTCCTTTGATGAAACGATGACCTTCGGTTCAGTGGATTGAGCAGACCCATCAATTTGGTCAGCCAGATCTGGTACATTGCTTACAAACTTAGTAAGCTTGAACCCACTTAGATGGAGAAGATGTACCAATTCCTTCGACCTAATGAGGGCCCTCTCGGGGGATTCCACTGAGTCCAAGTAATCGTCCATGTAGAAGTTCTCAAGGACGGCTTTCGCAGCTTCTGGGTACTCCTTAGCATTATCGCGTGCCGTGCGCTGAAGTGCGTAGTTGGCGCAGGTGGGCGAATCTTTTGCCCCAAAGATGTGGCGCGTATACTGGTGTACCACAACATTTGATGTGGGGTCCTCCCGCCACAAAAAGCGCAATGATGGTTGATCACATGGTAACACTCCAACTTGGAGGAACATTCCCTCGATGTCGGCGGATACGGCAAATTGATGTTGTCTGGACCGTAGGAGTACATAGATTAGGTTTTGCAGCAAGTCAGGTCCGGTGAGAAAAGAATTATTCAGAGATGCGCCATGGAATTAAGCTGCTCCGTTTAATACCCTACGAACCTTGCCCGGCTTGTTCGGGTTAACAACCGGATGGTGTGGTAGGTACCACCCTCGTTCCGAGCGACTTTCCACCTTATGAGCATCTTTGACCTTTACTACGTAGCCTTTGTCTAAGTCCTCTTTGATGGTATTCGAGTACTTTTCCCTTAATGTCTGATCTTTCGTGAGCCGCTTTTCCAAACACTTTAATTGAACAAGCGCTGAGAAATAATTGTTGGGCAGTTCGATGTTATCTTCAGCCCATAGCATTCCGACATCGTACCTTTTTCCATTATGCGCGGTGGTGTTTTCAAGAATATCATGCGCACGTGCATCCGAGGCGGATCGTGGGTCTACTTGCTTGAGTGCGCCGTACAACTCCATGTCGTACCAAGATTTTACCTGAGTAGCGAGCTCAAAATCCTGCTCCATATTAGCTTTGAAACAAGTCGAGAGTAAACCTGAAGACGACGGTAGAGGGCCGCTTATAACCCAACCTATGGGCAAGCGAACAACGAAGGGCGAGGACTTCTCGTCGGCAGCGAAGTACTCTAACGGGCGGATGGCATGTTAAACATCCTGTCCAAGTATCATCTCGATGTTTCCATAGCAATATGTAACTGGGTCTAGAACTGCTAGGTGCGGGTATGTTTCCTGAAGTGCTTTAATGTTAATGATATCGGCGCCTACATTCAAATTTTCCTTTACGTAAGGGCTGACTTTAAATGGTTCAAATGCTTGGTTGTCACGTGGTGTTACAATTAGTTCAACTAACTTAGTGTCTACAACTTCCTCGGTATTTATACCCTTGACTGTTAGTTTCAATGCTGTACCGTGCAAACCAAGTCTATTTGCAAGACCGTTGGACACCCAAGAGTTACTGCAAGCGGTATCGCACAAAACTAAAGCCGTGGTATCTTTACCAGAAGAGCTCTTCAACTGTTATTCAGTCACCTGAAGGAGGCCTTTCACATTACTCACAGATGACAAAGTGGTGGTCTTACTTGATGATTGGACACAAGGAAGTTTACTTTGATTTGCGCCAGCATTAGAGTTACTGTTGTTGTTGTTTGAGGGGGATTTTGGTGGATAAACCCTCTCAGCTCCATGGAGTAGTGTATTATGTGAGCTGTTACATCCGTCTTTCCTGCATTTCTCGGGATTTGGGCATTGCTTAAACATATGCTCTTCTCTCAAACATGAGAAACACAGTTTTGCTTCCGCCACTACCCTTGCTCGCTGAGTGGGAGACTTTTCTTTAAATACCCTACACTCCCAGATGCGATGGTTACTTTTACACACAATGCAGCGAGGGGTTGCAGGCAATGCCGATGTTGAGGCTGGTCTCTGAGTGCCCTTAGTTTGTGTATTAGCAGCAAAGGTTCTTGAGGCAACTTTGGTCTTTACTACTGAGTTGGTGTTATCCTCAGTTCTTGCTTTCGATGAAGTTTGTTTCATTAAATCATGTGCCTCCGCCTTCTCCTTCAACCAATCGTTGAAGTCAAGGAGTGTGGGCTTAACCCAATGTTTCTTCACTGTGAAGAGTAACCAAGACTCTTTTAGATTGGGAGGCAACTTTTGCACAGCCGTGTTAAGAAGTGAGGCGCTCTTAAGGTCTGCGTCATATGAAAGTGATTTAAAGACCCCAACAAGACTTGAAATTGTTGCAGGATAGTTTATGATGTTGTCACTATTGTGCATCTTAAGTGGAGGAAAAGAGCCGAGTTTGTCTAAGTGTGCACTGACTACTGCCTGTGGTTGGCCAAATTGACGTTCGAGTGTCTTAAGTGCGTCCTTATACATTAAACCACAGTATGCGAATTCAGCGATGGCGGTTTTAGCTTTTCCAGTTACAAGCGTTTTTAAGTATGTTAACTTGACATCATCAGTCAAGGACTCTGCGTCTATGGCGCTTTTAAATTGTCCGAACCATTCGTGCCACTGCAGTGGATCACCATTGTACTGTGACAATTTCCACTCTGGCAGTGGATCGTTCTTCTTACAAGTAATTGCCTCCGCCAAATGCTTTATCAAATCCGAAGAGTCCAAAGAAGGAGCCGAAGGTGTGGGATGCGGCGGTCCACCCCAACACAACGGGTTCGGAACGGTAGCTCCATACGTTGGCGGAATGATCGGAGTGACAAAGGTGGGGGCGGTACCTGTGGAAGAACTAAATGGATTCGCTTGCATGAAGCCTGATGTTACGTAATTTTGAGCGCCTGCTGCTGCTTGTACATGAGAGGAGCAGAGCGATGTAGTGATATGAGGGTTGATTAACGGGGCAGGTTGAGCGGTGTATAAGTTTGCAGATGTACGTACAAGTGGTACTGCATTAGATGGAACTGCTGCCGGAAAACGCCAAACATTTGGATCCGGAGGAGCAGGAGGTGCGTGGGTTATAGGGACAAAATTTTGGGGCTGAAAACTCTTTTGTGGGGGTTGTGGATGAATTAATTGAGGTACAAAAACGTTTGCGGAGGAAATGATTGGTGCAGGCGGAGAATGGGGTAACCGATTGACATTATTCGCCACAGGGTTAGTGGCGTGTAGTGGGAGTGCTTGTGGCGGCGAAGGAGGAAAGCGGAATGCTGGTGGGTTTAACGGGAAATGCGGTGGTGCGGGGTTTAGAACGGGGGATGGGGGGGCTGGTACATTTATGTGTGCTTGTTGCGGATTAAGTGCTAGCGGAGCATTAGCGAGTGTATTTGAAGGTGGTGAACGCGGAGGGCTGACTAAATTTAACTGTCCCGGCATGCTCGACCTGCGCGGGAATTGATGATCTAACTGTAAACCATCGAAGTGCATTGTTGCTTGAGACAGTTGTCGGGCTGTGTTTGGGGCGTTTAGTTGAGTTTGCATACCAAAATTTTTTGGGGGTGATGGAGGCGTATATTGAGGCTGATGCTGCTCTTGCATGATGTTGTTTGCAACATGTGCATCATTGGTTACATTGGTTCTACTACTTGGTTCTTGCGGCTCATGGACAGGGAGGTTGATGTTGGCCTCAACTTGACCATGTGTATTGAAATTGGAGTGTGAGTTTGAAAGTTGAGTTGAAGAAGGTCGTTGGACAATTGCTTGGTTGGATTGGGCAATGGAACCAGAAAAATGCAAACTCGGTTCATTCGCAACATCTGCCATGTTCCCGGCCGGTGACGAATTAACCCAATCTTGAACAAGTTTCTTGCTCTTGACTAAACTTCTTTCCGTAAAGAGCCCACTCATTTTGCCCTTACGGGACCCGTCTGCTGATGATTTTTTGTCATCAACTCAATTTTCTCAAGGGCTGCAGCAGCTATTTCCTTGCGATGATCCTCCTCAAGCTGCTCAATTTCCAATTCCCGCAATTTTGTTTGTTTTTCAATTTCAAGACGCTGTCTACCAATGCGAAGCTTTGCCTCATGTTGTTTCTCAAATTCCTCCCTTTTGAGTCTTGATAGTTCTAAGTCTCGTTGTCGGTGACTTGATCTTTTCGAGGAAGTCATATGTGAACCTGATCTTGAATGGTGAGAGGTATAGAGCTCTGCTGTCTCTTTGTCATGGATCGAATTGATATACCCTCGAGCAGCAGCAGTTTTCTTTGTTACAGTCTCTAACCATTTTTCAAGGTTCTTACAGGCAGCATCTGGATCTTCAGTCCTTTGTGCCAGATCAAAGAGCTCTTCATTCTTATCAACTACTCTAGTAAAAGCATCTTTGCACTTCACAATCAGACGTTCGATCTTAACTTTCCTGTCTTGCTTATCCACAGCATTGTTAATTTCACCATAAATATTATTTAGTTCAGCCTCTAATTTTGCCCTCGCACTATAAAGTTTGTTAAATTTGTCCTGCAAAGTTGTCGTGATCTTAAGAAAAACAGGAACCACAAGTTTAATTTGGTACTAATATAAAGTACACACACATGCAACAACACAACACAAATGGGTTATACCGAACCCTAGTGTGACGGTTTGCCCAGCAAACCGCCAAAGAGCAAAGATGTTCGTCGAGTACAACAGTACCCGGCGAGAGAAAGAAAGAACGGTGCGCAGGAAGCGGGAAAAGGAGCAGAACGGGAGACGGGACGGACGGGAAGAAACGCCGAACGAGTAACGCACGACGTAACGGTAAACCGGACAGACAAACTTGAGCGTCGGGCAAAAAGCGCGTGACGAAGCGAAAAATGGCACGGGCGGGGCGGAAACGTTGGGTGGATGGCGCGCGACGAAACGGGAAAACGGCACGGGCGGGGCGGAAACGTCGGGCGGATGGCGCGCGACGAAACGGGAAAACGGTACGCAGGAGAAGGGAACGTCGACCAGGTAGCGCGTGACGGGATGGGAAGCCGGGATGGCACGGGAGGGAGACGGTAAACCACAAGCGAGGAGGCGGGAAGATCAATGCTAGCAGACCACAGCAACAAACTCAACCAAACAAGCTAGCTGTAACTCCAAAATAAACTTAAGTCACACCCTAGAAAGAAGGAGAGGAGCTACTGCCAGGTAAACTAGCACAAAACATTATGGGGCTTTATCAACGGCATCAAAAACATCAATTATGGAACAATTTACGGCAACGATGTAGTATAACCAAAAGTCGAAAAGTTCAGGAAATTTACTATCCGTAACTCTAGAACAAAGTTAAGTCACACCCTAGGAAACCACCATACCCAGACAACAAAAGTGCATACTACAAAAATTAATAAAACTACTACAAATTGCTAGCAAACAAGTGTGGTGAAAGTCACGAAACAAACCAGCCGTAACTCCAGAATGAACTTAAGTCACACCCTAGCAAGGAACGAGACTAAACAACAAACCAGCATACTAGCAGAAAGAAATTTTACTACAGCAAAACTCAACATACTACATCATACAACAAATAAACGGGGGATAGAGGGAAGCAAAGTGACACGGAAACAAAAGGACGGAAGCGGAAAATGAAACCAGATAACCTGCGGAAAACGGACGGTAGTGAAAAAATCGAAGAATGGGGAGAGCGCAACGTTTAGTGAAGCGCTATTGGAGAGAACCAACCACAAACTAACCCGTAACTCGTGAGTTAACTAAGTCACACCGCCAGTCAGTGGGTAGACTCCCACAGCAGCGCAAGACTATGTGACATTCAGGTTATCAAAGGCTTGTGTGAGTTCCGCCTCCTCGAACGCATGACGGGTGCGAAGCGTTTTACGACGACGCTTTGAAAGTTTCTTCGGTCGGGAGCGTGTTATCAAGGACCGGAGGTTGTTCTTATGAGCTAAGACTATAGTGAGTGTTTTCAGCTCAAGCGCAGGCCTTTGGTGTAATGCTCTGTACTCTTTAAGTAAACTAAGATCTTTCTGTTTAAGTTTAGACACAATGTCTTTCACTAAATGGATGGTAACTAGAGTACTACGCTTGAGCTGATTGTAAATACCAGGAGTTCCCTCTCTGGGGCAATACACTATAGCTTCTATGCGCTCCTGATACTTTTCAAGCACTTCAATAAGCTGCGAAGGTGTTAAAGGCTTGTTGTTGTTACTGCGATGACGGGACAATGAATTGTTCACCACATCATGCCATATAACTAGCCTCTTTTTATCACTGAAGAAGTGACTCAATTAAAATTGCGCGGTTTTTCGGACTTTCAAAGCGTTAGGATTAAAACTCATACCCGGTAATGCGTAAATTCTTTTTTTATATTGGTCATGTAACGCTTGAGGCAAAGTTTTTATGGCGTGATGCAGTGAACTTGCAGCTAATATGAAAACCATATAATATTTTTACAACATAACTGAAGTGAGCTCTGCTCAAACTCCGAACCCTGATGTTAATGCACAATTTTCACGACTTACCAAGAATAAGCGCTTATTATGAAAAAAAATCAGTTATCTGATTCTTTTTTTTCTTTTCAAAATTTGAAAATTTTGACCAAACTCTAAATTCTACCTCTACCCGTTTCTATACAAATGTTCGATCTAAAATCTATCGACGCTCTAAATAAAGTATTGCAAAATTTTCTCAAGTTTGGTAAATTTTTTCAAGTTTTTTTTGCTACGCTTTTAAGTAAAGAACTGTAAAAAAAAACCGCAAATTGATTATTTCTAGATTTTGACAAAAATTTGTCAAAATTATTGTTTTTCAAAAAAAAATTGTAAGGGGTATGTTATCGGATGACCGTTATTCAAAAAAATCAGCCTTCTGGGGCAATGGAGGGTACTAGATTTGCCGGCTAGAACAAAAGTTTTTTATCAATATACAACATCAAAAGTTTGTGTTCGCAAGTTTTCTTTGGAAGAGTCTTGCAATTTTTTTTATAACTTCTCGTTTTTGTCCCTGTGATGCAACTGCTTGATAGATCACATCGTCATCTGTAGGTCCAGTGGGTTGTCTTCACGCGAGAATTTGTTCAACCTCATTGTTTGAAAACTTTGAAGGCTAACAGCTTGCCCAAGCGATGTTGATTGATCTGTAGACCGGCAATTGTATTCCAGAATTTAGTAGACAATATGGCTATGCACTAGATAAACAGCCACCGCTCGCCAGAACAGTAGGGGGAAATTGGGAAGAAAGCTCGCGTTGTTTTCACGATCGTGAACCTTTTGAGAATGAGGAGGGGAATTTAGTGGATTTGAACAGCAGTCGACGACACGTAGACCAGGGGATCAATTATCCCAGTGCGGGAAAAGTAAGCCTGGAATGTGCCAAGCATAATATGCGGGTCACTCCTACTCATAAATATGCCTCTGCCATCCAGCATGCTTTCTACTCCAACGTCACACCCAATTCGAGCCAATCATCAGAGCACTCCAAAATTTGTTCGGCCGGTTCGACAAAGCGTACTTTATGAGGAGGTAATGAAAAGCTGCAAGTTTGTTCAGGAGGTTGTGTGAAACGTGGTGACATAAGCAACACTGTTCCTTTGAATAATCAGGAAGTCCTGAATAATAGTGGGGAGATTGCAACTATTAGCGTTTGGAGGCCAACTGTTAGTGGCACTTTGAATAACAACTCTTTGTATGGAATTTGCAAAGCACTTGAAAGATCTTGTCCAAATTCAAACCATGAACGAAATTCTCAATTGACTCGAAAGATAATTAATTAAGTGATTCTTCTAAAGATGGTTCTTGTTTGGAGCGGCACCAGCATAAAGCTGACAAAAGGCAGTCTTTCGTAAAATCAATTCATCGAGATCTATATATATAGTCAGTCTATAGTCAACTGTATATCGAAACGTCAAGGCAATAAGCATCGTTTACTTGGAGGCAAATCTAGCTTGATCTTTTTTAGCAGGTCTTAGTCTAGGTCACCAATTCAAACTAATCCGTTCAAAAAACCGAATCTCTTAGGCTAAGCGAACAGTTTTGACCCATTTTGGAAGTTATTCTTAGTGGGAAATCGGCTTTGGTATTTCTCAGAAATAATACGTATGTTGCATTTAGAACGGAAAATCTAAGCGAAAGTGTTGATATAATACGCACAAAAATTCTCTATCTAATGATATAATTTATTCAATTCAATTTACTCGGTAACACCACCTTTTCTTTGTCTGTTTTGTTCATTTCTCTATTTTGCCTTCAGTGTTCTTGTTTCTTAATTTATACAATAGTAAAAACTTTTTGCGTCAGTTTTGCACAAGCATAATTTCTGGTTTTTGAAAAGTTGATAACGTTGCCGAGTCGCCTGGCATGCTCTGTTTCTTGTTTTTACATAATCTGGGTAGTTTTCTTCATTGCTCTCTATGATGAATGCTCGCCAGGCCTCTTTTTTTGCCATTGTAATTTCCACGGTTTTAGAATCCAGTCAAATCATGGCTTTTCGCCATCTTTTCATTTTTACTGTTGTTACGTTTTCATCAGTTAGACGGTTGACTACAGCTCTGGTTGTCAGGTGAAGTCCTCTTGCCTGTGAAAATTTGATTTCTCTAGCAGTCTGATATCGCAATTCAGGGTAAACATCTTTTAGGTAAAATTTCCGTTTCTTTCTCAGTAGAGACTACTACGATATGAAGCGTAGTCTTTTTATTATTTTTGATTGCTCTTAATAATTAGCGCGCAATATTTTTTAGCAGGGGGTGTAGGCGAAAAATCCGTAGCAAATCAAGAAGGGACGATTAATTATTGTTTCTTGCTCTCGTGATCTATGTTTTGGGTGAAGTAAAATTCTTGCACAGCTTCGATTTTTTATCTTCTTTCCTTTCTTCGTTGTTTTGTATTGCTACTTTTGCTCAATCCATTTCTGGAAGATTCACACCACCTACTTCTTTTCTCTTCAGTTTCGAATGTAGTTAAATTTTTGATTGAGTTGCCCGTACTTTTCAGTAGACGATTTAGGACTTCGGTAATTTGAGATAAAATTTCGAGAATAAGTAGCCAGCTGGAGTCCAGAATACTGCGTTTCTGTGAAGCTGCATATCTTGTTCTATGTACTGAATATTTTTTATAATGTACACTACCTCGCCCGTCCACTTTCCGTCCGTTTCACTATTGCGTGATCGTTTATTGAGTTTTTCTTGTCATCCTTTTCCACCCTTTGATATAAGATTACATTATTCTTTCTTCTGAGTTTTTCTTTCCTATCACGTTACTGTTCCACTCCAGATTCTAAAATAGTTTCTTTTAAAGGCTATTTCTTTTTCAGAGGTGTCTCGGTGTTTCACTTCTGCTGTGAGACCGTTCATTAAAGATTAAAAGTCGTCCATTAAGTTTTTTTTTACAGGATTAATTTTTTAATCCGTATTTGTTTGCATTTTAGTCCATTCATTGGCTTTCCTTGCCTCTTGCAAACTCCTGTCCCACTTATGATGTTCTTGAATTGCAAACACAGGTGACTGATGTTCTCGTAAGGTATTCATAAATCGTAGTGGTTATTTTCAGTCACTTGCATCAGAAATGTTTTGTGCCTTGATCAAACTCCGTCACTTTACCTTGTGGGTTGTTGAAAACTTAGGGCAAGGTTCGCATATCCATCCCTCTGAATCTGTACCAGCCCGGGTTGAATTTTTACGCCCAAAATGATGTAAGAGTGGGGCTGCAATGAGAGGATTTTTTTAGGAAAATGCAGCTCAAAACTCTTACGCCTTTTTGGGCTGCATTGAGCTTCCAA
Organism: Convolutriloba macropyga; assembly: GCF_964194025.1. Taxonomy (NCBI): domain Eukaryota; kingdom Metazoa; phylum Xenacoelomorpha; order Acoela; family Convolutidae; genus Convolutriloba; species Convolutriloba macropyga. The sequence goes on along the minus strand of NC_134478.1, from coordinate 36,024,285 downwards.
GGGGGGTAAAATGGTGTAAGAGTGAGGGGGTAAAAGACAAATTAAACCCCCACTCTTACATCTTTTTTGGTCTGCCAAGGGGGGTAAAACGATGTAAGAGTTCGGGGGTAATTTGTTTTTTACCCACTCACTCTTACACCATTTTACCCCCCTTGGCAGACTAGAAAGGCTGTAAGAGTGGGAGGTTAAATTGTCTTTTACCCCCTCAGTCTTAGACCATTTTACCCCCCTTGGAAGCCCAATGCAGCCCAAAAAGATGTAAGAGTTTTGAGCTGCATTTTCTTAAAAAATCCTCCCATTGCAGCCCCACTCTTACATCATTTTACCCCCCCCCCTCCCTGGCAGCCCAACTCTTACATCATTTTACCCCCTCAATCTTACATTGTTTTAGCCCCCATTCCTGAAGACTGCCATTCTTGAACCCGCAACTTCTGTACCCTCAGCTGCGTCGCCTTATCCTCCAGACCATTAAAGCTTGTCCAACTCTTGACGGTCTATATATATGAATAAAACTTGTTAGAATTGCCCCATCTCAACAAATTACCCCCTCACTCTTACATCGTTTTACCCCCTCAGAAAAAATTACTCCCTCACTCTTACATCATTTTACCCCCGTTGGCAGCCCAACTCTTACATCATTTTACCCCCTCTGAACAAATTACCCCCTCACTCTTACACCATTTTATCCCCCTTGGCAGCCCAACTATTACATCATTTTAAACCCTCTGAACAAATTACCCTCTCACTTTTACAACATTTTACTCCCTTGGCAGCCTAACTCTTACATCATTAAACCCCCTCTGAACAAAAAACCCCCTCACTCTTACACCATTTTATCCCCCTTGGCAGCCCAACTATTACATCATTTTAACCCCTCTGAACAAATTACCCTCTCATTCTTACAGCATTTTACCCCCTTGGCAGCCTAACTCTTACATCATTAAACCCCCTCTGAACAAAATACCCCCTCACTCTTACAACATTTTACCCCCTTGGCAGCCCAACTCTTACATCATTTTACCCCCTCTGGACAAATTACCCCCTCACTCTTACACCATTTTACCCCCCTTGGCAGGCAGACTCTTACATCATTTTACCCCCTCTGAACAAATTACCCCCTCACTCTTACACCATTTATTGCCCTTGGCAGTCCAACTATTAAATCATTTTACCCCCTCTGAACAACTTACCCCCTCACTTTTACAACATTTTACCCCCCTTGGCAGCCCAAATTTTACATCATTTTACTCTCTCTGGACAATTTACCCCCTCACTTTTACACCATTTTGTCCCCTTGGCAGTCCAACTCTTACTTCATTTTACCCCCTCTGAATTTCAATCAGGGGCGAGAGGGGTAATTCTTGAAAAGTCTTGCACTGTTGCTTTTTCTGAATGTACAGCAGGAAAAACAACTCAAAAAGTTTCAACAATTTTAGTCAGGGGGTAACTCCTGAAAAGTCCTCCCATTGCAGTCCATTGCAGCCCACTCTTACATGGCATTTTCAGTCAGGGGGTAAATCCTGAACAATCCTCCCATTGCAGCCCATTGCAGCCCATTGCAGCCCGCTCTTACATGGCAATTTCAGTCAGGGGGGTAATTCCTGAAAAGTCCTCCTATTGCAGCCCATTGCAGCCCACTCTTACATGGCAATTTCATTCAGGGGGTAACTCCTGAAACCTCCCATTGCAGCCCACTCTTACATGCCAATTTCAGTCAGGGGGTAATTCCTGAACAGTCCTCCCATTGCAGCCCATTGCAACCCACTCTTACATGGCAATTTCAGTCAGGGGGGTAATTCCTGAACAGTCCTCCCATTGCAACCCATTGCAGCCCACTCTTACATGGCAATTTCAGTCAGGGTGTTAATTCCTGAAAAGTCCTTCCATTGCAGCCCATTGCAGCCCACTCTTACATGGCAATTTCAGTCAGGGGGGTAACTCCTGAAAAGTCCTCCCATTGCAGCCCATTGCAGCCCACTCTTACATGGCAATTTCAGTCAGGGTGTTAATTCCTGAAAAGTCCTCCCATTGCAGCCCATTGCAGCCCACTCTTACATGGCAATTTCAGTCAGGGGGTAACTCCTGAAAAGTCCTCCCACTGCAGCCCATTGCAGCCCACTCTTACATGGCAATTTCAGTCAGGGGGTTAATTCCTGAACAGTCCTTCCATTGCAGCCCATTGCAGCCCACTCTTACATGGCAATTTCAGTCAGGGGGTAATTCCTCAAAAGTCCTCCCATTGCAGCCCAACTCTTATCATTTTACCCCCTCTGAACAAATTACCCCCACACTCAGTGGGGGGTAATTTGTCTATGGGGGTAAATTGATGTAAGAGTTTACATCAATTTACCCCCATAGACAAATTACCCCCCCCCCCACTCTTACATCAAAATGGGAGGATTTTAGGGTGGACATTCGACCCGGGAGAAGATGAGTTTAATTGTCTGCTTCCTGGAGCCATTCTCAATGGTAGAAATTGCACTTAGGGCCGTACCGGGATAGAGAAGAACCAAGAACATACAAAAAGGAAAAAATTCGAATACAACTAACAACTAGTATATTGGGAGTATCTAAGTTTAAAGTAACAGTCAACCACGTGGGCTGCACTGGAACAGCAAAGATCAAGGAAGCTACCAGAACAGAGGACTACTAATAGTTTAGGTAGATTTAATTTCTGATTAAGGAAGCTACCAGAACAGATTTACTTTATTATCAAGGAAGCTACCAGAAGAGAGGACCACTAATAGTTTAAGTAGATGTACTTTCTCTTCCTTTTTCTGTGGCGGCCGTTTCCTAGATCATTTGCGTTGACTTCTGAGACGGTCTTTTCTGATTTGTTGGATATTTCTTTAGCGTTATCTTTTGTAGTTTGTTCTTCTTGTACAGTTCAAAGAAAAATCATCTCAATTTGAACTCGTGGGTGCACTTGTGTTAGTTGTTCTTGGTACAAGAAGGTTTTTTTTTGCTTTTTATAAGTTTTTGCTGTGTTTCGATGATAATGTTGTTGAGTGTTCCCAGATTGAAAAAAGATTTATAACGGAGCAATAGACTGGGAAAAATAACCAAAAAAGCCGGTTCGGATAAAGTTTGCAATAAGTCAGCAAGAGGGTAAGCTCTGAAACAAATGCTACGGTGTCAAGTAATTGTGTTGCTGAAATTATGGTGCCATAAAAGTTGACGAATTTCAAGGAATTCTGAAATATGCATAAGATTTCCAAGTGGATGGGGCGCTTTATACGGCATCCCGAACACGGAAGTCATTGAACGCAGATAATCTGACGACAAAGTTATCTTTATTCAATCAATAGTTCAAATTTGATATGAAAACCCCGCTTGACTAGCAGCAAAAAAGCTTGAAAAACTGCAGAAATATAGATGAAATTTGCGATTTTAGTCATATTGAGAAAACATACAGTGCGTATTGAAACAAATTTCTTGAACGGTAAGTTACTTGTTCTCGCACGTCTTTAACAAAGCCTAGCATAGTTCACTAATTGTGTTATTGAGCAATTGAGAGTACTGAAAAGCAAAAAGTGCGAAAATTGTTTCATTTGTTAACTCTGATTATCGGAAAAAGAACTCTGTTAAAATTAACACATCGGAGAAATTGATTGCCCTAATCCATAGCTAGGACAGTTTTCTAGAGCTGGATACAGGGGACTTTGCAATTTTAATTACAAATTTATCTTATAATAAACACTCGAGCAAAAATTTGACTGTTTCAGCTCCAGTTTGTAATTCTGAGCTAAACAAATTGTTCAACAGCAAACTTGAACGACTCTTGCAACTATGTTATTAAAAAACAATATTCCGGATATTAGCGAATAATACAGTTTACAAAAGTTAACTATTCTTGCAACAAAAATCTAGATAAAAGCTGATATTACAGTTCACAAAAGTTAACTGAAAAACGTAATATTTTGACAGACTTTAAACCACTCAAAGGAACAGGATGTTGTAAAGTTTTCCTTTGTTTAGCAGCCATTCAATTAAGTCCAGCGACGCCGAGAGTGGAAGGCAAACTGTTGTTAAATTTGATTAAAAGAGTACCTAAGGACCTCTCCAAAAAATCAGAAAAGTCAACAGCAGAGTGCAGTTCAATAAAAAAGGTAGTGCAAGTCCTGTTTGATTTGATTAAGTAAAACAATAGCAAAAAAACCAGGCAATTGGAGCACAATCAACGGAGAGGAGCTTCAATCAACAGCTCACTAATTCGGCAAGATTTTTCAAGATTTATTGAAAGAAGTTAACACTAAAACAAGGCTCGGCTACAAAATAATTGAAGATTCTTATCGACCCATCAAAAAAGGTCTTCTAACGCCACACTGATCACCTTCTAGAGGAAGAAGATGCCAAGAAGCTGCAGTGTCAAAACAGGAAGCCTAAACAAAATTTTTTTTTAAGTACATCTGAAGGACGCAAGGTGTGCAAAGCAAGTTTGGATAATCATTGGCTGGCATATATAAGCAAAGACACGCAACAATGAATACAGAGCAAAGCAACGAACTGAACCAGTGAACGACAGCCAGAACGTTAACAACATATCAACGGACAATCCATTTGCTCAAACCGTACAAAACGGAGCAACAAAAAGCGGTCAAGATACTTAGAAGGTTTCGGAAACATCTTCAGCCGACCAAAGACGTGAGAAAGCGTGAAAAAACTTGATATCGATTTCGAAATCAAGTTGGTACTAGACTTAGCACGGTTCTGACGGAGAAAGCTTGTTCTGAAAATGCAAATGATGGAACTGGAAGCCAAGCATCAACTCCTGGAGGAAGGGCGTGACCTAGAGCGTAAAGTGAAGACCCCAGCATTAGAGAATGAGGATGTTTGTTCTCAATCGAATGCGTGCTCGAGAAAAATCACCCCTCAATTGAACACCATATAGGAGATATGTCTCAGATTGGGCTAGAAGACTCAACAAACTTCTAACGCCAGATCAATCAAGCTTGCTTCGATGCAACCCCTGAAGTAAATAGGTACAGTCACTTCTCACAATATCTTAGTTTACGCGACCGTTCATCAATTGCTGAAGACCAAGATGTTTCCACCAAAGCTGGTATATTATACGACAGCGGTTACTCAGGTAGCAGTAACCTACCAAAGCTGAATTTGAACAACTTCATTGGAAAATCTCTCGAATGGTCGATGTGGTCTAGTATGTTTATTGCTCAGGTGGATCAACCTCCAATACCAGACTCAAGTAAGATGAGCATTCTGAAAACTCTACTGTCAAACACCAATCTCTGAAATGGGTTTTTTGGGCAGTTCTTTGGTGCTGTATGGAGAGTTCTTGAGAGGAAAATTGGAAAACCTCATGTCACCATCGATGCACAGTCTTCGCAAGGCTAGTCTGTCGAAACCTCACAATTCCACAGGTCTCATCAGTAAATAATTCAAAGTTTGTTAAAATGCTCAAAGTTTAAAACAGATTGGTGATCTGCAATGAAACTCGACACTGTATATGGCAGTAGAGAAACAACCTCAGTTTCTCAAAGTGGTGGTTCAGTGTTGATGCTAAAGGCGGAGACTGGCCTGATCTAATTATATTAGAAGAATGGCTATCTAGGGTGGCATTTGTAAATGAAGGATTTTCAGATTTCAAGGGTGAGCGAAAAGACGAAGACAGAAGAAGCACAAAATGGAAAAACAGTTCTCGAAAATTTGAAACTTAAGTGCAAATTAGAAAGTGAAAGAAACGAAATAAATGCAAAGTGATCACTAAAAGCAAAGTCTGCCAGTTGGTGGCACTAAACAATTTTCAAACTGTCCACTATTCAATAAAGAGGGTGTGAATGATCAACACTCAGCGAGGAGGAAGCAACAACGCTTGTGTTACGGTTTTCTAGGCAAAGGCAATAAATTGAAGATTGTAAAGTCAATGCACGCGGTATAAATGGAAGCATCAAGAAGCACAACCGATTGCTAAACTCAGAAAACCAAATAAATTTGAGTAAATACGCCGTCAACGTAATTGCAGCAACAATCAACCAGACAAACGAAGCTACGAGTTTTCTTCTGATAGTTCCTGTCTCGATACAAAGCGTCGGGAACAGGTGGAACACATATGCTTTCCTCAATTCTGGGCAAAATGTTTATTTCATCGATCAAAGCGTGCAAGAGAAGTTACCAGCCCAGTGCATCAAAAATGCGCTCAACATGGCTGGCATACACGGAGCAAAACATCTAAGGATAGAGAAAAATCTTTTTCTAACAAAAGATCTGAGGAACATTTTCATTTCTAACAAAAGAAAAGCAAAAAAATCTGAGGATAGAGAAGAAGAAGGACTGCTGGTTATGGTGCAGTCAACCAAAGCACTGGCACAAACGCTTACGAGCTACAACGTCCATTGAACTACAAAATTGGAACAAAACCTGAACCATTCGATTTTTCTTACTGGGCTAGGATGAGTAGTCATCTGACCCAAGACAGGCAAAAGAAGGCAAAAAATTTTTCGTTTCGCCTTCTTGGAGTATGTGAAAGTAGCTGAGAATATCCAAAACTGCTGAGAACTGAAAAACTATGCTTCCAAAATCAACGCTTTTAGTCAGTCAAAGAAGAAAATGCAAGAAAAAAAGATGCTAGAGAGTACGACAAAATTTACAAGCGAGCAGTACGAAATGGGAGTGGTGTTGAGAAAACCAGTGCCAAACCTACTGAACAGCTACTGCTCAACTTTGGGTCAGCATTACTCATTGGAGCTAAGATTCCAAAGGGATACAAAACTTGAAATGTTTATATCAACAGTCAATCGATACAAATTTAGAAAAAAGGTTCGTAAAGATATTGAACTAGTCAGGATTGAAGGGCACCTTCGGGAAAGATTGATGTTTGCCATACTATTCAGTACTAAACCCATAGAAGCCTGGCAAAGTAAGACTAATTCTGCATCATCGTACAAAGAAGTATGCCTAATTGAAAAGATACTAGCATAATCTGATCTGCTAAACGGGTTGACCGGAACAATATTCAGATTTGTTGAAAGACCAATAGCCCTGACGGCTGAGTTCGACTCGATATTTCTACAATAGAAGTTCTCAAAGAGAATTGAGGTTGCTGAAGAAGCAATTGCAGTCTGTCACAATTTGTAATTTAACCGAAGAAATGGATAAGTAACAACGATTCAGTTACTGAAGCAATCCCTGAAGACCTGAAGTCAATCAGCAACACGAAGCAAATCGAAGTGGAACCCAAAACAGAGGGATTGTCATTGCTTGGACTACAAAGGACCGCCACTGATGATAGTCTTCAAGTTGCTTTGAACAAGAAAGCTGAAGCACCTTATACACAAAAAAACATTTTGTCACTGTATCGTCATATACTTGACCCGATTGAATTGTTTGTACCGTGAACAAACGAAAGCTGTTATTCACTGGGAACTATTTTGTTTTTGAACAGACTAGTAATTAAAGTGGCATACGAACAGCTATTATTGATCAAATACAAACCACTAACATTTGTAGTAAGCGTTGAAGAAAGAGACATAGCGTAGACAATCATTTTCAATTAACTAAGCAAGAACAGATTGGTGAATAGGTAAAATTTCTTAATGTCGGAAAAAAGGCAAAATCCTACAGTTGTTACCATTCTTTGACGAAAAAGGACTCATACGCTCTGAGCGCAGAAGGGGCAAAACTCAATTTGACTTCAATGCAAAGCATCCAATGTTGCTAAATAGCAATCACCACGTGGTTGAAAAATTCGCGCGAAACAAGCACGAGGACAAAAAAACACGAAGACACTGGACATGTGAGAAACCTTGTTCATCAGATAGTGTGGATCCTAGGTATACAAAACGGCTTAAGAACACCAGTAATGACCGACCTAAGCAGAGAGGGGTTAGATGTTCCAACAGTCGTTACAAATGTTGGAGTGGACTATTTTGGCTCTTTCGTTGTGAAGAGTTAGCGAAGGAATGAAAAACGATGGGGTTGACTGTTCACAGGTCTAACTGTGAGAGCGGTGTATATACGGGTGGCACCCAAGGTGGACACAGATAGTTGTCTTGTTGCAAATGAGGGATTTATTGCCCGGAGGGCCAAACTGAATGAAATCATCAGCAACAACGGGACAAACTCTGATGGCGTTGAAACAAAAATTGGTTCAACCCAACCGCAGCACCTCAATTTGGAGGAGTATCGGATGGGTTGGTCAGAAATTGTAAGAATGCAATATATATATGCCGTGTTGGGGAATAAATTATTCAGCAGGTATTCTTTCAACTACGATGTGTATTGTAGAGCAGACATTGAACGCAAGACTGTTGACTCCAGTCATTTCAGACGTTAATGACTTGGGGGCATTGACTCCCAATCACAGTTTGCATGGCAACAAGAACAAATATTTACCGTATCTGCCATGCGGATAGGAATGTGTTGATCATTGAAAAGTCTTTCGACAAGGCCTATGTAGACCTCAGTTGTGACAGAATTGGAAAATAGTTTTTCTAACGTTAGCACTTCAACTAAGACAAACAAATTGAAGATCGAATCAAGCATTGAAGTAGCAGCCTGACAGGCAAAAATCAATGCTACATTCTATCGGGGTCATATTGATTTGCAAAAATTCCAAAACTCAAGCAAAATCTGAGGATAGAGAAGAAGAAGGACTGCTGCTTATGGTGCAGTCAACCAAAGCATTTGCACAAACGCTTACGAGCTACAACGTCCATTGAACTACAAAATAGGAACAAAAACTGAACCATTCGATTTTTCTTACTGGGCTAGGAGGAGTAGTCATCTGACCCAAGACAGGCAAAAGAAGGCAAAAAATTTTTCATTTTGCCTTCTTGGAGGATGCGAAAGTAGCTGAGAATATCCAAAACTGCTGAGAACTGAAAAATTATGCTTCCAAAATCAACTCTTTTAGTCAGTCAAAGAAAAAATGCAAGCAAAAAAGACGCTAGAGAGTACGACAAAATTTACAAGCGAGCGGTACGAAATGGGAGGGGTGTTGAGAAACCAGTGCCAAACCTACTGAACAGCTACATCTCAGATTTTGGTCAGCATTACTCATTGGAGCTAAGATTCCAAAGGGATACAAAACTTGAAATGTTTATATCAACAGTCAATCGATACAAATTTAGAAAGAAGGTTCGTAAAGATATCGAACTAGTCAGGATTGAAGGGCACCTTCGGGAAAGATTGATGTTCGCCATACTATTCAGTACTAAACCCATAGAAGCCTGGCAAAGTAAGACTAATTCTGCATCATTGTACAAAGAAATATGCCTAATTGAAAAGATACTAGCAGAATCTGATCTGCTAAACGGGTTGACTGGAACAATATTCAGATTTGTTGAAGGACCAATAGCCCCGACGGCTGAGCTCGACTCGATATTTTTACAATAGAAGTTCTCAAAGAGAATTGAGGTTGCTGAAGAAGCAATTGCAGTCTGTCACAATTTGTAATTTAACCGAAGAAGTGGATAAGTCACAACGATTCATTTACTGAAACAATCCCTGAAGACCTGAAGTCAATCAGCAACACGAAGCAAATCGAAGTACCCAAAACAGAGGAATTGTCAGTGCTTGGACTACAAAGGACTGCCACTGATGATAGTCTTCAAGTTTGCATAGCTTTGAACAAGAAAGCACCTAATACACAAAAAAAACATTTTGTCACTGTATCGTCATATACTTGACCCGATTGAATTGTTTGTACCGTGAACAAAAGAAAGCTGTTATTCACTGGGAACTATTTTGTTTCTGAACAGACTAGTAATTAAAATGGCATACGAACAGCGATTATTGATCAAATACAAACCACTAACATTTGTAGTAAGCGTTGAAGAAAGAGACAAAGCGTAGACAATCATTTTCAAGTTGACTAAGCAAGAACAGATTGGTGAATAGGTAAAATTTCCTAATGTCGGAAAAAAGGCAAAATCCTACAGTTGTTACCATTCTTTGACGAAAAAGGACTCATACGCTCTGAGGGCAGAATGGGCAAAACTCAATTTGATTTCAATGCAAAGCATCCAATGTTGCTAAATTGCAATCACCATGTGGTTGAAAAATTCGTGCAAAACAAGCACGAGGACAAAAAAACACGAAGACACTGGACATTTGAGAAACCTTGTTTATCAGATAGTGTGGATCCTAGGTATACAAAACGGCTTAAGAACACCAGTAATGACCGACCTAAGCAGAGAGGGGTTAGATGTTCCAACAGTCGTTACAAATGTTGGAGTGGACTATTTTGGCTCTTTCGTTGTGAAGAGTTAGCGAAGGAATGAAAAACGATGGGGTTGACTGTTCACAGGTCTAACTGTGAGAGCGGTGCATATACGGGTGGCACCCAAGGTGGACACAGATAGTTGTCTTGTTGCAAATGAGGGATTTATTGCCCGGAGGGTCAAACTGAATGAAATCATCAGCAACAACGGGACAAACTCTGATGGCGTTGAAACAAAAATTGGTTCAATCCACCCGCAGCACCTCAATTTGGAGGACTATCGGATCGGTTGGTCAGAAATTGTAAGAATGCAATAAATATATGCCGTGTTGGGGAACAAATTATTCAGCAGGTATTCTTTCAACTACGATGTGTATTGTAGAGCAGACATTGAACGCAAGACTGTTGACTCCAGTCATTTCAGACGTTAATGACTTGGAGGCATTGACTCCCAATCACATTTTGCATGGCAACAAGAACAAATATTTTCCGTATCTGCCATGCGGATAGGAATGTGTTGATCATTGAAAAGTCTTTCGACAAGGCCTATGTAGACCTCAGTTGTGACAGATTTGGAAAATAGTTTTTTTAACGTTAACACTTCAACTAAGACAAACAAATTGAAGATCGAATCAAGCATTGAAGTAGTAGCCTGACAGGCAAAAATCAATGCTACATTCTATCGGGGTCATATTGATTTGCAAAAATTCCAAAACTCAAGCAAAATCTGACGATAGAGAAGAAGAAGGACTGCTGCTTATGGTGCAGTCAACCAACGCATTTGCACAAACGCTTACGAGCTACAACGTCCATTGAACTACAAAATAGGAACAAAAACTGAACCATTCGATTTTTCTTACTGGGCTAGGAGGAGTAGTCATCTGACCCAAGACTGGCAAAAGAAGGCAAAAATTTTTCATTTTGCCTTCTTGGAGGATGTGAAAGTAGCTGAGAAAATCCAAAACTGCTGAGAACTGAAAAATTATGCTTCCAAAATCAACGCTTTTAGTCAGTCAAAGAAGAAAATGTAAGCAAAAAAGACGCTAGAGAGTACGACAAAATTTACAAGCGAGCGGTACGAAATGGGAGGGGTGTTGAGAAACCAGTGCCAAACCTATTGAACAGCTACATCTCAGCTTTGGGTCAGCATTACTCATTGGAGCTAAGATTCCAAAGGGATACAAAACTTGAAATGTTTATATCAACAGTCAATCGATACAAATTTAGAAAGAAGGTTCGTAAAGATATTGAACTAGTCAGAATTGAAGCGCACCTTCGGGAAAGATTGATGTTCGCCATACTATTCAGTACTAAATCCATAGAAGCCTGGAAAATTAAGACTAATTCTGCATCATCGTACAAAGAAGTATGCCTAATTGAAAAGATACTAGCAGAATCTGATCTGCTAAACGGGTTGACTGGAACAATATTCAGATTTGTTGAAGGACCAATAGCCCCGACGGCTGAGCTCGACTCGATATTTCTACAATAGAAGTTCTCAAAGAGAATTGAGGTTGCTGAAGAAGCAATTGCAGTCTGTCACAATTTGTAATTTAACCGAAGAATTGGATAAGTCACAACGATTCAGTCACTGAAGCAATCACTGAAGACCTGAAGTCAATCAGCAACACGAAGCAAATCGAAGTACCCAAAACAGAGGGATTGTCAGTGCTTGGACTACAAAGGACTGCCACTGATGATAGTCTTCAAATTTGCATAGCTTTGAACAGGAAAGCACCTAATACACAAAAAAAAAACATTTTGTCACTGTATCGTCATTTTCTTGACCCGATTGAATTGTTTGTACCGTGAACAAACGAAAGCTGTTATTCACTGGGAACTATTTTGTTTTTGAACAGACTAGTAATTAAAGTGGCATACGAACAGCGATTTTTGATCAAATACAAACCACTAACATTTGTAGCAATCGTTGAAGAAAGAGACAAAGCGTAGACAATCATTTTCAATTAACTAAGCAAGAACAGATTGGTGAATAGGTAAAATTTCTTAATGTCGGAAAAAAAGCAAAATCCTACAGTTGTTACCATTCTTTGACGAAAAAGGACTCATACGCTCTGAGGGCAGAATGGGCAAAACTCAATTTGACTTCAATGCAAAGCATCCAATGTTGCTAAATAGCAATCACCACGTGGTTGAAAAATTCGCGCGAAACAAGCACGAGGACAAAAAAACACGAAGACACTGGACAAGTGAGAAACCTTGTTCATCAGATAGTGTGGATCCTAGGTATACAAAACGGCTTAAGAACACCAGTAATGACCGACCTAAGCAGAGAGGGGTTAGATGTTCCAACAGTCGTTACAAATGTTTGAGTGGACTATTTTGGCTTTTTCGTTGTGAAAGGTTAGCGAAGGAATGAAAAACGATGGGGTTGACTGTTCACAGGTCTAACTGTGAGAGCAGTGCATATACGGGTGGCACCCAAGGTGAACACAGATAGTTGTCTTGTTGCAAATGAGGGATTTATTGCCCGGAGGGTCAAACTGAATGAAATCATCAGCAACAACGGGACAAACTCTGATGGCGTTGAAACAAAAATTGGTTCAATCCACCCGCAGCACCTCAATTTGGAGGAGTATCGGATCGGTTGGTCAGAAATTGTAAGAATGCAATTTAAATATGCCGTGTTGGGGAACAAATTATTCAGCAGGTATTCTTTCAACTACGATGTGTATTGTAGAGCAGACATTGAACGCAAGACTGTTGACTCCAGTCATTTCAGACGTTAATGACTTGGGGGCATTGACTCCCAATCACATTTTGCATGGCAACAAGAACAAATATTTACCGTATCTGCCATGCGGATAGGAATGTGTTGATCATTGAAAAGTCTTTCGATAAGGCCTATGTAGACCTCAGTTGTGACAGATTTGGAAAATAGTTTTTCTAACGTTAACACTTCAACTAAGACAAACAAATTGAAGATCGAATCAAGCATTGAAGTAGTAGCCTGACAGGCAAAAATCAATGCTACATTCTATCGAGGTCATATTGATTTGCAAAAATTCCAAAACTCAAGCAAAATCTGAGGATAGAGAAGAAGAAGGACTGCTGCTTATGGTGCAGTCAACCAAAGCATTTGCACAAACGCTTATGAGCTACAACGTCCATTGAACTACAAAATAGGAACAAAAACTGAACCATTCGGTTTTTCTTACTGGGCTAGGAGGAGTAGTCATCTGACCCAAGACAGGCAAAAGAAAGCAAAAAATTTTTCATTTTGCCTTCTTGGAGGATGTGAAAGTAGCTGAGAATATCCAAAACTGCTGAGAACTGAAAAATTATGCTTCCAAAATCAACGCTTTTAGTCAGTCAAAGAAGAAAATGTAAGCAAAAAAGACGCTAGAGAGTACGACAAAATTTACAAGCGAGCGGTACGAAATGGGAGGGGTGTTGAGAAACCAGTGCCAAACCTATTGAACAGCTACATCTCAGCTTTGGGTCAGCATTACTCATTGGAGCTAAGATTCCAAAGGGATACAAAACTTGAAATGTTTATATCAACAGTCATTCGATACAAATTTAGAAAGAAATTTCGTAAAGATATTGAACTAGTCAGGATTGAAGCGCACCTTCGGGAAAGATTGATGTTCGCCATACTATTCAGTACTAAATTCATAGAAGCCTGGCAAAGTAAGACTAATTCTGCATCATCGTACAAAGAAGTATGCCTAATTGAAAGGATACTAGCAGAATCTGATCTGCTAAACGGGTTGACCGGAACAATATTCAGATTTGTTGAAAGACCAATAGCCCTGACGGCTGAGTTCGACTCGATATTTCTACAATAGAAGTTCTCAAAGAGAAATGAGGTTGCTGAAGAAGCAATTGCAGTCTGTCACAATTTGTAATTTAACCGAAGAAATGGATAAGTAACAACGATTCAGTTACTGAAGCAATCCCTGATGACCTGAAGTCAATCAGCAACACGAAGCAAATCGAAGTACCCAAAACAGAGGGATTGTCAGTGCTTGGACTACAAAGGACTGCCACTGATGATAGTCTTCAAATTTGCATATCTTTGAACAAGAAAGCACCTAATACACAAAACAAAACATTTTGTCACTGTATCGTCATATACTTGACCCGATTGAATTGTTTGTACCGTGAACAAACGAAGGCTGTTATTCACTGGGAACTATTTTGTTTTTGAACAGACTAGTAATTAAAGTGGCATACGAACAGCAATTATTGATCAAATACAAACCACTAACATTTGTAGTAAGCGTTGAAGAAAGAGACAAAGCGTAGACAATCATTTTCAATTAACTAAGCAAGAACAGATTGGTGAATAGGTAAAATTTCTTAATGTCGGAAAAAAGGCAAAATCCTACAGTTGTTACCATTCTTTGACAAAAAAGGACTCATACGCTCTGAGGGCAGAATGGGCAAAACTCAATTTGACTTCAATGCAAAGCATCCAATGTTGCTAAATAGCAATCACCACGTGGTTGAAAAATTCGCGCGAAACAAGCACGAGGACAAAAAAACACGAAGACACTGGACATGTGAGAAACCTTGTTCATCAGATAGTGTGGATCCTAGGTATACAAAACGGCTTAAGAACACCAGTAATGACCGACCTAAGCAGAGAGGGGTTAGATGTTCCAACAGTCGTTACAAATGTTGGAGTGGACTATTTTGGCTCTTTCGTTGTGAAGAGTTAGCGAAGGAATGAACAACGATGGGGTTGACTGTTCACAGATCTAACTGTGAGAGCGGTGCATATACGGGTGGCACCCAATGTGGACACAGATAGTTGTCTTGTTGCAAATGAGGGATTTATTGCCCGGAGGGTCAAACTGAATGAAATCATCAGCAACAACGGGACAAACTCTGATGGCGTTGAAACAAAAATTGGTTCAATCCACCCGCAGCACCTGAATTTGGAGTAGTATCGGATCGGTTGGTCAGAAATTGTAAGAATGCAATATATATATGCCGTGTTGGGGAACAAATTATTCAGCAGGTATTCTTTCAACTACGATGTGTATTGTAGAGCAGACATTGAACGCAAGACTGTTGACTCCAGTCATTTCAGACGTTAATGACTTGGGGGCATTGACTCCCAATCACATTCTGCATGGTAACAAGAACAAATGTTTACCGTATCTGCCATGCGGATAGGAATGTGTTGATCATTGAAAAGTCTTTCGACAAGGCCTATGTAGACCTCACTTGTGACAGATTTGGAAAATAGTTTTTCTAACGTTAAGTAACCGGCAAAAATGGCGATATACTGCAGACGAACTTAAGGAAAACAATCTTGCGCGTTCTATCCAAGGCAGCAATGAGCAAGGTTATTATATCATGAGTCGAGGTACGGAGAACATCGATGGGTCTGACGATGAGATTCGATCAGCGACAGTTCGAACAAGCGACGGAGTTTACAAGAGATCAGTAATTAAGTTTGCCCTTGTTCTATTTTGGAGGGATGGACGTTTGCCATGAAAAACAGAGCCGTCGAGGTTGAGGCTACACTTCAACTAAAACAAACAAATTGAAGATCGAATTAACCAGTGAAGTAGTAGCCTGACAGGCAAAAATCAATGCTGCATTCTATCGGGGTCATATTGATTTGCAAAAAATCCAAAACTCAAGCAAAATTTTTTCTGTTCCAATTCAAATTATTCGTTACTGTGATCGAAACAAATTTTTGAACAGCACATTTTATCGACTAGTCGACGAGAGTAATTAGGTATTAACTGGTGCAACGGTAATCTACAATATAGCGGACAATACAGTTCACAAAAGGTACTTCCAAATATGAAATATCCCGACAGATTTGAAACAGCTGAAAAGAACTGGGTGTTGTAAAGTTTTTCTTGTGTTTAATCAGCCATTACAAGATTTCAGGGACGGTAAGCATGTTCGTCGGTTTTGCGTGGTGAAGATGGTTGTCTTTTCGCACGTTTTTTCCGTTATCGCTTCAATTGGAGGCTCATGTTACCTCGGTACTGCAAAAGAAATAATGGGTTTTTGTCTTTCGCTTTTCGTTTGTGTCTCCTCTGTTGTTTTTTTTCGCCACAAGTTTTCAGTTCATATTTACTATCTTTTTTTTGTAGAGAATCATTGATAATTCTAAAAATCCAAACTTCAGGTCAATGTTTTTTAAAGTAAATATTTTCATTTTCCGTCAGAGCTTTGCCAAAATTATGCCATGTGCTGGTGCTTCTAAAAATCGGCGAACAGTCTCTTCTTCGATAGTTTCTTATTTTGGATTAGTTCTCACCTGCGGAAAATCAAGACAACCCCCTTATCGGTTGGTTTCATGTATCACTAACAATTATTTTCTTTACAGCTGTTTACATTAATGTTCATGTCCAAAAGGCAAAATTGCCATTCCTGTCTGTCCTCCTAATTGTGAATTCCAGTCTCCTGTGAAGATTGTTGACTTTTTTGACCAAACTGTTTTTATCGCCATTTACAGCTTAAATTATGCCGTCTACATATCTTCCGAATAAATGGAAAATGTTTTTAGGCCCAACCCTGGGATAGCAAATGCTATCGGTGACAGCTTTTGCCTCAGATCAATTGCTTCTGCTTCTATAGCTGCTGCCAGACAACTGGCTCCGATAATGAGCACCATACAGCCCGTTTAAACGTAACCCCCTAAATACTGTAAGTAAACCATGATTGGTAGTTATTAATGTTCTATGTTGGGATGGGGAACGTGCTTACGACAATTTTGATTTTGAAATATTAAAGTAAATCTAAATTTCATTCGTTTTGTTTTGCTTGTTTTGTCGCTATAAAAGGTTTTGAGAAGTCGACTACTTCCGTCAGGTTTTGAAAAATGATTGTGTTTTTGTTTTGCCGGCTTTTTCCATGAATTAGATCAAAAGACAACTTGTCCTTGACATCGCCGGCCCATTTGCAGGATTGCAAAAAAGAATAATACTGTTGAAATAAGTGTTGAATCAACCATCCAGCTGAATAATGAAATAAATTCAAAATAAGGGTAATGGAAATAAAAGGGTACAAAACCTAATCGGGTGATTCGTTACAACGAGTCACCTAAAATAATAACGGTATTACCAAACGAAATAACCAAAATTGTTAAATGAAAGCCAGGGGGTTTCAGACGAACCTCTATGAAATAATATCAAAAAAGGTTAAGACGAGTGCGATCGATAAGATTTTGCCATAAAACACAATCGTTGGCAGTTGGAAAGAGTTATTTTTAATATAAGCAAAGTAATTGCGAAAGTAGTCCAAAGTAATGGGTATTCCCCATTAAACGTTATAGGACGGCTCAGCTGGGTTGGTGTCCTGTGTTTAAATATTTTAGAGTAGATTGGGATGATTGATAATGTGCAGTTGCTCAGTGTTTCAACCATTCAATTCTGAAACATTTATTTCAGACAAACGGCTCTTTCCTGTTTTTGTGCCCTAGCTTTGTTAGCCGAGTTGCCTTGAACAGGCTAACACTAATGAAAGCGTATGAGACCAAATGTATGCAAGCAATTGCAACAATGACGGTTTCACAAAAAAATTATTTGAATTGGTGCAAAAGCAATAATAAGTTATGGTGTCGATATATTGCTAAATTTGGGATCCAATAAACACAATCATTTAACGTAACCCCCTAAATACTGTAAGTAAACCATGATTGGTAGTTATTAATGTTCTATGTTGGGATGGGGAACGAGCTTACGACAATTTTGATTTTGAAATATTAAAGTAATTCTAAATTTCATTCGTTTTATTTTGCTTGTTTTGTCGCTATAAAAGGTTTTGAGAAGTCGACTACTTCCGTCAGATTTTGAAAAATGATTGTGTTTTTGTTTTGCCGGCTTTTTCCATGAAGTCGATCAAAACACAACTTGTCCTTGACATCGCCGGCCCATTTGCAGGATTGCAAAAAAGAATAATACTGTTGAAATAAGTGTTGAATCAACCATCCAGCTGAATAATGAAATAAATTCAAAATAAGGGTAATGGAAATAAAAGGGTACAAAACCTAATCGGGTGATTCGTTACAACGAGTCACCTAAAATAATAACGGTATTACCAAACGAAATAACCAAAATTGTTAAATGAAAGCCAGGGGGTTTCAGACGAACCTCTATGAAATAATATCAAAAAAGGTTAAGACGAGTGCGATCGATAAGATTTTGCCATAAAACACAATCGTTGGCAGTTGGAAAGCGTTATTTTTAATATAAGCAAAGTAATTGCGAAAGTAGTCCAAAGTAATGGGTATTCCCCATTAAACGTTATAGGACGGCTAAGCTGGGTTGGTGTCCTGTGTTTAAATATTTTAGAGTAGATTGGGATGATTGATAGTGTGCAGTTGCTCAGTGTTTCAACCATTCAATTCTGAAACATTTATTTCAGAGAAACGGCTCTTTCCTGTTTTTGTGCCCTAGCTTTGTTAGCCGAGTTGCCTTGAATAGGCTAACACTAATGAAAGCGTATGAGACCAAATGTATGCAAGCAATTGCAACAATGACGGTTTCACAAAAAAATTATTTGAATTGGTGCAAAAGCAATGATAAGTTATGGTGTCGATATATTGCTAAATTTGGGATCCAATAAACACAATCCTTTAACTGAATTTTTCATCGTAAAACCTATTGATTCAAAATTTGGTCAGAAAACAATTTGCTAAATTTTACGACGGGACTAATGCGCTCACCGCTGGGGGTTTTCAAATTGACTGATCGAATGATCTCATCATCTCCGGAAAAAACTTGCGTTACTCTGGCAACAGGCCAGAGGCCTCGGGGTTGAAACTCTCAAGGATGCATACAAAGTCGCTGATTTTTAGATTTTTTGAACTTTTATTCCATTTGGAACGAATTTGTTGTCCTGGAAGGTACTCTCCTAGAAATCGATTCCAGAAGTGAGCAGTTAATTGTTGCGATGTACGCCAAGCTTTCGAATTGTTCTTTTTGTCTCCAATAAAAGCGCCAGGAGGCAAATTGACCGAAGACCTACCCAGAAGACAGTGGTTCTGCATAACAGGTAAAGGATCATTTATATCACTTGGAACGTTTGTTAAGGGCCTAGAGTTCATATTTGCTTCTATCTCACACGTAACTGTGCATTATATTTCATCGGTAAGCGTTCGTGACCTGATGATTTTGAAGAGAGACAGTTTAAAAATCTGTACTAATCGCTCCCAAATTCCGCCGAAATCGGGGCCGCTGGATGGTTAAACTTCCATAGGATTTCGACTTCCATAAGGTGCAACTTCGCCGCAAATAATTTTGATGCTTTTAGATTGGCATTGCTTGACTGGAGGCTGTTCTTTGGACCAACAAATGACTTTCCGCAGTCTGAAAAAAAATTTGTTGTGTTTTCCTTTCCGGCTGACAAAACGTCTTGTGCAAATAATTGTTGAGTTGATGCTAAGATCATTTGAGACCTCAAGTTGGACTGCTCTGACAGCTAGACATGTAAATAGTAGTACGTAACGACTAAACAGCTTGCCATTGTTCTCAACAGGAAACGGGCCAATAAAATCAAGTCCAGTTATTTTGAAGACAAATTGATTGTTTTTAGGCAACATTTCCTGAGTTAAATCTGCCATTTTAGGAATGCTGACGTCTTGGATCATTCGGCGACATGGAAGACAGAGTCTAATCGTTTGTTTTACTACCGCTCGACACCGGAGTATCCAGTAATACTCCTATCGAATGTTCCTAGTTTGTTCCTGACCACAGTGGCAGTTAAGTTCATGTGTATGTTGTATCAACAATCCGGTGGCAATATTATCGCCGTCAAGTATCAACGGGTAAAGAATACTTTTGACAAACGGCCTCTCGCTCGGATTTGGTAGTTTTTGTCTAAGAACGGGGATAGATAATTTTAGTCTACTGGAGCTGGATATATCATCACATTATTTCAAAGCAAAGACTTCCGCTTTGAAATCTTATTTCTGGGTTGTTTGAATGATATGAAGATACTCTTTAGTATAGTAGCCTAACTGAATTTCTTTACTACGTTTCTTGCAGTTACTGTTGAAGAAGAAACAAAAAGGCGGTTACCAGCATTATTCTGTTCCAACTGCTGAATCTCTTCAAAACGACAACAGTTTCTATTACAGGTATTCAGGAAGGAAAAGATACTATCTTCACGTAGTGCGATTGCAGAACAACTTGTTTGGGCCAGTGGGATCTATGTTTACTCAAAAACGATGATCTTGAAACGTTTGGTAAACACTATAACCTCGAGTTCCGTCATCTGCTGGGTTAGCTGCCGTTGGAATGTACCTCCAATCAAAAGGAGATGAGACAGTCAAAGTTTTGTTCAGGCGATTAGCAATGAAATTTCTGTAGCGCATTTTCGGTGTTCGCAACCAGTAGGGAACAGTTGTGCTGTCAGACCAAAATATGATTTCGGATAACTTTATATCTTGTTCTTCCTTAACAAATTGTGCAAGTTGAGCACCATACACGGCTGCTTGCAATTCCAATTTCGGAATTGTCATTTTTTTCAGAGGGGCTACTCGAGCTTTTCTTATAACGAATCTAACGACAATTGACTGATCGGAGTACTCAACTCTGATATAACAGACGAATGACAGAGCAAATTCGGAAGCATCAGTAAATGTATGAAAATGAACTGACCGGACATGTTTGTCCAGCAAGTAGTTTCTGGGGATTTGTAAGTCCCTGAAGTTGAGAAGTGGTTTATCCCATTTCGATTCTTGATTCCAAGCAGTCTTTAAACTTTCTGGTGGCGAATGGTTAAAGCAGCAATAAATCCAAGTGGATCAAATAGGGATCTTACAAATCTCAGTAGCTTTCTCTGAGTTATGTCTTTATTTAATTTGATTTTTTTGGAAAAGCTTATTTTCGATTATGTAGCAATCAGTTATTGGGTTCCACGTTAACCCAAGTGCCTTTTGATTTTGAGGCTGAAGTTTTGATGGGTCCCATCTTATGCCAGGTTCTACAGTTTTGACCAACTCAGAACCGTTAGAAGTCCATTTGGTAAGGTTGAAACCTCCTCCTGATAAGGTTGCTCTCTTTTCACGAAGTATCCTTAGTGCCTTTTCTACCGAGTTAGTAGCAACATAGAGGTTGTCCACGTAGACGTTGCGTTCAATGTATTGGATGACTTCTGATAACTGTTCACAATTGTCATGAGCTGTTTTTCTCAGTGCATATGATGCAATGCAAGGCGAGTCCAGATCTGGTCTTTTCATTGGCTACACGCCGCACTTTACCTTGCTTGTACTCGTTGGTTACTGGATGGTGAGGTAGGAAAAGAGTAATCAAAACCAAGTCCTCGGTGTCAGAATCAACTTCACTGACATATCCGTTCAGCAGATCCTTCTGAAGCGTTCCTTCCTAAATTTTTTTGAGCTGTTCGTTTTTTGAAAGTTTGTCGTTCAATTGGTAAAGCTGCTTCTCAGCAAGTCATCTGTTTTTGGAAAGTTTCGCATTTTCCTTCCAGAGGAGGCCAACTTGATAGTGTCCGTCAACGACTTGTGTTGTGTTCTCCAGTATTTCAAGGGCTCTTTTGTCAATTTTGAACATTGCTTTTCGGATATAGCTATGCCTAAAATTTCTATTTTCATCCAATCTGATACCATTTTGAACATTTGTTCATCCATATTAGAATGACTATTCAATTGAGTGAACTGTACGGGGTAAGACTCTTCTTAGTGCCAAATCTTTTTTTTTCCTGCACATGTCCAGCGTAGCTGGGTCTCTACTCCCCAAGAAGCATTCTTGCGTCCTTTCAACATTTGATTATATATTCCAAGGATTATTGAGACAGAGTTTTTCCAGTTTCAGAAAAACTGATATGACTGAGGTGTTCTAACGATGCACAGAGTTGGTTCAATTTTTGTGTATCAACAGGGACAAATTCAGATTCGGGAGAACAATAACGTCAGTTTGAAGACAGGATTGCTGTTCAGACTGCAGTGGCTTATATAAAACTTTTTCTACACTTGTTATTACGGCAGACGTTTTTTGAGGTGCGCTTGTTGACGTGGTGGTTTCCAAAACAGTTCAAACACAACTTTATTTTTCTTATATGGTCTCCTCGAATGCTCGGTGGAAGAGACTGAAAATGCGTGCATTTATACAAAAAAATGACAATTTTTATTGCTGGGGCATGGCTTGATTGCTGTCTGATTGTTCTGAAATGGCGAGTAGTCACATGTGTTGCTTCCGAATTGCGACGTATAATTATTTTTTTTTGTCGTTGGTAGCGTTATTTTAGCCGCTAGAAAAAATTGGTTTACCAGGTGTTTTGAAGTTGTTTTGCGTAACATGATTGAGCTCAAATCATTACAAGCGTTAAAGAAATGGAGAATCCACTCAGATAATGTTTGAAGGGACGGCTGATGATAGTTTCTCTCCAAAACTAATTTGTTCTACTCAAGCCGTGCAGGGTTGGGAAACTTTACGTGTGCAACTTTCAGATTCGTTGTTGAATGTAGATTGTGAATGAAACCTAATTGGGAGAAGGTGTCCTCCATTGTTAAAAGGATAGAGTAGAACTCTGTGTAGCTTCTTTGGTGAGCTAGATTTGGGGCTTAGGAGAGTTTTTCGAGAAATGCGTTTACAATACGTTTTGGGTTACCAAAATGCTCTTGGTGGCAATTTATTGCGGATACGAACAGGTCACCGTCGCAACCGTAACCGTCAACCAGCGCCTTGGCTTTGTTGCTTAATATCGATTGTAAAT
The DNA here is from genome assembly GCF_964194025.1 of Convolutriloba macropyga. NCBI lineage: Eukaryota > Metazoa > Xenacoelomorpha > Acoela > Convolutidae > Convolutriloba > Convolutriloba macropyga. The sequence goes on along the minus strand of NC_134478.1, from coordinate 36,001,430 downwards.
GAATAATTTTTTAGTTTGACTGATCGATCGATCCCATCATCTCCGGGAAAAACTTGCGTTACTCTGGCAACAGGCCACAGTCCTCGGGGGTGAAGTCCTCAAGGATCCATACACAGTCGCCGATTTTCAAATTTTTTGAACTTTTGTTCCATTTGGAACGAATTTGTTGTCCTGGAAGGTACTCTCCCAGAAATCGATTCCAAAAGTGAGCAGTTAATTGTTGCGATGTACGCCAAGCTTTCGAATTGTTCTTTTTGTCTCCAATAAAAGCGCCAGGAGGCAAATTGACCGAAGACCTACCTAGAAGACAGTGGTTCTGCATAACAGGTAAAGGATCATTTATATCACTTGGAACGTTTGTTAAGGGCCTAGAGTTCATATTTGGTTCTATCTCACACGTAACTGTGCATAATATTTCATCGGTAAGCGTTCGTGACCTGATGACTTTGAAGAGAGACAGTTTTAAAATCTGTACTAATAGCTCACAAATTCCGCCGACATGCGGGGCCGCTGGATGGTTAAACTTTCATAGGATTCCGACTTTCGTATGGTTGACTTTGCAAAAAATTATTTTGACGCTTTTAGGTCGGCATTGCTGAACTGTAGGCTGTTGTTCGAACCAACAAATGACTTTCCGCTGTCTGAAAAAAATGTGTTGTGTTTTCCTTTCTGGCTGAAAAAACGTCTTGTGCAATTAATTGTTGAGTCGGTGCTAAGATCTTTTGAGACCTCAAGATGGACTGCTTTGACAGCTAGACATGTAAATGCTTGCCATTGCTCTTAACAGGAAACGGTCCAATAAAATCAAGCCCAGTTGTTTGGAAGACAAATTGATTGTTTTTAGGCAATCTTTCCTGAGTTAGATCTGCCATTTTAGGAATGCTGACGTCTTGGATCATTCGGCGACATGGAAGACAGTGTCTAATCATTTGTTTTACTACCGCTCGACACTGAAGTATCCAGTAATACTCCACTAGAATTTTTCTAGTTTGTTCGGGACCACAGTGACAGTTAAGTTCATGTGTATGTTGTATCAACAAACTGGTGGCAGTGTTATTGCCGTCAATTATCAGCGGGTAACGAGATGTCATCAAAAAACATGCTTTTGATAAAACGGCTTCTCGCTCGGAGTTGGTTTTTTTTGTCTAAGAACGGAGATAGATGTTTTTAGTCTGCTGGAACTGAATATATCAAATCGACAACAGTTTCTGTTGCAGGTAATGCGGAAGAAAAAGATACCATCTTCACTTACTGCGATTGCACAATATCTGGTTTGGGCCAGTGGGTTCTATGTTTACTCAAAAACGATGGTCCAGAAACGATGGTCCTGAAACGTTTGGTAAACACTATATCCTTGGGTTCCATCATCCACTGGGTTGGCTGCCGAACGAATGTACCTCCAATCAAAAGGAGATGAGACATTCAATATTTTGGTCAGGTGATTCGCAATGAAAATTTTGTAGCGCATTTCAGGTGTTGGCAACAAGAGAACAGTTTCCCTGTCAGACCGAAATATGATTTCGGCTAAATCTAAATCTTGTTCTCCCTTAAAAAATTGTGCAAGTTGAGCACCATGCATGGCTGCTTGCAATTCCGATTTGGAATAGTCGTCTTTGTCAGTGGGGCTACTCGAGCTTTTCTTATAACAAATCTAACGACAATTGACTGATCGGAGTACTCAACCCTAATATAACAGATGAATGAGAGAGCAAATTCGGAAGCATCAGTAAATGTATGAAAATGAACTGACCGGACAGGTTTGTCCAGAAAGTAGTTTCTGGGGATTTGTAAGTCCTTGAAGTTGAGGAGTGGTTTATCCCATTTCGGTTCTTGATTCCAAGCAGTCTTTAAACTTTCTGGTGGCGAATGGTTAAAGGAGCAGAAAATCCAAGTGGATCAAAAAGGGACCTTACAAATCTCAGTAGCTTTCTCTGAGTTATGTCTTCATTTAACTTGATTTTTTTGGAAAAGCTTAGTTTCGATTATGTAGCAATCAGTTATTGGGTTCCAAGTTAACCCAAGTGCCTTTTGATTTTGAGGCTGAAGTTTTGATGGGTCCAATCTTATGCCATGTTCTACAGTTTTGACCAACTCAGAACTGTTAGAAGTCCATTTGGTAAGGTTGAAACCTCCTCTTGATAAGGTTGCTCTCTTTTCACGAAGTATCCTTTGTGCTTTGTCTACCGAGTTAGTAGCAACATAGAGGTTGTCTATGTAGACGTTGCGTTCAATGTATTGGATGACTTCTGATAACTGTTCAAAATTGTCATGAGCTGTTTTTCTCAGTGCATATGATGCAATGCAAGGCGAGTCCGTAGCGCCAATATGGCTTGTGTACTCATATGTATCAACGCGTTCATCATTAATCCAGAGAAAATTCAGAATTTTTTGATCCCCAGGAGTTACTTTGACCTGCATGATCATCTGTTCAATGTCTGCGCATAATGCAATAATGTCCTCTCTAAATCGCAAAGTAGCTCCGGCGATGTTACTAAGCAGATCTGGTCCTTTCAGTAAGTTCGAGTTCAAGGACTGATCTTAAACAACAATTGACGCATTGGCTACACGCCGCACTTTACCCGGCTTGTTTTCGTTGGTTACTGGATGGTGAAGTAGGAAAAGAGTAATCAAAACCAAGTCCTCGGTGTCAGAATCAACTTCAGTGACATATCCGTTCAGCAGATCCTTCTGAAGCGTTCCTTCGTACATTTTTTTGAGCTGTTCGTTTTTTTTAAATTTTGTCGTTCAATTGGTAAAATTGCTTCTCAGCAAGTCATCTGTTGTTGGAAAGTTTTGCATTTTCTTTCCAGAGGAGACCAACTTGATAGTGTCCGTCAACGAGTTGTGTTGTGTTGCCCAGTATTTCAAGGGCTCTTTTGTCTTTTTTGAGCATTGCTTTTTGGGTATAGCTATGCCTAAAATTTCTATTTTCATCCAATCTGATACCATTTTGAACATTTGTTCATCCATATTAGGATGACTATTCAATTGAGTGAACTGTACGGGGTAAGATTCGTCTTAGTGCCAAATCTCTTTTTTCCTACACATGTCCAGCGTAGCTGGGTCTCTACTCCCCAAGAAGCATTCTTGCGTCCTTTCAACATTTGCTTGTAGCGAATCAGATCGAGATTATCTATTCCAAGAATTATTCAGACAGAGTTTTTCTCAGTTTCAGGTAAAACTGATATGACTGAGGTGTTCGAACGCTGCACAAATTTGGTTCAATTTTTCTGTATCAACAGGGACATATTCGGATTCGGGAGAGCAATTACGTCAGTTTGAAAAAAGGATTGCAGTTCAGACTGCAGTGGCTTTATATAAATTTTTACAGGAGCGCCGTCAATTTCTTTTGTCATGTGGTATCAAGTGATTGGTATTTTTCCAATGATTTTCATGTCAATGTTTAGCTCTGAGGCTGCTGACCTAAGCATAAGCTCTGACAACTATCATTGTCTAAATAAGCATATGTATTCAAGGTCTTCTCACCGTTTTTCAGTTGCACAGGAACTACGGCGACTTGACCTGTTCCTTGTGAATGGAAAGATTTAACGATACTTTTCTTAGAGCCATGTTTTATATCAAAACTACCATGGAGCAGAGTGTGCTGCTTTTTTCCGCACTTGTTATTACGGATTGTGAATGAAACCTAATTCGGAGAAGGTGTCCTCCATTGTTAAAAGGAAAGAAGAGAACTGTGTTTTGCTTTCTGGGTGAGCTAGGTTTGGGGCATTGAAACTTCAGAGTTTTTCGAGAAAAGCGTTTAAAATACGTTTTGGGTTACCAAAATGCTCTTGGAAGCAATTTATTGCGGAAACGTACAAGTCACCTTTGCAACCATATCCCTCCACCAGCGCCTTGGCTTCGTTGCTTAGTAGCGATTGTAAATCAATCATTCTTTCGATTGGTGTCATTGGAGCTTGGTCAATAGTAGCTTGAAATGTGCTGAACCATTTCATCCAACTCAAAGGATCGGCAATGAAATGATCTGCTTTTATTTTTGCTACAGATTTCTCGAAACAAGTGGACATTGATACTGATTGTCCAGAACATTGTGGCATTTGTGAAACAATGGGTTGTGAGAAACTACTGAAAGTTGGTGGATTGGATAGGTTAGGGTAGTTTTGACAGAGAGGTGATATTTGTTGACGGATCCGACTGGAACACTCACGCAAGATGGTTGAGATGTGCTCCAGGGAGCAGTTGACGATCTCAAAACAGATGAAGACGTTGTGTGGCAATATTAAGTTGAACCACCGGCTGCAGTAAAACTTGAACTAATAGCAAATGAGCTTGCAGCGGGCGCTGAAGCGGAGTTTGTGCAGTTACGAAGTCGTCGAAATCAAAATTGAGGCGAGATTTTGTTATTGTTGATGTGGCATTATATTGTCATCATGGAGGATGCTTTTCTTGTGGTCTGGTTCTGAAGCAGTCGTTTCCTGATGGTTTCTTGTGTTTACCTTTTAACTTGTTTTAACAGCGTGAAAGTCCTTTTTATGTCTATTTTTAGCCGACTGAAGTCTGGACATCCGATCTTGTTCATCAAGCTCAACGAAATTTATCAATTCAAGAATTATGGGCTTAAGTCTCTGTTGCATTGCTCATTAATAAATCAAAAAATATGAATGAATTATGTTGGGATGGGAAACGTGCTTAGGACAATTTTGATTGTGTACTATTAAAGTAAAATTTGATTCGTTTTGTTTCGCTTGTTTTGTTGCTATAAAAGGTTTTGAGAAGCCGACTACTTCCGTCAGGTTTTGAAAATTGATTGTGTTTTTGTTTTTGCCAATATAGAAAAATTCCGTTTATTTAGGAAAGATAAAAGTCTAATTCTATCTTTCGCCGTAGTATTTCAGTATTTTGCTGTTCGCTTTTCTATCAAATCTAATTGGAATTACTAAATTTATGCATTTTAAAAACTAGTTTTTTCGCGATCCGAACAATTGGATAATTGATTCTGTCATTCTTTCAAATTGTTTTCATCTTTTTAAAAAAAGATTTTGCGCTTTCAAATAGAAAAAAAGGATTAAACTAATTTTGCATTAGGTTGCATAAGCGGCCCCTAGTGTGTATTGCTGGTTTTCCAAGTGCTAAAGTTGCTGGGAAACCTTAAATTTGAGATGAAAAATTCACTTCTTGAAAATAAGTTTTTGGTAACTTGTCGATCACTTTCAATATTGGTCTGGTTAAACAAAAAATCCTGTTGCTGGTTAAGGTCAACATAAACACAGGAGAGGATGAGAATATTTCAGTTTCCAAGTTTTTCTGATTTTGTATTTTATTTTATATGTTTGAGTCGATGCAAATTTTTTAGTCTTGAGCAACACATTGGTTTTGAGGACATTAGTTAGAAAAACTGTTTGCTTTGCTCAGAAATACAAATTGGCTGTAATCTATGTCTTTTCAGGACTTTTGTAGCAGATTGTCAAATTGTAGTTCTCAAAACTCAATTTAGTGTCATTTTGTTTGTATAAACAAACCTCAATTGAGAAAAAATCGACTATGTTTGAAAAAAATGAACTTTTGTCAATTGTGTGCAATTTTCGCTAATTTCTTCATAGTTAGATTTTTGTTTCAATTTTGAGCCATATATTTTATCGAGTGCGCCAGAGGCTTTGTTTCATTGTTTGCGCTCAATTTTCATCTGAGGAATTAATCGGAAATTTTTCAATTTGTTTAGTTTTGAATTCGTTTTTGACTAATTTTTATATTGTTATTTGATTTAATTGTTTTTCTTCCGGTTATATTCTCTCTGTATTATTCTTATCATTGATTTGGATTTCAAAAGGGTATAAGAGGCTGAATGTCAATAGGCATTAAATTGAATTAGTCTGTAAGCTGATTTCAGTAGTCTTTTAAGTGCTAAGTGTGCTGGAGTGGATTGGAAGAAGGTAGCTCAATTCAAGGTTAGAAGATCGCTTTTTGAGGTTTTTGTTCTTTAAATGATATATTTTTCAATTTTTTGTCCTTATCGGTATATATGCCAACTTAAAATCAGAAAAATCAGCTGTCATCTTAATAAAAAAGAGTGGAAAACAGTATTTTGATATAGAGGCTATTTGCTTGGATCTCTACGAAATTATTAATTCTATCACATAAAGTTTTTCCGAAAAAAGCAGCAGCTAATATTGAATGCACATAAAACGAAACTTTTCGTGCTTAAATGGAAAAGAAAAAGGACGAGACATCGAATTTGATGATTGCAAAATAAAGTTTTGTTTAGCTTGACTTTATTCTGCAATCATCAAGTTCGATGTCTTGTCCATTTTTTCCATTAGAAATATAAAAGTTTCTCGTTTTATGTGCATTAAAGATCAGTTAATTTTGAATGAAGTAAAGATCGGTTTGTACCAGAACATTCTTCTGCTATTGTAGTTTCTGAAAAGTTGAAAATTGCTGCTCCACACTGATAGCAGAAGAACTAACGCTGCCACGAACTGCACGTATCCGACCAGCACAACTGAGAACTGGATACTGTCCTCTGTTAAACTGTTACTTGAGTAGGATCTGTGACAATGTTGATAACCGTTGTTTAAATGTGATGTAGCACCACATGACTTAAACCACATTTTCAACTGCATTAAGAAAATAACGGACGTAAAATTAATTGACCTGTGGGAAAGACCAGTAGAGGTAGCCAAATGGCTGAACTTAATTCAATCAATCAGTCCGACACGACTACACTGCACAGAATAATCCGCCTTCTTTGCCCATTTCCCTGATATTGAGGATGCCCCTCTTGTTCTCCCAAACCCGGGGACCGCATGTATACAATAGTGTGATGTTACACAACTTTAAATCAACCGAAAAGCGACAAAGCAAAGAATTTGAAGTTCCGAAAAACAGACAGAGAAAATGCGACAAAATTTTTTGGACCCGAGCAACGAGACTATACAACATAGTGAGAAAAGGACCGACAATGCATTGAGCAAAAAGCTTCTGATGCAAATGTATACGACCTTTCTTCGCAGACGCTACAATGAACTTGACAGCTGCAGCTGGAAAATCTTGTGCAACTGTGGAAACTGTAGCCCCCTGAAAAAATTTGTGCTAGATGATAAACGAAAGGGTTAAACACCCAAGGGCGATACCCTAAAGGCTCTTCTAATACTACTAAATAAGTTCAAGCTCGAGTCGAAATTCCATTTAATCTCAAGATTTGAAAATCATTTAGTTGTTATTTTGCGCAAAATCGCGACCGCTATTCGATCGCTATATCTTCTTAGTGATGACATACCTTTTAAAATGAATTTAATTGTTTTTAAATCATGTGTATTGTCGGATCTATCAGTGGTATCTTTTTTCAAAATCTCTCGACCAAAGAAGAATCAAAATCTGCTATATGTGACCCGAAGTACTGGACATTCAGTCAAATCTCACCAATCTTCAAAGAAGGTAATAAAGCTGACGTCAAGCGTTACCGACCCATTAGTCTTTGCTGCATCTCTAAAGTATTTGAAAGACTTATCGTCAATGCCCTCTATAGGCACTGCAAAGTATGGGAAAATCAAAAGTTAGATTGTGGCAGATCTGTTTTTTTTCTAAATCCAAACTAATCTTGATGCAGCCATACTTTGCAGTGCCTATAGAGGACATTGTAGATGAGTCTTTCAAATACTTTAGAGATGCAGCAATGAGGACTAATGGGTCGGTAACACTTTTGACGTCAGCTTAATTACTTTCTTTGAAGATTGGCGAGATTCAGAAAAAAACAGATCTGCCACAATTCAACTTTTGATTTTCCCAGATTCCATCTATGGTAAGAACGACGATGAGTCGGTTGACAAACTCACAATCTTGTATCTGGACATTGCCAAATTTTTCGGCAAAGTTTCCCATTATATCCTTATGGAGAAGCCCAAAAAGTTTGAAGTAGGTGGTAAATGTTGATACTTCTGCATTCATACCATGAAGACCTGCAACAGTACGTAAAGATAAATATTGATTGCTCCGATTATCTGGATGTCATGAAGGATGTGCCCCAAGGATCCATCCTCGGACCCCTACTGTTATTGATTTTCATTAATGATCTACCCAATAGGAAACCCGAAACAGAAAACTACGACTTTGCAGATGTCTTTAAAATGATTACACAGAGCCAAACGGAATTGGAAGCCGGAACCGCACACATCGAAATGTGGTGCAAGGAAAACCAAATGTAGCTCAATGCCTCAAAATGCAAGCTACTGAATTTAAGAGGTCAGCTTTCAGCAATTCTAAACAAAACTGACCTGAAAGGAGCCCCAGTACAGCGAGACCTAGGGCTCCTCGTCTCAAATCTCAACTGGACAGAAAATTGTGAAATCCTGATCCAAGAGGCAACTCGTGATTTTTTCCAGATAAAGCGTAACATATCAGACAAAAGCAGCATCTCAACAAAACTACACGCCTGCGCAGGATAGGTTGTCCCAATCCTCACGTACTGCTCGCAAGCGTGGTATGCCAGCAAGACAAACCTATCGAAATCCGAATCACTTCAGATAAAAGCGACAAAATGGATTGCCAATGGACAAGTATCAGGATACAAGGAATGCCTACTAAAGCTCACTTAGTATGTATGCTGAGATGCACGACTTGCTGCTTCTGATATCGCTCGACCGGAATGAATTCGATGTTGAAATTGAGAACATGAAGAGAACAAACGATTCAAAAACTAGGCAAAATAGCAGAGGTGAATTTGAAATAAAGAACTAGACTTGCAAAAGCAGATGAAAACTTCTTCCATCGGACAAGGCACCTTTACAACATTGTCTCCCGCGTATACAGAAACTACGGTGAAGTACTCAACAAGCAAACAATCACCAACATCTACTGGGAATCCTTCACAAAAAGTTTTAATCAACTGAACAAGTGCGCCTGGCGAATAATGTGCAAATGTGGAACATGTAGCAACTTGAAAACGATAAACTGAAATAGACTGATAAACACTGGGATTGACACCCCAGGGGCAATAACCCGAAGCGTGTACTATTACTACTACTACTACTACTACTAAAAGCACGACGACTGTCGAGATATCATCAATCCGACAATCCATCGTCCTGCAAGCATATTAATTTTAAAAGATAGTTTAAACTTCACAAGGATCCTATGCTATGGTGACAATCAAAGGTCTTAATGAAGTCAGGAAAAGGCTTGCAAATTCATCAAAACAGAAGGACCAAACAATGAATACTTTAAAAAGTGACTTGGCAAATAAGATAAATTATTGATATTGAACAGAAATGGAACTGCCAAAATGCGATCTGAGGGTAATGACAAACATTTAAAAATGCGTTAGGAGATTTTGGTTAAATCAGCTTGAGCAGATATCTTTGAATCGAGCGGTAGCATCGTTCACCTTCTTACTGTATGACGAACGACTAAATTTGATGGATTAAAATTTGCCTAAACGTGCCGTTAAATTTGCTGATTTTAATAATGTAAATACGATCAGTTTATTGGAGAGTGAATGTTTGACCATATTGTTATGTTTCATCTCATGAATGTACATGTTTGCAAGCCACAAAAAAAATGTAAAGAGTTTTCATTTTTTCGAGTATTTCGTCAATTTAATTATTATTTTGAGGTACAAATAGAACAAAAGCTTTCGTATGGGTTGAAGGTAGATTTTGGTTGCACCATGTGGTATTGAGGACATTAGACTCAAATTTGGAAACATTTTGGTAATTTTTGTTGATTTTGATTGATTAGGTCATTGATTCTCAGTTATAGCGTGCAGTTCTTTAGATTGTATTTTAGGACTTCTGCTATTGTTCTTGGGGATAAATAGATTAACTTATAAGTGTTGTCATTTTCTTAAGATTTCAGTTTTTTAGTTTTCTTCTTTTTAATCGGTTTCGTCTGCTCTGCTCTCTGTGTTGAATTGAATTTCGATTTCTATGGAGTGTTCTATTTTGGGGGTCTTTCCCATTACAGCCGCCCATTATGGTATAATTAGCATGACTTGGGTGGGGGTGTAGGTTTTATGACCAAGTTGTAGGGGCTATAATGGTAAAGACCCCTTGTTTTGGTATCGGAGAGTTTTGGTATCTCCTTGCAAAGACAACAGTCGCTAATTTCGCGTATTAATCCCTTAAACGAGAATCCCTTAAAGAATTTTTTTATATATTTTTGCGAAACGTACCAAGTGGCAAAAGCAGTTGTTTCTTGGCGTGATGTGCGTTTTCTTTGATCCTTCTCTAGTGCATTACAAGATTAATTAATACTTTCTGTTGTTAACCCACCTGTATTTTTATCTATAAAGCTATTATTATATTACCCTACACTACCAATGATAATGTTACCTCTTGACATTGTCTTTTGGATAAATAAAGTGTTACTTTTTTTAACTCTTTTACCCAAACCCTATTTATCCCCTTTTTTTGAAATATAATTGTATCAAATATATAAGAAATTATAATTGGGTGAAATGATAGGGGAGAAAAAGTGGGACACCGTTTGAAGTTATTAGGTGAAGCAGGTTAAAGTTTTCAAAGTTAAGCAGGTAGCTTGTGCATGTGGAAGTGATCTGGTTGATTAATGGAAATCGATATCGTAAAATGTCCTTTGTACCGCTCTAGCCGTGTGTAAAATTGAGCTAATTCGTTATTTACACCTGAAAGAACAAAACAGGCACAGAAAGGTTTGAAAAAGCAGCGTTCCATTTCTTGTGAAATTACCCTCTTACTACTGAAAGCTTCGATTCAATTTCCCTTTTTTTCATGTATTTCCAAACATTCGTGCGTGGGTTACATCTTTATTGTTTCGTCATTACTGAACTGTAGTTTACCATAACTTGCATTTGTAGTGTGTTTTGTATGTAGCCTGTGTTGAAACAGAGTGATTGTGTTGCAGGTTCTGTTGTAAAAGTAAGTGTTATTGTTGTTATCTCCCCAGTGCTTATGAGAAAGGTAATTTCAACAGCACCAATTTTTGCCCTACCCTTTTAACTCCTCTTTTCCGGTCTGGCACCAATGAGCACAAGGCAGCCGCCACTGCCTGACACACTTTTCTTGGCACCCTTCATATCTAAGTGCTGTTGGTTAAATTTCATTGCTCTTTCCATTTAGTTGCAGGTTTTTTAAATACAAACCTCGTTTTGCTGTTCGGTTAACTGCTCCTGTATTGTGCTCCGGGTGATTATTCCTTTGCAACCTTTATAGGCGAAAATTTTGTCCTTTCTGCTTCCGCATTTTGTGAACTTCTTAAATAGCTCCTAGAAAGCAGTAATTTCTGCGTTCTTTTGTTCCCTTCCTCTTGGAAAGCTTAAATGAAAAGAAAGATAAACAATTTGTTTATTTCTTTTGTGGAAAGTGTCGTAGTATATTTATACTTAAGTCTTGAAAAGCTTAATTCTTATCTATATTTCGTGCTATGAGGGCTTTGCCTTGTTTGGTGATGTCGCTCGCTATCGACATCTTTCTGTTTATGTTGTGCATTTTTTTTCTAACTATCTATCCGTTTAACCACAAATTCACCATTGAGTGCGCAATTGTCTTCTCACGATTAAGCGGAAATGCTTTTGCGTTCACATGGCCGAAAATGATTTCCACAATTTATGAAATGTGGACAAAGATGTCCTCAATTGAAACAAAAGTGCAAATGATAGTTTTGTTTTGTGTTCTAAGTTCTTTCTTGGTTCTGCTAAGTGCAACTCTGCTAGCTGTTAGGATTGACGCGACATTTTGTGCCTTCTCGATCTAAGTGGAGCCCCAAACTGGTTGTTGTAGAGGTGGTGTTAGTAGTTGGGTTGGTAACAGAGGCAGATTGGATTCGATTTTCGATTGTGTAGCAACTGCATCAACTTTCTAACTGCCTTTACTTTCATTGTTACTACCAACACCCTTCCCACCCTTACCCTCCATTACTCTAGCAGTGCCTAGTCCTGCCTTACCTCACCCTGTCTATCTAGTAGCTCGTTCCTATTCCATAGTTGTAACAGCACACCATATGCATTTGATATTATCCCGTGTGTTGTGTGTTGGTATTATTTGAAAAATAATCAACCTTTCATTCCTCTTTCTGTCTCTGCGTCTGTTTTCCTTTCATACATCCCCCTCCACCCCTGTGAGCCTTGGTGTGCTATGCCATACTGCAACTAGTATGCGACTAGTTCTCAAATTGAGAGTGAATATGAGATTGCGATGCTGTGCTTCCCCCATGCCCCCCTCCCTCTCTCCCTCCCTTCAATCCATATACGGCCATTGCAATTGATTTCCTTCCTTGCCCTGTCTCATACTGATACCAGACCACCACAGCTATAATGCACTGCATTGCCTTGTATCCTTTAGATAAACTTCACAATCATCAATTCGTCTGAAACTTGATTCGAGTGTTTGTCTGATTCTGATGATAAATTGTTATTACAACACGCAAAATTTGCCAAATTTTCATTATACACCAAAAGACTCAAACCAATTTACTGAGTAAAATTAAAAATTAACACAATTGTTGTGCATATAAATGCGAAATAGAAAGGAAATTCATTTCGATCTTTTGGGTATTTCATCTGATGTTAGTTATGAACAGGTTTTTGCAATTTAATAGCTTGACTGTGTTAATGTAACTTTCATTTTGTAGATTGTTACTGACGATTTAAATATTCGGTAGTACAGAAAATTGACTGCTTTTTAAACTTTTATAACCAGCTGTTTCGTTATTTAGATCTATTTCATATGTAGTTAATTGATTTGCTACTACGGGTATTTATTTGATTTCAGCACACTTTCTGAATTCTTCCGTTTTCGGTTTTGTCATGCCTATTAGCAAGCTGTTAGTTCAAGTTTTTATCGTATAGTTGGGAATTCAAATGTGTTAATCAGTCAGTCGTTAGTGTATCATTGGGGGTTTACCAGGTCGACCAGGACCAGTTGCTATTTGTAGCGGACAGCCCGTGGCCATTATTAATAAGGAAAATTGTTCACAACGTGGTCATGCTCTATTTGAGAATGGACTCGCTCCTCACGCCAATTTGGCAGTTTCTCCATGACGTTTCCCAGTTATAGCTTGTTAATAGCCCGAGGTATACTTGCTACTTTCTTTCCCAAATCACAATGGACGAGTTATAACGTGTTAACTGACGTGCTTATGATACTACGAGCAATTGGGAATAGGAAACTACTCTCTATTTAGTGTAATAATGTATTTTAGTCAGAAATGGAGACTGTCTGCTGTAGTGGACTAATTACTTCACCAAAATCGAACATTGTCGCTTCGCGCGATATGATTACAACCCCCTTTACGTACCTGCTTGGGCTGTAAATTGAACGGTGGTGACATTAATGTATGGTCTTTGGGTAATGCATTGCTAAGTGAAGTCATGCATGAGAGTAATTAATCACCTATCAATCTTTCCACGTCTTAATCATTTCGCTCCCTTCGACTATCTCTGTCAACTGTACCAAGTGAACGCCATCTTCTGTTATGTTCTCTCATTTGCCGTTTGATGAAATGACGGCTACAGGAAGATTTATTTGATGGTGACATAGTTATATAAACGAGAGCGTATTTATTGCGATGCCATTGATCGATCAACAGAAAACAATGGCGACTACCAATAAACAAACCCCCACCCACACACTTAACACAGCTAATGGCAATGCTATAAGATCGTGTACACTTCCTGCCCCCTTCTCAACAAACACGACCTCAAGTACCACTAATTTGGGCTCGTTGAGAAGTAGTGTTACGAAAGCACCTCTGCCTCAAACAGAATTGAACACTAGCAATCCTCGGAGACTGCCGAGGCGCACTTCTTCGTTGAGTAGACAAAGGTCATTGACCGAAATTGCAGCTGAAACTGCGGCTACTGTGATCGGATCGGAACAAGCAGCAGCTCTGAACACTTCAGGAAGCCAAGCTGTGGAGTATTTGAGCGGGAAAATTTCAAATGCCTTCTCGTATCTTACATCAACGGTGCCCGTTACCCCACTGGTGAAGCAGCAAGCAGGCGATTCAGCTAACAATCACAGTACTATCTCAAGCAGCAATCCTAATCTGGCTACCACAGAAATTGTTTCCACAATGCCTTTCCACAAGCCACTCACTAAGATGTCTTCTAACCGCATATCAGCGCCAGAGAAACAGAGCGAGCCAGAGCGAGAGTTCTTAGGAGAATCCGGTGAAATTGGCTCGAAGACGCAGTCTTTAATGGAACAGTGTAAATTCTCGTTAGTTTCCTCTATTGACTCAAATGACGTAGAAGTTATGCTCCCCCAAGGATCGACGACCAACGTTTCTCCTCAAGCCAGTGGGAATCAACAGAAAAAGGTATCGTCCCTGGAACAGTCTTTTAGCAATGGCGTGACTAAACAGAAACAGCCGAAGAACAGCTCAACTGCAGAAAACCACTCAATGGTAAGCTCTATAGTTTTTTTTAGCTAACTGTTCTGAAATTGTACGATGTTTTGTGATTTCCATAGACAAAGTTTACTGCACTTACTTGGGTTATCTATTACTCTGATCACTTAGGTTGCGACAAAAATTTAAATCAAAAGCAGCGAGTGTGATTTAGTTTCATTAATCAGTTGACATCGAAACAGATACCACACAGAGCTATTCTCTCAATCAGCTAGTCCCTAATTGATGATTCCAGGTAGCGGTTGAAGCAAGGCGGCTAGTTCTTAATACATAACATCTGACATCTATGCTGTTCTTTTCAGCAATAAGTCCAATGTCAATTGTTTTTAAGGGCCGCGGAATGGGCTGGAGCAAAGTCATCATTTTTCAATCTAAGAAGACCTAATTGTTTGGGGTCATGCAATAGCCCAATGGACGGGACATAAATAACAGATGCAATAGTCCTCACTTTTCTCGTCTTGTGCAACTTTGGTCAAAGCGCTTCCTACTCGTTTTTTTACAGATATCTCAAAAAGAAATTATTTTGCAAACAGGTTTCAGATTAGGCTCAAACGTTCAGATTAGGCTGAAAGAACTGATATTTTTTTCAAGTTTAGCCCCAAAGTGTAATAAGTTCCAATTTTTTGAAAGGGTGTTAGCTAATTACTGTAGCAACTAATTGAAAACGCGTCCATTTTTTAGATATTTAATTGCTCTCAAACGAAGTTTGTAGCAATTATATTAGTCCTGTCGGTCTTTTTTTTAATGCGATTTTTCGCTTGAACGAATTTTCCACTGACGCTTTTGACTTTTCGTCCTCAAAAACGGGATAAACAGGTAGCGCCCAGCGGGAATTAAGTGCTCTTAGAGCCTTTCAGCTCTGTTTCAGCTCAAACTGTTTTGGAGACTTATACTTATGGTGTGAAGGGCGGTTCTTAGAGGTCGAAGCACCCTAACTGTTGACACCCCCCCCCCCGCCCCGGTGCTGCGCTCGAACAACCGATCGCTAAAAACACGCAATTTTATACTAATTTTCACAATTTTTTTCAAGATTTTTGAAAATTTTTGTCGTTTTTTGAGTTTTTCAGCCCTAGGTGTCAAGGAACTTCCTCTAGGGTTTTATAATAGGTTGCTGCATAGTTTCTAGTGGTAGTGGAATGGTTTCAGCATTTCAACATCGCGAATTTTAGCATTTTTTTAACAATTTTTTTCAATTTTTTATTTATTGTCAGTATTAAGGTTCTTAGCCTAACAGAAAATCTCCGTTAGGTTTTGATAATAAGTTATTAGAAAATGTTTCATGGCCATGGATTAGTTTTCAACTTTTAGTATCTCCAATTTTAGCTGTTTTTATTTTTCGTCATTTTACCAAATTTTTAAATTATTTTTTTTATTTTTTAGGTTTCTACAGCCTCAAGAGCCACATTGCCTCCTCTAGGATTCAATTGTAGGTTACTGCATAGCTTCTAGATGTAATGGAATGTTTTTCAAGATTTTGATATCAGCAATTTTTAAAAATATTTGCAATTTTTTCATTTTTTAAAATCTTTGAATTTTTTTTATTATTTTCGGCATCAGGGTCCTAGAGCCTCCTCCAAGGTTGATGAAAACAGTAGCATAGTTTCTGGAGTTAATGGAATGGTTATCATTTTTCTCATGTCTCCAGCTTTAGCAATTTTTTGATAATTTTTTTTTCAAATTTTCGGAAAATTGTTATCTTGTTCCAAGTTTAAGGATCTTTATGAGCCAGTGATTCTATTTAAAGCTTCAAATAGGGTGACTGGATAGTTTCTTGAGACGATGAAATGGTTTTGGAGATTTTATTATCTTGAATTTCAGCAAGATTATGTTAAAATTGCGATTGTTTTCAAAATATTTGAATATTTCTGTCCTTTTCTGAGTTTAACGATCATTACTGGCCAACAAAGCGTAGTCGGTTATGTTTTTATTCATAAAAGTGTATTCATAAAAGTGTATTCATAGAAGCATAGCTTCTAGATGTAATTGAATGTTTTTCAAGATTTTAGTATCAGCAATTTTGCATTTTTTTCAGTTTCTTTGATTCTTTTTGATTTTTTCCAGCACCAGGGTCCTCCAAGGTTTGATGACAAGCTGTGGCATAGAGTTATTGGAATGATTACTAATTTTTTAATGACTCCAGCGCTAGCAATTTTGTGACAAAATTTAGTTTTTTGAAATTATTGGAAAATTATTATCATGTTTCAAGTTTATGGAGCTCTATGAATCAGTGATATTTAAAGCTTGAAATAAGGATACTGGATAGTCTCTTCAGACAATGAATTGGTTTAGAAGATTTTAATATCTTGAGTTTTCGCAAGATTCTGTTAAAATTTGCGATTCTTTTTAAAATTTTTGAATTTTTGTCCTTTGCTGAGTTTAACGATCATTACTGGCCAACGAAGCTTTTCAAGTCTGGCAGATGGGTTACCTGACTTAACTACAAAGACAAAGTTTAGGTTGATCATTTTCACTGCGAAATCTGGAGGCTTTTCTTTTAAATTTTGCAATATTTTGCAAATTTTTAAAATTTCAGGTTTTTATTTGATTTATTTACCAACAAGGCTAGAAAACTAAAAGTTGCAGATTTGAATCAAGCTAAGGCTAGTATAATTATACCGTGGCTTGCTACTGACGAAGTCAACCGCTCGCCGGTCGTTTGAGAGAAATTTGTCCGACGTTAGTCGGTTTTGTTTACAATTTTCAGCTAAACCGTTTAGTTCATTCTCTTCGAATTTTTTTGCAGTCGAGTTATCACGAAAATATCATTTGACATTGAATACGAACAAGGAGGCTCGGTAATGTGCGTACGCACATAATCCGACCCCGTTCATCCACATTCTTGACTTAATGATCAAGAGGTCAAAAACATACATATCGTTCAATAAACAACCAATGGAATACAATAATGCCACGCTAGACGGCCAATGAAAGTTTTTGATAATAGAACTACTAAAAAACACGATAAAATTTAAAAAGTATACATTATTTACGACCACAACTTGATGGCGACAATAAAAAAATGATAACAAAATCAAACTCGCATTAGATAAAACCTCAACAAAACAGTTTAACCTATACTTCATTAGAAAAGATCTGGGATTGGTTCTCAATGCAACTGGTTAACAGGTTGACAAAAAGAGAAAAAATAGCAAAGAGGTGCAAAGTTTAAAAATACGTTTCTATTTTTGAAAACAATTAACTTCACATTTATTAATGTCATTAGATATCGCCTGAAATCACTGAAATTTTCATTTATATCTCCATAGGAAGCAATTGAGACTTGCCATAATCCAATCTTCAGTTGAGCAAAATTTTAAAGTCAATGGGACTGATGATTACTGTTATAAACCAAAAAGAAAACAAAAATCCTCTAAAATGTACAAATATAAAAAAATCTCAAACATTTTATGAATTCTCGTAGTAGAAGTTGTAACAAAGCCAAGAAACAGAAGTTTGAAGCTAAAAACGTTATAGGGTTTAACTTATAGCTCACTGAAAATGGGTTGTGACCTGTGTTTACAGAGACTGAGCTAAAATTTGACCGAAAAACTTTTAAAAAATGTCGAAGCTCAAAAACCCAAATATGTTTTGGAAACAAATATTTCCAAAAGTCGTAACAGATTAAGATTTCAACAAAAAGCGATGGATTAAGTTGCAAAGCCTCTGGAAGCCAATTGGGCCTGTTAATAATGAGACCACGTCAGAACTCCACAAAATAACAAACACATAAGCGAACAAAGAAGACAAAACTTCAAACAGTTTTACGACATCACACTATTAAGGCAATATACCTATAAGTTGTTACCTGCAAGAACTGTAAATCATCCCCTTCTCCTCGTCCTAACATCAACGAGTCTTCCCTTAAAAGGACAACGTAGACGCGACAACAAATAGAAACCCATAAATTGAACAGTATAGAAATCTCGAAAACTTTTTAAAAAAAGATCGAAGCAATCCGTCACAACGTATAACAAAGCGCGATAAAAGTGGTTGAATAGTAATTGAATTAAAAGTAATTGAGATTTCTATTTAGTGAGATTGAGTTTTATGGTGACCAAATTGAAAGCAAAAACAAAAAGTTGAAAAAAAAAATTTAAAATTTAATTTGAACGTCTATAAAATAAACAGCTATAAACTGAAATCTTTTTCTAGGTGGAGTTATACGTCCTGGGGAAGCAATTGAGATCCATTGTTTTCAGTTATAGGCAGTACAAAAACAAAGACAAATATAAAAAACAAAATTCACAGAATTTGGTCTCAGCCCAAAAAGCACAAACTATTCAACAAAAACAATTAACATATACAGATAAGCATTTTTCAACGCTGTACATTTTTCCTACTATGCTTTCCTTCAATTAGATTTGCCCACAATTTGATAATTCGATAAGGAAACAAAATGGACTCAAAAAATGCAATTATGATCAAAAATGAAAATGAAAAAAAATATTTGAAAACGCGTAGTAGCAAACCAAGGAAAACATTAGTTGAATATAAAACCGTTTCCAACAAATATTTTTTATTCACGAAATTGGCTTCTGCCTGTTTTTACTGAGTTCGCGCTCGAAATTGAGAGAAATAATATAAAATAGTGTCAAAGTTCAAAAACTCATCGTTGTTTTCTTAACAATTATGTTCAAAGTCATAACAGACATTAGATAACAACTGAAAGAATTGTCTAGGTTCATCTATACCTCCTTAAAAGCTAACTGCATCTTTGATTGGGGACACTAAATCATTGGGCTACAAAAGGGATAACAAATGAAAGCAAAACTCATGAAGTCTATACAATTTTTACGAAAGCAATTGGTCAAAGCCATAAGACATGAGACTAACTCTAAAACCATATTATAATTTCGTTGGAAATCGTTTTTGTAAATAGTATCTGTCGTTAATTGAGCCCTGATTGAGATTCTTGTCAGGAATTTGCATAAAAAACATTTACATAGTGGAAATGTTTTGAAAAAAGGTCGCGCCATATTTAAATTTAGAAAATTTTTTATCATAAGGATCCGCGGTTAGATCAAGGTCAGCCCAGATATTGCTTTGCATCTAACAAAACAGTCAATTGTTCAAGTGATTGCGAAATAGATCCGTTTTTGAACAAAATTTTAGTTTGTCATAAATAATGCTTTTTTTGTAATTATCGAGTTTAAATTTTTTAAAAACTTGCAAAAGTATGATGCACAAGACTCTTAAAGCCATCGGGATTACAACTAGCTCTTTTTTCAGCTTAAGAAGAATTTGACCGCATTTTTAGGTGTCTACTGTCAGAATATTTATAGCAAGTGCGTTAAAAAAATTAAGGGTGCTTGAAACTAGCTCAATTTTTCTCGAACTAGCTCGGGATTACAACTAGCTCAATTTTTCTCGAAAAAAGTCTGATTTTTCAAAAATTTAGCATGATTTCTGGGCAAAAACTCGGTTCGAACAACTCAGCGATCCTCCTCTATCTTTAGAGATGAAATCAAAAACTGTACAGTTAACAATTTTAACATATTATTGCAAAATTGACGAAAATTTGGTCAAAATACTGAAAATGTGAATAAAAAAGCAATTATTCACATAACTTTAAAACTCGATAGTTCCCTACAAAAAATGAAAATTCAAAAAATCTTTTTAATTCTATTTTCTACGCTGGACTGGTGTTCTAATGAAAACACTCACAACTCTCTTCAATGATTATATCGATCGGGCAAAATTGTCTGAACAAAAAAAACCCATTTGAGTATCTAATTCCTCTCTCCCCACTAAAGTGGGGGTCGGAACAATAGTTGACTACGAAGCTATTGTGTTTTCTCCCCTTTTAAAATGTTTTTATTGTAATTTATTTGAAAAATTATTAAAAAAAAGTAAGCAAATTTTCAATTGCTTCTGCTTAACCTGAAATGCTAACTTTTCAAGAAATATTACTAACGGTTTCGAGCTAAAGAATGCGGGAAAAAGTTTTTGCTTGAAGTTATGTTTCACTGCACTCAAACAAAAGTAAAAACAGTTTCTGTTAATAAATGTCCTGTTTTTTCTCAATTGACTTTATTGGCGTGTAATTGACTTTATTATTGCGTTCTAATTTTCTCTCCACCAATAGCTAAACCCAAGTTGCCGTGGTTCACTGCAGCGTGAAAAGGGAAGCGGTTCCGCAATTGCTATAATTTTATAACTTAATATCTCTACGAAAGCTGCTCAATGGTGTCAGGACAATTTTACCCAATGCCAAAATACCCAATGCCATTTTCGTTCAATAATCCGACAACAAATTAGCAGTTGTCGGAGTGAATTTATTGGAGTGAATTTTGAAGCGGGAAATAAAACACGTGAAAAAATTTGGAGTGAATTTTTTTTGTTAACGTGCGGCATTTTGAAGCAGTTTTTACAATTCAAAGAATTTGAATTGTATTGGGGCGCTGTCTTTTTTACGACTCGAAGAGGAGTATTGGAGAAGTCCTTTTTTTAATCAATTTTTGAAGCGGGAAATGAAACGCGTGAAAAAATTTGGAGTGATTTTGGCGCTGAACAAATGTGAACAAAGTGCGGAGCGAAAAGAGAGTGGTTTTTGTTCATACCGCTGTTTTTGAAAGAGCGAGAAATTGATGTGTGAAAAAATTTTCTCTAAGCGAGCGAAATTTTTTTGTTCACGTGCGGCATTTTAAAGCAGTTTTTTTTCATTTATTTTGGTTAAGAGGCTTGGTTATGATTTTCTTTTAATTTTAGGCTGGTTTTGGTAGTGGTTTGAAGGTTTCTGGAAATTAATATGAATTTTATGATAATTCGGAGGTTTTTAATGTATTTTGCTGATTTTCGGGCTAATTTTTGCGGTTTTTTGACGATTATTTTGTTTTACTCGCTCAAATGGGTATTGACGAAACCCCTTCTACTTGAGCGTTTTTATGATAACAATCCTTTACAGTTTTTTTGGTTAAGAACCGTTTTTTTTGTTGAGGAATATGACAAAAAAATGGCGAAAATTGGAACTATTTTTCTTAATTTTTTGCAGTTTTTCGTTTTTTTTCTGGTTTTAGCTAAGTTTCTTTGCCAATTATGACTTGCCTATTGTTTTGCGAACATCTGGATACCCTATTGGCTGAAGGGAATGTTTTTGAAATATTAAAAAATTTAGTAACTTTTTCCAGTTTTTCAGTGAAAGTTGTTTTTAAGAGCTTTTTTTCATAATTTTAGCCTAAATTTTTTTCTCAAAATTCACATTAGTGACTTTTGTAAGTACTAGTTGTTTTGATGAAGTTATTTTGGCAGAGATAGTTTTTTCGGGATCTCAGTTTATAACAAAATTTGATCAGATTTTTTATCATATTTTAACAGATTTGATTTTATTGTTTTTACTTTTTTGTTTCATGACTTTGTTTCAAGATAATCATAAATTAGTGAAGGCACGTTTTGATTGATGAGTAGTTGGATGGCGTTTAAATGGATTTTAACTTCGAGTCGTTTCCGGAATTCTTCCGGCTATGTTTTTTTTTTAAGATCTGTTCACACATTTTCATGATTTTTGAAGTCAAATTGGAGTAGTGATTTTGGTCACGCCGAAACAGGAAGTGGAGCGAAAAAGCGAGTGGTATTGCGACGTGAAATTTTTTCGCTCTAAATTTAAAGTAGAGTGAGAAAACGGTGTTTGAACAAAAATTCGCTTTCTCGCTAGTGGTTTTTTGTTTACATGCGGCAATTTTTTGATTTTTACTGTTTTTTTTTATTTTCTGGATCGGATTTGTTTCTAAATGGTTTTCCCAATCCATTCATGGTACGTTCTAGGTCTAGTTTTCTGTTTAGTCAATGAAAATTCTTTGAATTGTACGTCAGAACTTGTCCTGCTATGTTTTTTAATTGCTCTCAAACGAAGTTTGTAGCAATTATATTAGTCCTGTCGGTCTTTTTTATGCGATTTTTCGCTTGACCGATTTTTCGTCTGATGCCTTTGACTTTTCGTCGTCAAAAATGGAATAAACAGGTAGCGCCCAGCGGGCATTAAGTAATCTTAGAGCCTTTCAGCTCTGTTTCAGCTCAAACTGTTTTCGACACTTATACTTATGTTGTGAAGGGCGGTTCTTAGAGGTTGACGACACCCCCACTTTTGACCCCCCCCCACCGCGCTGTTGCCCCCCCCACTCCACTGTTGACCACCCCTACCCATCAGACCCCCGGTGTACACCCCACCCCCGCCCCCGTCCCCCCCCCCCCCCCCCCCCCCCCCGCCGCCTCCCGTGGTGGCTACTGACGAACAACCGATTGTTAAAAACACGAAATTTTATACTAATTTTCACAAATTTTTCAAGTTTTTGGAAATTTTTGTCATTTGTTTTTCAGCCCTAGGTGACAGGAAACCTCCTCTAGGGTTTTATATTAGGTTTCTGCATAGTTTCTAGTCGTAGTGGAATGTTTTCAACATTTTAACATCACGATTTTTAGCCTTTTTTTTGACAAAACGTGCAAATTTTTTCTTTTTGCCATTTTTTATTATCCACTTCTTTCCGGACGCAGAGGCCAGAAAACGTCCTTGAGGGTTTGATAATAAGTTCCTGAAACAATTTTACTTGCCATGGAATAGCTTTCAATTGTTTAATATGACAAATTTTTCCAATTTTTTTTTTATAAAACTTGCATTTTTTCAAGTTTTTGTTAGTTTTTAGGTTTCTCCAGGCTCAAGGCTCGAGAAACGTCCTCTAGGGTTTAAAAGTATATATTGTATGATTTCTAAATAGAATGAATTGTTTTTCCAGATTTCAACCCCACGAATTTCAGCATTTTTGTCTGACAAAACTTGCAATTTTTAATTTTTTTAATTTATTGTCAGTTTATTATCACTATTGTCAGTTTATATTGTCATTTTTTCAGAATTTTCAGCTTAACAGAAAATCTCCGTTAGGGTTTGATATTGAGTTACTGAAAAATATTTTGGCCATGGATTAGTTAAACTTTTATCACAACACAAATTATAGCAGCTTTTTGCAACTTCTAATTTTTGGTTTTTTGTCATTTTCTTGGTTTCGCCACCCTCAACAGCCACATAACCTCCTCTAGAGTTTCAGCTTACGTTACTGCATAGCTTCTAGTTGTAATGGAAGATTTAAGATTTTAAGATCAACAATTTTTAAAGTTATTTGCAATTTTTTAAGTTTTTAATCTTTTCGACTTTTTTATCATATTTTCTGTCACCAGGGTCCCAGGGACCTCCTCCCAGTCTTCATGAAAAGCTGTTGAATAATTTCTAAATTCTTGGAATTGTTATCAATATTAAATGACTCCAGCTTTAGCTCAATTGATAAAATTTAATTTTTAATTTTAGAAAAATTATTATCATGTTCCAAGTTCATGGATGTTTTTGAGCCAGTAAAACTAATTAAAGCTTGAAATAGTGATAATGGATTGTCTCTTGAGACAATGAAATCGTTTTGAAAGATTTTAATGTCGAATTTTAGCAAGATTTTGTTAAAATTTGCGATTGTTCTCAAAATTTGTGAGTGTTTTGGTCCTTTTCTGTGTTTAACTATCATTACTGGCCGACGAAGTTTTTGAAGTCTTGCAGATGAGTTACTAAACATCACTAAGGAGAGAAAAAATAGTTTACATCTCACTGCAAAATCTGGAAGCTTTTTTTAATTTTGCAATATTTTGCAAATTTTTTAAATATCAGTTTAGCAAGCAGATTAGTTACTTGACATATATCCACAGACAAAAAATAGTTTTGAACATTTTCACTGCGGAATCTGGAGGCTTTTTTAAAATTGTGCACTTTGCAGTTTTTAAAATATCAGTTTTTTTATTTATTTACTAAAAAGGCTAGAAAAATAAAAGTTGCAGAGTCGAATCAAGCTAGCGCTAGCTTTAATAAACCGTGGCTAGCTACTGAAGAAGCCAACCGCTCGCCGGTCGTTTGAGAGCAATTCGCCCGACGTTAGTCGGTTATATTTTTTTTTGGTTAAGAGGTTTGGTTTTGATTCATTTTTAGGCTGGTTTTGGTAGTGGTTTGAAGGTTTCTGGAAATTCGGACGTTTTTCATGTATTTCGCTGAATTTTGGGCTAATTTTTGCGATTTTTTGACGATTGTTTTGTTTTACTTCTACTTGAGCAAGTTTTATATAACAATTGGGTTCCGTTTTGTGGATTGAATCATTTTTTTGTTGAGAAATATGACAAAAAATGGCAAAAATTTGGGCAATTTTTGGCAGTTTTTCGTTTTTTTTTTCTGTTTTTTAGACAAGTTTCTTAGCCTATTATGACTTGCCGATTTTCTGCGATCATCTGGATACCCTATTGGCTGAAAGGAATTTTTCTTTGGATTTTTATGATTTTGTAAAATTAAAAATATAGTAACTTTTTTCCAGTTTTTTAGTGCAAGTTGTTTTTTTCATAATTTGGCCTCAAGTATTTTCAAAACTTACATCATGGTTTTAGTAAGTAATAGTTGCTTTGATGAAGTAATTTTGTCAGAGATAGTTATTTCGGGATCTCAATTTATAACAAAATTTGATCAGTTTTTTTACCATATTTTAACAGATTTGATTTTTGTTTTCTTTTTGTTTTATGGTTTTGATTCAAGATAATTATAAATTAGTGAAGGCACCTTTTTGTCTGATGAGTAGTTGGATGGCGTTTAAATGGATTTTCACTTGGAGTTGTTTCCGGAATTCTTCCGGCTATGTTTTTTTACTTTGTCGAACAAAAATAATGTTTCGCTTTACCTCATTTTGCCGCTTCTTCAACATTTTACGTGAAATCTTTGACTTTTCTTGGCTAGTTTCTCTCTTCTCTCATTATGCTAAAAGTGATTTTGAACATCAGTTGCTCAGCAAAGCAATTCAAAATGAATAGAGTCAGTATAAAAAATTGAAGTCAGAAATAGAAACGAGATAAACCAATAAAGCCCAATTTTAGATGCCCGCTATTTGAACGTCGTTTCTATGAGTCTTAGTTACCATCTCTAATGCTTATTGGTATTGATAGTAGCCCCTGTAGCCTCTCTCTAAGAAACAGAATTATTTTCAACTACGAAATGCCATCAAAATTAATCGGACTTAAAAATGTTTTTGTACAAAAATTTTTTTTGGCAATATCTTCTATTGTTTCAATCCCAATCATGCTTATTGGAATCAACGGCGGCTGTTTTCCGGCAATCTGCTGGGTATGTTTCCATTTTCGTTAACAAGAAAATACGCAATCGTTGTTCAACTAGAAGTTCTAAATGTTCGTTTATGTATAAATAGTCTCTTTGGTTCATCACATCTTTTAAAGTCCTAAAGTGTTCCAAACATTATAGCACCCAATAGTTCGGGAGATTATACCGTAGACAGCTAAAAAATGTGCTCTATTGTTTAAAAGCAGTGTACAAGGTAAGGTTCTTTTTTTCCTATGTGTATAAGTGCTTACAATTTTCTATCTTTATATATCTTGCTGCGTGGTTTTTGCTTTGCTCTCGGGAATGATCTTGTCCAATAGCACAATGGTAGCGGCTCACTACCTTCTTGCATCTCCGAAAACCGGCAGTTCAACAACTTCTGGATTTCTATAAATTGTTCATACCTGATGTAGTAAAGATAACAATAGATATTTAAGCTCGCAACTGTAGCTTTAGTAACTCGTAACATGTGGTGAGACAGATGCAATCAGAGCAGAAACATTTAATTGTGATCAATAAATGACCTAACTAAATTCTGTATCAGAAGTAACCAAATTTCGTAATTCATAATTTAAATTGCGAAAAAATTCCATTTTTGAGATGCTCTCTTTTGACCCATAAATCTGCAATATTTGTGAGAGTTTTTGATGGTTATGCGAAAGCCCTTAGCGGTTAATCGAAAGAAAAAAGAATTCAATGAGAAAACTGTGGTTGTTTTTTTACCGTAGTGATTTAACTGCTTTATTTTCAGAGGCAGCCAAACAACAACACATTTGAACAACATTCCGTCACTACCTCAACTAACAACAACACTAGCACTCACTCTGCGCAATCGAAGTCGAAGAAAAGCTCCCTAACAGTTGCAATTACAAACACATACTCCACCGTTACGAATAGCAGTACTAGCAATGGCATTACTGTTCCATCATCAGTTTCTGCCGCGACGTCTGTTAAAAGTAGTGGAGATCTGCGTGCGGAGAATGAGCAATTGAAGGTGGAAGTTGACCGACAGAGGAGTAAGATATATGGACTGGAATCTGCCCTGGCTGAGATGCAGAAGAAGAATGCAAAGATGGAAGAAATGATCCTGGCTCTGCAAAGATCCACCACAGCCATGGCAATGACCCCGGCGCTCCAAGCCAACAGTGTCAGCCCAGGTCAGTTTTGTTTACTCCTCCTTACTTCTACGTGTTTCAGTGCTCGTAAGATATTGAAGTGATATCCTCTCCCCCTCCCCTCTCCCCTTCCCCCTCCATAATGGGGTTTTGTAGACAATACTTTGAAGCTCCCGTTATGCACCAATATACTGATTTCGATTAACTCTGATGGCTACATAGGTTACCGGAATAGTTCAACGCCAATTCTCCAATTAATTAGAAGAGAAGCAGCACTCGAACATCGAAGTACCCGAACAAGGTATCAATTTCAATTTAAGAACTGAAGTATTGATTGAAAAAGAAATATGAAAATTGGTAATCGGTTGCTAGAACATCCCGAGATTTCAGCATTGCTGCCAAGCAGACATTCCTTTATTTTTGCGGATGCCTTTTGACTACATTCATGTCAAGTATTTGTTGTGAAAAGTGTATAACTGTGTTATGCAGCATATACAAGTGGGAGCATTTTGGCCAATGTGATGTTTATTTCTTAAATTTTGTAGAATTGTGCCTATCCCCCAATCTACTGTATAACCATATGATATAATAGTGCTGTGTGTTCAGTGGACAATAACAGCGAACAGTCCCTTCCAATCTCAACTCCTAGTAATGAGGCCAATGAGGAACAACCTACATTCTATTCTGAGTTCCCCAACAAAGCCACGCCTCCTCTTAGTGTCAATGTCAACGCCAATATTTCCACCAACAGCAAACAGCCACAGAAGATATCACCCAATGGGAATGTTGGCGGATTCCACCAGAAATCCTACTCCGATGTCCAGTTCTATAATCCACCCGTTTCAGCCAATCAGATGCTACCTTTGGCCCAACAGCCTCAGCTGCAATCTATCGACAATGAAGAAAACTACGAGGCAATCTCACACGAGTACTCATCCATTGCTCATTTCACTGATGGTGCAGCTGGTACAGGAAATGAAGACGATTTGGGAAAAGTTTCCATAATGTCTCACGTGCCAACTACACCAGAACCAATTGACAGACCACCCTTCCGTTTCTCCAACTCCAAGATAACCAGGACCGGATCTTACAGTGAGAAGCGCCATTTCACAATATCATCCACAAACAGTCCTTTGGGGACGTCGCTTGACTGCGAGGAGAACCAGTATAACAGCGTGCCGGATCTGTTAGATAAAAATCTACAAAGTTCATTTGCAGACAGTCTCCATTCAACATCTATTACACCAATGTCCAGAAGTGAGTCGAAAGCCACCGGCAGAAATGTGATAAAGATGGCGAATAGCTCCAGACATCATGCTGGGGGAGGAGGGGGTATTGTTGGCGATGGATTCTCGAGTGATGTTAATCCCAATCTGAGTGACAATTCGCCTATTGAATTCACGGACTCGCCTAGACCAGAACTGTTTGCTCGAGGGGGCACTTCCAGAAGCACTGCTGGACCCAGAATGATGCTGAACCAGCTGGCAGGCAACAAGTTCTCCTCCCCCTCAAACAGCAGCGCCAGTCCTGATGTTCCGTTCAAGACTTGGGATGCTGAACAGATTGCATTCTGGATGGCAAACTTGGGGTTGGGAAAATACGTGTCCTATGTAAATTCTCACCAAGTAAATGGAGAAAAGTTGTCGCGAATGACGCCTAATGAGATTGAGAAGAATTTGCGAGTGAAGAACAGTTTACACAGGAAGAAGTTGTTGTTAGCGATCCGAGCACAATTAGTTGGTCAGTACTGTACTTCTTGACATTCATATACGTCCAAAAAAATTTAAAAAAGATACGCGTTCCAGAAGTAAAAGTTGTATAGCGGTTCTCGTGATTTTTTCCCTCGTTTGACGTTCAATTTTTGTTCTACATTTTTTCAAGCCGCAAACCTTAAACGACAGATTTTGCTCACTTTTTCATGCCGTTCCTTTTCTGCTTTCATGAGTCTGACGATATTCGCTTCACTCTTTTAAAGCGACTTAGAAGTTGAATTATGCGAGTAGTTTTTATATCTTTTATTACTTACGTCATTCTCTAAATGACTTTTAAATAATATGAAAGTCATTTGAGGTTACTCTTAACTCTCTCAAAGCCAAGAAAGGATAATTATGACAGCTGCTATTGTTTAAGAGTGTGATTAATAGCCGCACAGCGATAGCTGGGGCTATTATTGGCCTTCTCTTGGTTTTTTACAATTCAAAGAATTTGAATTATATTGGGGCGCTGTCTTTTTTTAAAGATCTGTTTACACATCTTCATGATTTTTGAATGTTCACACATCTTCATGATTTTTGAAGTCAAATTGGAGTAGTGATTTTGGTCACGCCGAAACAAGAAGTGGAGCGAAAAAGCGAGTGGTTTTGCTGCGTGAAATTTTTTCACTCTAATTTTAAAGTAGAGTGAGAAAACGGTGTTTGAACAAAAATTTGCTTTCTCGCTAGTGGTTTTTTGTTCACGTGCGGCAATTTCACTTTGATTTTTACAGTTTTGTCAATGTTTTGGATTGGAGTTTTTCTAAATGGTTTTCCCAATCCATTCATAGTCCGTTCTAGGTCTAGTTTTCTCTGTAGTCAATGAAAACTTTGAATTGTACGTCAGCACTTGTCCTGCTATGTTTTAAGATATGTTCACACATTTTCATGATTTTTGAAGTCAAATTGGAGTAGTGATTCTGTTTACGCCGAAACAGGAAATGGAGCGAAAAAGCGAGAGGATTTGCGGCGTGAAATTTTTTCGCTCTAAATTTAAAGTAGAGTGAGAAAACGGTGTTTGAACAAAAAAACGCTTTCTTGCTAGTGGTTTTTGTTCACATGCGTCAATTTCACTTTGGTTTTTACTTTTTTTTCAATTTTTTGGATCGGATTTTTTTTGTAAATGGTTTTCCCAATCCATTCATAGTTCATTCTAGGCCTAGTTTTTTGTTAGAGTCAAATTTACATTTTTCGCTAGTGGTTTTTGTCTCGCTAGCGGCATTTAGACATTGATTTTCTGTTTTTTCTTTTATCTGATTTTTTAGAAATATTTTTCCGAATTCAGTCCTAGTCCCTTCTAGGTCTAGTTTTCTTTGTAGTCAATGAAAACTCTTTGAATTGTACGTCAGGACTTGTCCTGCTATGTTTTTTTTGAGAGGCAAAATCGTCGCAATTTTTACGACCATATGACGTCACAACCACTTCAAATCTGCTTTTTATTCATTCGTTCATGCAATTTCAACTGAATTGCGTGCGCGAGGTTGTTTTTCGCTCTTAGTTGAGCGAGTTCTTTGTTCATTCGCGTTATTAAATTTTTGGTCACACTTGACTTACCTCACTCTCAAAAATGACTTCCTCACTTTGAAATAGACTTTTATTATAGAGTTAAGGTCAAATGGGTGTGTGTCACTCTAATTGAAGGTTATTTCAGAGCCTTTAATACAGGCAAAAACTTATACAGATTTCTAATCAAAATATAACATCTCAGCCTTCAATGAAAAGACAAATTTTTTGGTCTGTTTTTTACTGCTTTTTTTGAGACTGCAGATCTAAGAAGCTATTGATGCGGCTATTTTCTGGCAATCTGCAAGCTATGTTTATTGAAGTACATTTGCCTCTTAAACAAGTGATTTGCCTCTCAAACTTCAGCTTGTATATCTTACCATCTATATTCTACGTCGCTTAAGTTTATTTCCGATCTATTCTGACGATCTGTCGGGCCTTCGAAAAAATCTGGTCGCACATTTATAGTTCAGGCTGTTGATGAAGGCCAATTGATTTTCTGATTTTAGTCACGTCCGTAACGTCATTTGTTCCACCATTTTGAAGTTATATTGTTTGATTAGTTTCAATCATAAATTGCGTACCTATCTCTAAATGACTTTTAGTGAAATTTTATGGTTATTTGAGACTACTCTCTAAAGCTTCTCTGTTCTCAATCTTTTTTTCGTCTCCGTATTTGTTAACCAATCGAAAGCTTCTAACTTGATAACATTTGGCCCGAAGAGTTCTTTACTTCTGTTTTAAAACATATCTCTAGTCTAATCATTTGTTAAAAGAGCACGTCTAAGTTTCAAGTTACTGGACAAAAGAGTCAAAGTTTTTGTTGCAATTTTGGAGGTTTATTTGAATCATCATGAAGGTTGCAATAACATTGACAACATGCTGCAAGGGCACAAAGGGGGCAGCAAGGGTTTTCTGATGCATCAATTGGTTGAAGTCTTTTGTCATCTTCTTTAAAATTGGCTCTGAAACTCTAGGCTGAAATTTTGTCAATATTATCAGTACATCATTTTGTGGGAAAGGGGTGACTCACGTTGCCTAAAACCGGAGCGAAGGAAAATCGATTTGAAAAACTACGGAGAAAAAACGAGACCAGAAACGGGGCGAACGTACGTGCCGTAAGCCGTTTTTACCTTTACGACTCTCGTCCAGGTGTTTTTTCCATTACTTCCCAGAGGCCAGATGCCTCTTGGTGTTTGGTCTTTCAACACCCAAACGATGTCGTTCACTTTGAGGGGCCGATCGTTGCTCTCTGGCCATTTTGATCGTCTGCTCCGGGTGGGCAGATATTCTTTCACCAAGCGACGCCATACATGGTTCATAAGCTTCTGCGTGTTTTTCCAAGTCTTTAGGCTTCCAGGTTGCTGGTCTCCAAACTGTCCTGGTAGCAAGCTATTGAAGGGACGCTGGATGAGAAAGTGGTTTGGAGTCAAGGGTTCCTCGTTGTCGGGCTGCTCAGCAACGTTAGTCAGTGGTCTGGATTTGAGGATTGATTCTTTTTCCACCATGATTGTGTTAGGAAAGTGTCAAGAGTTTTCTGGATCCTAGAATGAGAAGGAGCGTTCTTTTGGCGCTCTGGATCAAACTCTCCCGTACACCGCCAAAATGAGGGACATATGGGGGTTGACTTTCCACGTTGTATTGGCTACTGCTAAAGCTTTGTAGATCCTATCATTGTTCAATGCTTTAACAGTTTTCTTAAGTTCTTCAGAGGTGGACACAACAGTTGTCGCTATTGAGGAGTTGGGGCTGGCATCGACGACTTTAAAATATTCTGAAGGCATTGAGAAACGTATCTATATATAGGTATGGACACGTTTCTAAGTGAACTGCACGCGTAACCCTGCATGTAAAGATCAGAGCATTGTGTTTTTCTACAACGCCTTTAGAATCTTCGACGTAGAAAGGTCCGCAGAAATCTACACCAGAATTAGCGAATGGGAACTGTGTTTCTGCTATTGGAAATCGAAAACAGGGTTGTGGCGCCATAATTGGTTGGATGTTTGTCGTGTCAAAGCGTCGACATAAGAAACAATGAAATCGTATGCTTGCTAACGCTCTGCGAAGGCCAATCACATGGTAACGTTGTTTTAGGAAAGCTTTTGTTGGTTTTGTGGACTGATAGATACATACCTGATGGGCATGTTCCAAGTACAAACGAACAATTTTTGTCCTTGGCGTGCAAGATGATGGGACGTTTTTCCAAATCCAGTTGTGTTGGTGCATGCTGCAGTCGACCACAGGATCGGAGTAATCCTTTCTCATCCAGCAACGGATTTAGGCATCGTATTTTGCACTTGGAATCAAGTTAAATTCCACTTTTTAAAGAATGGATTGTGGAGTGGAAAAAACTGTCCTGAGACAATTTTAGGAGATAATATCTTGGTGATTGAATGTCTTCTGTAGATTGTTCTTTCGCATTTTCCTTGCGCGATAAAATTGAACACTGTTGGAACTGTCTGAAGAATTTTGTTCTGTGTATAAAATTAGCTGGAATCGACGATAGGTTCAAGCGTCTCGGAGCTTCTTGTCGCTGCAGCACATGTTGCTCGTGGTTTGGTCATCTCATTCCACGACTACTCGTTTTCGCGGAGAAATTGGGGTGGCTCTAGCCATTTCTGATAAATGTCTTCAGTCTCAAGACCGCGAGTGCCGTGATCGGCAGGATTGAGACAAGTAGCGACGTGATGCTATTGCTTGGGCGAGGAAACTTTCGGTATTTCTTGCAATCGGTTTGAAACAAAAACGTTTGGCTTCTTTTTTGAGGCTATCCAGTCGAACACTAGTTGGCTGTCGGACCAAAGAAAAGTTTGACTGAATGTCAACGTCATTTCTCTTTGCATTAGTTGTAGAAGGCGCACTTCTATAACGGTGGCTTCTAATTCCATTTTCGGCACGCTTTTTTGTTTAATGGGAGCAACCTTGCGTTTTCGCATGAGAAAACATGCTTGTGGAGGACTGGTTTGACTATTGGTTGTACTGAGATAAGCAACGGCGGCCATAGCTGCCATTGAAGCATCCACAATATGAAGTTTGCTGCTTGTGATTTTGCTGAAATTGTGAACAGTTCTTGGTATTCGGATTTCTGGCAAGCCAAAGTAGCCGTTTAGAACTTTCTGGAGGGCACTGTGTAGTTCATGTGGTACCAAATCCCATTTTCTTCCAAGTTTCCAAATCTGCTGCAAAACCATTTTGATTCTAATTGTCAGAGGAGACAACAAACCGATGGGATCGAAGGTTGAAGATACCAAACTGAATACTTTTCTTTGTTTACACTGTTGCATCTTCTAGAAACTGTTCAAGAGGAAACATTACAAAATTGTCAGATGTTATGTTCCATTTTTGACCAAGGAATCTTATGATCTGTTTTGTTTCGTCTTTATCGTCGGAAGACATTTCAGTGAGTACATCTGGTTCGTTTGAAACAAATTTTGTTAACCTGAAGCCACCATTTTTCAGACATCTTGTTGTCTGTGATATGATTTTTTTGGCTTCTGAAATTGTTGGCAAGGACTGGATGTAGTCATTCATATAAAAGTGGTGTTTAATTGCGTTCAAGGCTGCTGGAAATTTACTTTTGTCTTCTGTACATCTATTGAGTACATAAATTGCGCAAAATGGTGAACATGTTGCGCCAAAGATTAATCTAGTGAATTGGAATTGTCGAATGGAGTTGTCTATCATCCGAAGGAAACGAAGAGCAGACTGGTCTCTTGTCTCATGGCAATGTGCATAAACATTCCATCGATGTCTGACACAACAGCAACCGGGTGTTCTCTGAATCTCAACTGAACTCCAACTAAGTTATTCAGCAAATCAGGACCAGTTAGGAGATTTGAGTTCAGTGATTCACCACGAAACTTTGATGCTGCGTTCGCAACTCTTCTCACTTTTTCTTGTTTGTTTGGGTTAGAGACAGGATGATGAGCTAGGTACCAAATTGACTGTGGAGATGGTTCCTGCATTTCGACTGGCTTGACAAAATTTTATCCAAATCTGTTTGGAGTGTCTGGTTGTATTTCTGATTGAGAATTGGATATTTTTGTAGATGTTTTTGTAGGCTTTTAAGTTGGCCCACTGCTGAGAAGTAGTTGTTCTCAAGTTTCTTCTCAGGCTTCCAAGGAAGGCAAATTTGATTTCTTTCACCGTTGTGATAGATTGAGTTTTCCAGTGCATGCACTGCTATTTTGCCTGCTGAGTTGTCTTCATTTTGTTCGGGTAATGTACCTTCAGCTTCTGTTTTCCAGAATTTTTGAACTAATTGGTCCAATGGTTCTTCTTCAATGTCTTTCAGGCAGACATGGCAAACAAACGGTCTTCGCTGAGGCTTGCTTTCCCTCATTGTTTTATGAGAAAGCTCGTATTCTCCAGCGAGAGTCCAACAAAGCTTAGTTTTAACGCCAAATGTACTTGTTTGGCTACCTTGGATTACATTAACCGGGTACGTAAAGGCAAACGTATTGACCCCAAGGAGGGCGCCTATTGCACTGTTGGCTATGTCTGGGAAATAAATATCACTAAGTTTCTTGAAACCGTCGCATAACTGGTTGAGTTCAGGAGTGTTACCGGGTGATACGTTGAGATATGGCGTTCTATATGCTCTTGCAATACTGAATTTTTGGTTGATTTTGTCAAACGGTGTTACTGTCACTGTTTCATTTTTTTGACAGTGGCATTTTGTTCAGTGTTGAGGTACTGCAGAGTTGTTGATGCTTGTGCTTGGCATGGAAGTTCAAGAAAGCTGGTAACTTTATCAATCAGGACGATGAACTGGCTTCCGGGATGAATCGAGGCAAAAGTATTGAACACTGTACTGCTATATACAAGCGAAACTGGTAATATTTGTTGTTGTTCATACCATTCAGGAGGAGAATTTTTGTTTTGAATGATACTGAAATTTTGGGTTGATATAGAAGAATTTAAATGAACACGTTGAATATTTTGTTGTTGTGATTGTTGCTTAGCAGAAAACGATTGACCATATCTTGTCTGCTGTCTCTTTTTACTGTTGACGGTTTCAGTACTTTTGGTTTGATTTTGTTGTTGAACGAGTGACTGGGTTTGCTTGCTGGTCAGATTTTGTGGCGGCTGATTGGGGTTGCTTGTTGAGAAAACAGCAGTTGGCCGCTTATTTGTTTTGAAGGATCATGCAAAGTTGTGTGGTGAAAACCTTTGCATGTTTGGCATCTTTTTGTGGACGGACAGGACTGCTTAGAATTTTGTTACTTAAACAGTTCGAGCGAGGATTGTTCTTGCTCACAATTTCATACCGCTGGTCCGGCGAAAATTTCTGATATTCAAGGCATGTAGCGAGTATGTGACTTCCTTTGCATTTCTCGCAAGACCTGTTAGATTGATCAGTGTCTTTACGCGTAGGGACAGGCGGCTGACTGTTGGTTTGCAGGGCGAATTAACTACAACAGATTTTGTTTCCAATTGTTTAATACATCAGTGGAAAATTGATTCGTATCATTATTGTTCCTGTTAGTTCTGCTAATGTTATTTTTGTTGTGTCTGAAAGTGTTCTGATTATTAAATGGTTTATGAACATTTTCCCTGTTGATTTTCTACACTTGGGCCTGTACTTCAAGCCACTTTGAAAATCAGAGAGCGTTGGTTGATTTCCAATTGATGTTATTGTATACTCTGTCCATTTTATCAGAATATTATGTGGAATTTTTTCTTTTGCCTTTTTCATCAATGTTGAACTTTGCAAGTCAGCTTTGAAGCCTAAATATTCCAAAGCTTGCACTAACCATTTGAGAAAAGGAGCGAAAGATACAAAATTCTGCTTGTTGTAATCATTGTCCGGACGCCAGGCTTCCAGAAAGCATTCACAACAATTGATGAAAGCATTCACAACAATGTTGGGATCACCAAAGTGATCCATAAGCTCCTTCATAGCAATCGGGTAGTAAGCTGGGTCACACGAGTAAGCTTGAAATATTTCCTTGCTTTTCCTACGACCGAGTTCTGTAAGTATGTTATACGGTGTGTATCCGTAAAGCTAGTATTATTGTGGACTAGGTTAAAAAAATTGTTCATCCACTGTATTTCAGTGGGTTTCCATTGAAATTTGATAGTACTATTGGTGGAAGTTAAATGGAATTTTTGTTTGTGGTTTTTAAATTAAAAATGTTTTCAAACGGGATTGTTTCTGTTTGTATTTCAGTTCGTGGCTGAAAAAGTTGCTTTCCAGGAAAACACCAATTTGGAATTTGTTTCGAGTTTTCCGAAACGTTTGCTTGGCTAATATGTTGAGCAATGGGGACGAATGGCGGTTTGGTAGTTTGTAAATTGATTTTCCGGAGTAAGCGGAAAATTAAGTGGCTGTGATGATATACAGCAAACAATGTTGGTATCTTGGATTGTATTGGAGGGGGAAAATTTTATCATTTGGTTCTTCCGTTCGATTTCTATTGCTAAAATGAACTCCAGTTGGGTAATGTGGGTTCTGAAATTGTTAGGAATTGTTTGTTTGCGCTAATGTAGGTAACGACATCGCCAATTTCCTGCCGTTCTGGTTTCACTTATTTGAACAGCTGCAAATTGAGTGTTTGAAATGGCTTGAGCAGTTGACGTTTGATTGTTGCCAAATTACAGGGGATTGTGACGACTGTTTTCGTAACAATATGGATTTGGCGTGGTCTCATTCGTTACTCTATTTTTTCCTTTTTGTGAATGAAATTGACGCTGAAGAATTCGCTCATTTAAAATGAATGAATTTGACGTTTGGTTTGTATTGGTTTTGTTAACTGAGCAGTTTTGTAAATCTAATGCAAGACGGATGCTTTGATCTTCTCTTTTGTTATTTAAGGGAACAGAAGGCACTTCTTTGGGTCTAACTGTGGTACTTGCTGGTTGATTCATTGGCGTATCAGGCAATGTGATCAACAATTGATGAGTGAAATAATTCCGGCTGGTTATCACTAGATTAAACAGGAAATGAGACTGCAGTTTGATTCAATGGAATGGAGGGTTGTTGGATTTAAGGAAACTGGTTGAAAGTATTCTCTTGTTCTCTGAGACCCACGTTTTTTTCTGGCGATTGAGGATTACTGAAAAGAAATCTGTCTTGATTTGCTCTGGATATTTGAGTTGATGATGGTGTGGGGGCTGCTAAAAACGACATTGATTGGTTAATGTGTTTCGTTGTCGTAGAGTCTTCTACTGATTCTTCAGTCCATTTTATAGAAACCTGAGAAAATTGCTGGATACTCTGGAGGAACTCTGACAGAAGATTGGGGTTATTTTGTCCTTGCGGGAGGAAAAACGGTGGTTTCGCTGGTCTTGGGGGGGACTTGAGGGGACACATCGCTGACGGTGTTCTTTACTGTGAAGTCGTCTTGTACTAGTTTTTTCGAAACAAGTTTCGATGGTTGAGATTCGAGTTGTCTTCTTGATGAATGTGAAACGCAGCTGATGTCATTCCGTACTCGAGTGGATGATTGACTCAATTGACCATCATCGTCGAGACTGTTGACTTCCAGTTCCAACTTCTCAAGACGAGAGATCAAATTTGAGTGACGTTTCATAAAGGAGTTTATACTACTAGAGCTTACTTTCTCCATCATGATGCTGTCGAGGTTTGTCTTCAGCTCTTTAGCACTCTCCTTGGTTTTATTGATCAACAAAAAAAGAGTGCGGAAGTTTTTTCTCTGCTCAACGGGTGTCTGCAAGAGATCAAGCTGATTTTTTAGGTTGAGCTCAGTCATTTTGAACTTGTTGAGCGCTTATTGTAGACTGTGGCTGTTTTCTTTTGTCATCTTAATGAGCAAGCTGTAGTCGACTCGTAATTGTTCTGTCGTATGTAAAGTAAAGGTAAAAACGGCTCAAAATTTAACGGAGCGACGATTTTTTTTGGTAAATTAAA
The DNA here is from genome assembly GCF_964194025.1 of Convolutriloba macropyga. NCBI lineage: Eukaryota > Metazoa > Xenacoelomorpha > Acoela > Convolutidae > Convolutriloba > Convolutriloba macropyga. The sequence continues at coordinate 35,963,726 of NC_134478.1, read as the reverse complement.
GAACCCCCTATGTTTATGTAGGCTTATCAGCCTAGCTCTCTTCGTTCAAAAATGGCGACGCATTTTTTCACAAAAACAAGAGTCCTAAATGAGTTTTTTTGTGGTGCTAAATCTAGCTAAAAATATGTTTCAAAAAGGAAAAACTAAGCGTTCGCGTGTGTGTACCGTTGATTTGTTGAACAGGACCAAATAAATGCTTTCAATTTTATATACATATATGACTTCGCAGCGTTTTTCAGCAAGTTTTAGCTCTCCCTGAATCAGAAGGTACCTGAAATTTTTCCTGAACTGCTTATTTTTTGTTTGTGGAATCTTAGGAACAAATAAAACCTAAAAAGCAAACAAACTAAATCAAAAATGATGCTTCTGCAAAACAAGTTTAATGTTTTCGAATTTAAAATACAGTGAGACCAGGCAACGTGAGCTACAGACAAGCAGAGAAGACTGGTTGCTTAAATGCTGGGTGTACTTTGAAGCTCTTTTTCAAGAAATTCTTTTTCAATTCTTATGAAGTTAAGAACAACTGCTACCATTCAACTGCTTCTATTTGCTTCTGGGTGTTATCTGCCAACTATGAATTGCTCAGCTTTACTTTGGTGGCTACTGCGACCCAAAGAAAACACTCTACTTGTCAATTGCTGACTACTGAGACCAAAGGGGAAAAAGGAACTTCTTTCGGCAACTTTTGAGACCGCGGATCGAAAAGAAGAGACGTTTGAGTTTTCCAAGTCCAAGGGATTATATGCGTGAGCGTTTTGAATGTGGAATTATTTCGGAGCTTCTGATTTCTTTCTTTTTGAGAAAAAGAAATGAGTTCTTATCTTTTCTTAATTTTCTTGAAGGTGTTTTCAGTGTGTACTACCCCATTAACTAGGCGCGCGGCTAGTAGTATGCATAAAATGAAAACATAATAGATGTAAATTTCGGATTTTCTTACGATTACATAATACCCCATTAACTAGGCTGGCGGCAGGTAGTATGCAATTAAGATCAAAGAAAACACAAACTCCTTTGTAGGTTTTTTTTTAGGAAGCTTTTCAAGAACTTTTCTGTCTGCTCTTTACGGTTTTGAAGAATGGTTAAATAATTTCTCAGCTTATTTTGTAGTTAACTGAGGAGGTTTCTTAAATACGTCTTTTTGAAACTTGATTGATAATTTTAATAAGACGTTAGAAAAAACGTTTTTTTGATTTTTTTTATAACAGAAGCAATTTTGCCACTTTTCTGTTGCTTCTTTGCAGTTTTGGAAGGGGATGAAATAAAATTTCAGCTTGTTTTCAAACAAACAGAAGTGGCCTTTTCGAACGCTCTTTTGTTATCTACCGAAAATTTCCAATAAATGTTAGAAAAACGTTTTTGAATTTAAATTGAAAAACGTTTTTTAAGTAAAGCAAATTTCAAGTTGCCTCTTTACAAACTTGCAAATTCAATCATTTATATGTTAAGCTTGTGTTGCTACAAAATGAGGGGGTTTATTCAATAGTTTTTTCAGTATCTATTAAAAATTTCAAAAAAAAACGTTAGGAAACCGTTTTTTTAATTTTGTAAGTCGAGAGAGCAATTTTGTCAATATTGAGTTGCCTCTTTACTAAAAGGCAAAATTGGTAAACTGACTTGAAACTTGTTTTCTTACAATCCCAAAGGGCCCAATCAATAGGTTTCAGTGGATATTTTAAATGGTTTTTCAAATCGTTAGGAAAATGTTTTTTGAATTTTTTGAGTCAAAGAAGCAAATTTGTCAGAATTGAGTTACCTCTTTACTAAAATGCGAAGTCGATGAACTGACTTTGTATCTTGTTTTCTAACAAACGCAGGGGGCCTAATCAACAGGTTTTCCAATCAACAGGCCTAATCAACAAAATTCAAAGTCGATAAACTGATTTTGAAGCTTGTTTTTTTAACAAACCCAGGGGGGCTAATCAATGGGGTTTTTTGGATTTATTTAAAAGTTTTCATTAAAACGGTAGAAAAACCTTTTTTGATTTTTTGACGCTTTTCAATTTTGCGAGTTCTATTCCTGAGCCAAAATTTTACATCAGGAGTTCAACCAAAATAAAGTTGATTTTAGGTCCAACTGAATTGTTCTATTAAACTAAAAATTTTACTTTCATCTAGATTTTTGCGACAAATTCAGAAAGAATTTTTTTGAATTTTTCCGTTGTAAAAAGCTAGATTGTTTTTTTGTGCAATTTGTGTTGTTTTCGTTAATTGCTGACATGTTTCTCATGGCCATGTTATTCATAAACCATCAACAAAAGCTCGTTGGGGGACAATTTTTGTTTGTTTGAGATTTTTTGTCGCAAAAAGTTTTTTTTGGATACGTCTAACCGGGGAAGGGACTTCTTTGAGGTGACGTCTGGAACCTCGGGCGATCATCTCTTGGTGACGTCTGTAACCAAAAAATATCAGGCCTTCTTGGTCGGGTGACGTCTGAAAACCCTTGAAAGAAGTCCTCGTCTTTGGTTTGAAAAACTCTTCCTCTGGGGTGACGTCGTAGTCTTGGATATTAGTCCTGGGGTGTGCTCATGCCACCTCTTGGTTTAAAAAAATAAAATTAAATTCAGAAGGTTTTATGTCCTTTTTGTCAAGGCGGATGGTCGCCAAAATAATTTTTAAAACATATCTCTAGTGTAATCATTTGTTAAAAGAGCACGCCTAAGTTTCAAGTTACTGGACAAAAAAGTCAAAGTTTTTGTCGCATTTTTGGCGGTTAATTTGAATCATCTTGAAGGTTGCAATAACATTGGCAACAACTTCATTTTAATTGGTATTTTATATGTAAGCGTCAATTGTTTAGGGAATTGGAGTGACTTTGGGGCAATGACAACGCAGTGGGTGGCAAGATGGCTGGATGATATTGGGTTGCCCCAGTACAAGGATGCGTTTATCGATGCGAGTGTGGATGGGAGGGTGCTGCATTACCTCACATTCGATGACTTCGCTCTCGTCAAGATTTTCTCAGCTGTACACCAGATCAGCATTGGTTAGATCAACTATAGTTACTCTATCGGTCACGTCTTCCTCCCAAAAATTACTGAACGAAATAAAGTTGCTATAGCACGAGTACTAGGAGAGCATTTAAGTTTAGTAGTTAAGTGAACTCAAAAATTAATTTTACTCTGACAACTTCTGAAGACAAAGTGCGTCTAATTAAAACTTTTCTATAAATATTTCTGTTAACATAACCATTCGTTTCCTTGTCCTGGTAACTCCATTTAAATGTGGAATGGGTCTTAGTTTTTTCGGCTAGATCTTTGCGATTACAATCTGACTTTTTTAAGCTGCATGATCCAATTGCCCTACTAGTCGGCGACAATTTTTCAGCCCACAGGATAGTCTCTAAAATTTGTTCGTCTGGCTCGAGCGCTCAGTATCTGTTATAGCGAAACAAGGCTCTGCTACCATGCGTATCCCAGATGATGCTAGACTAACAGCACCTGAAAAGAGATAGCATGTTTTGAATTTTTTCTCTGCTCAAACAATTAGTGGAGATTTTTTACCCTAAGTTTAGTTGCACAATGAGTACAGCTAGTCAGAAGATTTCCTTGTATCACTCAGAGTGGAGAGCTCAAATAAGTTCTTTTATTAACGATCATAGGAACTGTATATGCAAACCATCTAAGCTAAGAGTAAAAAAATAATCGCTAGGCTCTCAGAAGCGCCTGAGTTATCCATTGCTCTCAAACAAGTTTGAAGCAATTTTGAGAGGAGAGGAATACGTGTACATTTTAAAAAAATAAAGATATAGTGTAAAGCCATTCATTTTGTGGAAGATAAGAAAATAGAATTGTGTAGAAAAGTAATGGATCAATTGTCTTGGAATTTTTTTTGGTGAACGTTCAATGATCCTTTAATTTGCTCTTCGTATTAAAATTCATGTGCTGAAAGCGTTTTTTTCCTGTCATGTGTATTTTCGTTGGTACATGGTTGAAAATAGGTTGATTAATTGCTCTCAAATGAAGTTTGTAGCAATTATTTTAGTCCTATTGGTCTTGTCTTTTTTGTGCGATTTTTCGCTACCGATTTTTTGGCTAAACCATTTGACTTTTCGTCGTTAAACAGGTAGCGCCCAGTGGGCTTTAAGTTTCATTAGAGGCCCTTAGCCGCGTTTAGTAGTACTTCAAGTGCTTAGTGCGATGAAGCTACCGGGAAAGCCATAGTTTAAGGTTAAAAGGTCACTTTTAGGAGTTTTTGAGCCCAAAATGTTGCAATTTTTCTTGTTTTTGTCTTTTGAATTTTTTGTTAGACCACCTTAAAATTGAGGCTTGTTGAAGTTGAGAAACGTCTTTTGCAAGATATCAGTACTTTTTATCACCTTTTTAAGAGCTATATATTTTGGTAATCCAAACTAAAATACGCAAAATTATACTATTCACAATTATTTTCGATAATGTTTGATAATGTTTGTCATTTTTTAGTTTTTTCCAGCCTCAAGAGCCAAGGAACCTCCTCTACGGTTTGATAATAGGTTAATGTATAGTTTCTGGGTGTAATGGAATGTTTTTCAAGGTTTTAACACCACGAATTTTGGCATTTTTTAACGAAACTTGCAATTGTTCATTTTCTTGTCTTTATGCAGGTTTTTTTCAGCGTCAGGGTTCAGAAAACCTCCGTAAGGGTTTAATAAGTTATTGAATGGATTGTTTTTGAAGATTTTAACATCATGAATTATGGCATTTTTTTAACAAAACTTGCAATTTTTTTCAATTCTGACTTTTAGTGTCATTATTCAAGGTTTTCCAGAACCAGGAGCCAGAAAACCACCTTCTTTTTAATAATAAGTTACTAAAAATATTTTATTGGTAGTGGAATAGTTTTCAATTTTTAGCAGTTTTTATATAGAACTTGCAATTTTTTAACGGTTTTTTGAAAATTTTTGTAAATTTTTAGGTTTCTCCAGCCTCAAGAGTCAAGAAGCTCCTCTCCTCTAGGGTTTGAAAATAGGTTACTGCATAATTTATAGATGTAATGGAAAGCTTGTTAAGATCTTAATATCACGAATTTAAGTAATTTTTTTAAAAAATATATTTGCAATTTTTAAGTTTTTCAAAATTGTTTGTCATTTTTTTTAGCTTTCTCCAGCTTCAAGAGCCAAGTAACCTCCTCTAGGGTTTGATTATAGGTTACCACATTGTTTCTAGATGTAATGGAATGTATTTAGTGTTTTAATTCCACTAAGTTAAGCAATTTTTAAAAAAAAACTATTTGCAATTTTTTAAGTTTTCGAATATTTTTTATTATTTTCCTCTGGCCCAGGGACCTCCGAGGTTTGACAATGAGCGCCGGCTTAATTTTTAGAGTTAATGGAATGGTTATCAATAATTCAATGATTCGAGTTTTAGCAATTTTTTGATAAATTTTTTTTTCAATTTTTCGAAAAAATTTTATGTTACATGTTAATTGATCTGATCTCTAAGAGCCTGTGAAACTATTTAAGGCTTGAAATGGGGATACTAGATAGTCTCTTGAGACAATGAATTGGTTCTGAAGGTATTAATAACACAAATTTTAGCGAGATTTTGTTAAAAGTTTCCATTGTTTTTAAAAATTTTAAGATTATTTTTCTTTTCTGAGTTTAACGACCATTACTGGCCAATGAAAATTTTTAAGTCTTGCGGATGGGTTACATGACAGAGCTGCTCCAGAGACAAAAAATCGTTTTGAACATATGTTTTTATTGGGAAATGGTGATTTTTTACTTAATTTTGTACTTTCCTTTCTTTCTATATGATTTGATTACTAACAAGGCTAGAAAACTAGAAGTTGCAGATTCGAATTTCATTATGGAAAATGTTCCTAGCTCTGTCTACCTTTCGATCGTTGGGGTTTCTTTCTTTGTCCTTCTCGTTCACGTTTTATCTCTCGCACACTATCTCTCCCTCTCTCCTTAACTCTTTTGTTGATGCCGCACTTCAGCTGCTGCTATGTGGCGTGATGTCACCATTTAGTACCCTCACCTCACGCTCCTTCAATTAAGCTAAAGCTAGCATCACTAGACAGGGCTAGCAACTGACGAAGCCGACCGCTCGCCGGTCGTTTGAGAACAATTCAATTCGCCCGACGATAGTCGGTTGTTTTTTTTTAATGCAGTATTTTTGTTAATAGCCTTGATAGCAAAAGCTGAGTGGAGCTATTTTTGGTCTTCTCTAAGTGTCACAAAGACAGGATTTGAAAATCAGCGCTGTACTTAAAAACAAGTGTGCAGGTCAATCTCTTGAACAGGATGAAGTGTTTCTGTTCATGCATTGTCGACAATTTCTTGTTAAGCGAGTATTATTTTTCGTTCACGTGCGGTCTTTTTAAAGCAGTTTTATTCACACAATTTTTTGCATATAATTTAACAAGAATTTGTTCGATCGGTAGCGTTTTAACCATTTTGAGGATAGATTAGACTGCAGATGGAATTTTAAGGTATTTGGACACTATTTAGCGGTTTTTGTTCTTCTATTTTTCAGTCTGCGGAGACATTGTCGCAAAATCCTTTGTTGGTGGCGTTGCTTATTTTATTTAATGGGTCGGAACAAAGATCTGTTTATGCCGAAAAGAATTCTATTAATTTAATTATTGGTGTTTTTTAGTTTTTGATGATTTCTGACTATTTCTCATGTCTTTGAAAAAAAATTATAACCTTAAACATTCAATTGCTTATTTTGAAGGGATTTAAGTGAAACGATCTAATGATTAATAGGATTGATGATTTTGCAGTAAATTAAATATTTTTGTGATTTTTAACAATTTTTTTTGTTCATATTACCTTTTGTTTTGTTTTCTTTAATATGACATATGTTATGCGGGTCATCACAAATGGTATTTCAAAAACTTTTGAGAAAAATTTTTGTAAAAAAACACCATCTATGCACCCTTGGGAAACGAATAAAACATTTGCTAGACTCAGGAGTTAATAGTTTGTAATCAGAAATATTAGACAGTTTTTTAAAAAAAAGGACACGTGTATTTAAAAAAGGAATAACTGAGATCAGTTTTCTTTATTTTACTAAATGGACCTTGGAACAAATATACAGACAATTTTATCAAGAAAACAAGTAATTGTAGCAAAAAAACTGACAAAATGTTCCGTTTTAAAACACAGTTCAAACTGCGGAATCTCAATTAACATTTTTTTAAATACTCAGCTTGTTTGGTTTCTATTTTTTTTATTTGACTCCTAAAGCTCCATTCACATTTTGAGTATAAGTGATAACAGAAATAATCTGCACCAACGAATAAAAATTGAGAATACGAATTCAACTAGAAGTTGATTAAGCTTGATAATCACAATCTAAGTCGTTAGTGAGATATGTAAGATTTGCCCCGAAGATCTTACCAAATGGTTTTTCTAACAAATTATTAATGAACTCATATAAACCCACATATGAAAAAAAATCCTGAGTGACTCTCCGTTTTCTGAAAAATTAAGGTGTTTAATAGCCGCCGTCAGCCTCTCAACGGCTATTATTTAGGCGCTCTCCTTTTTTAATTTCGTTGTACCTTTTGATCGCGTTTTTCGTTTTACATAAATCACGATTTTCACGTTTGACTTGTGACTTAATTTACTCACTGTTTCAACTGAATGGATTTTAAATTTTTCAGAAATTCAATTACGAAATGTGGTGAATACTGTCAAAGTCAAAATATCAAAATCAAAAGAGACGGAATAAACTGATAAAGCCCGGTCATTAAATCATTGAGAATCAGGCATCAAAGTTCATTAGAGTGTTTGTCAGCTAACATTGGTATTAAGCTTATTAACTTCCAGTTTAGTAGCTGAACTAAGTATATTTTTAGATTCCAACCGAAATTGCATGCAAAATTAGAACACTTGACTCTGAAAAAACACAGCACAATCGGTCAATTTATCTCTTCTTCTTCTCTTTATCTGTTTCAGTCCCAATGTGCATCCAGCGCGTCAACGGCGGCTATTTTCCTGCAATCTGCCGGCTATGTTTTGTCTTGAAATGTTACTGATAGATTAAAGATATATGATGTCCCACAGTATGCTAAGAATATTAGAATTGGCGTTTTGGAGATGTTGCTTATACATTTTTTTAGAAGAAAAGTTAATTTTCATTTTTCATTTTAAATGCTACCCCTACTTTACAGCGAACTTCTGGGAATTTTACAGCTTACTGAAGTAAAAAAAATTTCAAAAAAAGGTAGCTGCCTGCGGTTTCAGTCAGTCAAGTTTTGTTTCGAGTCGAGTCCGGAGTCTTCAGGCAATGTTTTTTATAGGTCGTCTAACTTTTGGTTACAGCAATATGACGTCACACTAACTTGAAATCCACGTTTTGTTCATTCATGAATGCAATTTCGACTGAAATGTGTGCAGTACGTCCATTTTCACTCGTTATACAGCCTTTATTGTTCGTTCGTGTGATTAATTATTTGGTCACACGTGACCTACCTCACTCTCAGAATGACTTTTTTTCCCAAATTAGTTTTTTACTGTAATTGAAGAAGATGAAGACAACTAGTATATGTAACTTTAGGTGAAGGTTATTTGGGGAAATTTAATAGAAACAAAACATAAGTTGCACAATATCTTCTGAATAAAAGTACTTTAATTCTTCGGCTACCTTTTTTCTGCGCTGAGTGCTTTTAAGCAGCAGTTGCTCTGCAAAGTGATCTTAAGTTAGCAGAATCAGTATCAAAAACGAAATTAGAATTAGAAACAGGATAAACCCATAATGCTTTGTTTTAAATGACCGCTACATGAGTTTTGTTGTTGTAAGTCTTAGTTATTATCTTTAATGCGTCTTAGTATTGATACTGATCTACCATATTCTCATTAAGAAACAGGAGTGTGTCTAACTGCTAAATATAATCAAAATAGCGCCCAATTAAAAAGTGTTTTGTAAAATGATCAATTTTAAATTTTTTTCTTTCAATTCTAACCTGGGTTATGGGAGTGAATGGCGACTATTTTCCGACTATCTGCCGGGTATGTTTGAGACTGCAGCTCTAAAAAGCTTTGACAGTTATTTTCGGACAATCTGCCAGCTATGTTTTAACGGCTCATTTTAAGAATGGTATCTGGAACAAAAAAGATACTTACTTTATACCCCATTTCAACTGCTTTTCTAGAGATAGCATTATCATATGTTGGATCAACAAGGCTGATATTATATTTGGGATAGACAAGGATGAATAATTTGATGACACAATGAATAGAAAGAAATTTTTAGTCTTGATGAGGGCAGCTGATACTCAATGTAATCAGTAGCTTTTATTGTTAGAACTATTTTACTTTTTAATTGCTCTCGTATAGAATCAATTATTGTAAACGTGTGTGTCTTTTTTATGCAAAATTTGTGCTTGACCGTTTTGACTTTTCGAGTGACTTTTACGCCCTTGACTTTTTGCGTTTTGCTTGATCTAAAATTCTCTCTCAATCACAATTTCGAGCAGCTGAACTTCATTGGCGGCAATTTAATATTAAAAGTCAAAAATGAAAAGTGCGCCGAAACCGGTGCCGTTTTTCACTTCACGTCTTAATAGTGGTATATTTTAACCTCTAATGTGGTTATTTGAAGCCCGCTATTGAACTTCGTAGTCCCATTTAGGCTCCTCCCGACTGAAGCAGGCTGCAATTGATTAGAGCTCCCACTAGTCGTTCAAGAGCAATTCTTCCGACGTTTAGCCGGTTATGTTTTAGCTTGATCGAAAAAAGCTTAAATTAATTATGCAATTTTTCGTAGACATTTCCATTCATTAGAAATTTCAATTGCTTCTCAACCACAATGGTGTCTTGAGAATCGTTTCTTGAAGCATTTGTTTATTGAAGTTTATTGAAGAATTGCCAAAACAAACAAATCTTGTTTCTAAAGCAATTCATTTTGTATTTTCTAGGTCGTGCGATCCAGTATTTGCGTATCCAGGGCTGGAAGCCAGACACGTTTATCCGGAGATCGAATAACTTTGCGGACGACTCTTCGTTGTTGCACTGGTCTAATCACAGAGTGATGGAGTGGCTCAGATCCATCGACCTCAGTGAGTACGCCCCCAATCTCAGGGGCAGTGGAGTTCACGGGGCTCTGATGTGTCTGGAACCCAGATTCACGGCCGATACTTTGGCAGATCTTTTACATATCCCAGTGAGCAAGACTCTTCTTAGGCGACATCTGATACACCACTTTGACGCCTTAATAGGTCCAATGTGCAAGGAGCACAAACGTCTAATTGAAAGTTCACCCTATTACCAGCCGCTCAACATTCATTACAAAGTGAAACCAGCCAAGTCCAGGTTCAAAATTCCGAAACCTGTAGCAGGAAGATCTCAGAGCAAAGCGGCAGTCACAGTGGGAAGTGTGGACGACCTTGTGTGTCCTCTGGAGTTTGAAGTGCCCTCTCATATTCCGAGTGAAGTGTTGCCTCTAGGGTACATCATCACCAGTAAAGACTTCTCTCGTTCCTCCCCTCACATGATTGAACAACCGGCGGTCATTGATGCGCAGAAGGTGCAACAAGGGTTTGTCTAATAACCAATCATTGAAACCTCTTTTAAAGTTGGACTTGACCTCTGAAGAATGACTCACAGATTGCAACTGTTTCCTTCCCCGACAGTTTAAAATGAAAATTGCATCATCTATAATTGGTATTTCACTCGTCTCTAGGGCAATTTCTGCCGCTCTTCAGGATATGGAATCCATTTTTGTCGCAAAATGTGCGTTAATTTGGTATTAAAAATATTTGCAACAGAGGGGAGGAAACAAATCGGAGAAGTTTATTGAGCTTAGGAAGAGCCTTGTATGATAAGGGCTTGACATTGTTCAGTTTCCACTCTTTTCCACAGTATTTGCAATATCACTCTCACTATACTTTCCACATTTTATAGTTTGACTGTTTGTGTGCTACCAACCAGAGCCTCATACCTGATGCAATCCAGTTTTTTAATATGATTTTTGTGTCTTTGGCCAAGACCGCTTACTCTAGTGTTTGCAATTAATTTGTACTTTTTTTTATTAGTCTTCAAATCATACAATGACAATATTCCCTTTGTTTGACTTCAAGTGACAATTGTCCATAGCTATTTTGGTAATTGAATTAGAGTGATCATATTTTGTAAATTTTGCTCTCGCTCTTTCTCATTCTTTGTCTATCTGTCGTTGTTTGCAATTGTAAATATATAATGAAGAATTATTCATCTTTTGCAATTAGAGTAAAATAGAAATTCTTTATCGTGTCTTTTATCTTTCTGTATATCACCTGTGCTGGTCTTTGAAATTCCTTTCAAGGTTGTGGAGGTATCATGGACATAGTGGCGTATAAAGTCACCTATTGATGATCAATGCATCTTTTCGCATGAATTTTCAATACCAGCATTCAACATTAGGCTTGTCTAGTTCGATTTTGCATCCTTGAATTTGCTTCATAGAATAAGAATGCGAGCTCGATACCGAAAACAAAAGCATGCTATGGAATATATTGGAGCTCATGGAAATGTAGACAAGCTTTTTCTTGTGGTGGAACAATCAACCTATATTCTATTTGCAGAAAAAGTGTAAATGCTGAAAGAAAACTTTGACGAACAGTGGCAGTAATGATAATTATTAACTAATTTTTTATTATAGCTGCGAAGCTGTAAGCTGAGCGTAGCTATATTGCGGTGCTCTTGGTTTTTTTTGTTTCGTCGTCTGACGCTCTTTTTTCGTTTTACATTTGTTCACACAGCAAAGCTGAAAAAGTCAAATATTCTGAATGACTTCTTCCTCTCACTAACAGCATTTGCGCGCGTGACGTCATTTCTCACTCGCTTTAGCGGAGGTTTTTAGGTTATTTGCGTGATTAAATTTTGATCATACGTGACTTACCTCACTCAATAAAATGACTTCTGCACTTTAAAACTTGAGTTTAATTTGAATTTGGTTAAGGTCAAAGGAACTCATATGTGCAGTAAAGGTCCCTAATAACAGGCTTCTGTGGAATGAATGTAACAAGCTTTATTAATTAATCGCTTAAAGTTTTTTAGCCTAGTTTTTTGAGCGGAGTCGATTTTTTTTCAATTCAGATCTGTATCTGTTTCTATCTCTATTATATGGCACGCAGGTCTATTCTTTCGCAGCTATTCCGGCAATCTGCCGGCTATGTTTCCTGTAACATAATGTTTAGGCGCTGTCAGACGCTCAAAGGCTAATATAAAGGTGATCTCCTTTTGAATTGCAGTGGGGCGCTGTCTTCTAACGACTCGAAGAGGAGTTATGGCGATCAATTTTAATCAGTCGATTTGTTCTAAAATTAAAAAGGTGCTATAGAATTTAAAGGTGTAACAGATGCTACCAAAAAGAAAAGATGCTATAGAAAATTTGAGCTCATGAAAATCTAGACAAGCTTGTTCTATGGTAAACCATGAATCTATGTCCTAATTGCGGTGAAACTGTAAATTGCTTTAAAAAATTTAACGAGCAGTGGCATCAATGTTAACAATGAACTTGCTGGGTTGAAAGATTTTGTCCAGAAATGTAGAAGCGATGTTTAATAGCCGCCGTCCGCCTCTAAAAGGCTATTATATAGGGACTCTAATTGATTTTGTGGCGTTGTCTCTTTTCGAAGAGGAGTTTGACTGATCTATTTTTATTGGTTGAGTTGTTCTGAAACTGGATGTAAAAGTCAATGCCACACTTGCAAAAATTGTGACTTATTTGTTGAACAAAAATCGAGAGGGGAGGGGGGGGGGGGGGTTCGTTCATTTTTGAGAAATAGAATAGGAAAAGCAAAATTTTGTCGCGTACAGCTTTTACCTAATATTTTCTAATGTTTTTGGCACGTATTTGTTGATTTGGGAAGAGTTCTGAAAATTCTAAGAGGATTTAAGACTTACAGATTAACTTTTTTAATCTTTTTTTTTGACGTATTGAAGTCTTGCATGTTTTATTCCTGTTTTTGTATTGTTTTCAAGTATAAAGTCTTCAGGGTATATTCGGGTCCAAATAGAAATTGCGTTTAGTTAACATCGTAAAATTTTGGATGATTGGTGATGCCAATTTTTTCAGTTTTGCTTCGTTCAGAATAGTTAGAAAATTTCAAGATAATGATAAAAGATGATGCTGTAATTTTTTTAAAAAATTCTAGCGTATTTTGGTTTAAAATGAATAATGCTATGCAAAACAAATTGATTCAGTAGTTACTTGAGATCTTACCTGATTCCGAAACCTGGTTGTTTTTTTAATATACATTTTTTCCAAATATTTTCGTCAATTGGTTCTTTTCCCTTGCTACTTGGTTGCCATAACAGTAAGTCTTATTGATTTTCTGATTAAACCAAAAATGCATTTATTTTGTGACATCGGTTAGTAGCTAATTGTTATACCTGCTTAGTGATTTTTTTTTCAAAAAAAAAATAATTTTTTTGACGGAGCTTGTAAATTCTTTTGGTGTTGTCAGTAGTGAGAAAAGGGGGGTCTGTCGCACTCTTAGACATCTTCCACCTAATCCGTTTAGCCCCCACCGCGATTTGAACCTACGCCTCCGATTTTTTTTGAGCTAGAAGTCGTTACCACTGCGCCATCGTAGCTTTGGAAAATTTGTGTCTGATACATTGTAAAGCTCTTGCGTATGTTAGGCTTCGCTGTTAGCCATTCTATCGATTTAAACTCTTATGTCAGGCAGCGCTGTATGCAATTGATTCATTTAAACAGCGCGATTGGCAATTGGTTCATTTCAAACCTCTAGCTTAGATGTTATGCTAAGCTACTCTATTTTGCCCTATTTGAATGCGCTGTGCGCGCACTTTTCTAAAGAAAGCAAGTGTTCATAAATTCCCAGCGAAAATACCAGTGAAAATAAACATGACAGAAAACAGGCAATTTGTTTCACTCAGTTTATCAGTTTTGAAGTTTTACTCAGGTTTTCGTATACAAGTTTTCTGTTTGATCAGTCGGATTCTGTGTTTTCCTTATAAATCAGAACTTTATTGGTTTGCGCCTCTTCTTCTACAACAACAACCCTAATACTGTTAGCAAGCCTCGATTCTCATTCCTTTCGTTCATGTTTCCTTGTATAGGCAATTATTCCACAGAACTCCCGGAGGTTCATTGATACTTGTTTTTTCTCCCACTTTTCTTGGGATATCTCGCAAAACTTCTTCATGTGAAAATAAAATGATCTCTTATAAGTTCCGGGGCTGTACATGACAAAACTAAGCCGCATGTAGCATTTGTTAGTCAGCATGAAATCATCAGTGGTTTTGCACTTCTCACTGTCTGCTTCCATGATTCCGCTTGACTTGTATACGGTTGCTTGATGGACGGCATAATCAAGCGACCCATGAGCAAGGATATATTCCATTTGATCTGTTAGATGAAAGACATCCATCATTCTGTTGAAGATTTTTCTCTGGACAATAATGTGCTGTTCTAGAGCTTTGGTGCTTTCGTCTTGTTTCTCCAGATGGATGGTGTCACAGCTTAGCTGTGAGACCGTGAGTTTTTTACCATTCCTCCTCATTGTGTAAAGAAAAACGAGATCAAAATCGCAGTCTCTCAGTGTCATAATGAATAAATCTGTTAGATGGAATATTTAGATGGAAAACGTAGGGAAATTCAAATATTTAATAGTCAATCTGAACCAACTGCTTTGAAATTAAATGTACGACGACTGATGCCTTGTGGTTTTTAATTGGTTTACCTGCTGTCAATTCTTATCTGTGCCTATATTTGCTTCATCTTAGTTTTCTCCATTGAAATTTTTATCGATGATCGAACAATCGTAAATTTTAGTTATCTTTGCATATATGGTGTTCCCTAATATTCGGAGGGAAAATTGTCATAATATATGGGTTTGCTGTTTATTTCATCGGTAAAACAGAAGTCTGGGCAAAACCTTCAACATTTAAATCGGTATTCCTGAAAATGATGAAGCCATGACTCTTGAATATTTTCTGATTAAGTATCTCAGTAAAAACTGAGCTCAATAGTATTTAATAAAAGATAGGTGAGTCCCTCTATATTGGAGGAAAAACGTATGAAATCTATAAAAAAGTATGCAGAAGTATGAAAAAAGTATAAAATCTTTTTTCGATTTCTTAAAAAATGAAGGGCCGATTTTGCAGATATAACAGTAATATAGTTTCAGTTTGAGGTTCCTTCTCTGTGCCAAGCATTCTACGTTACTGGGGTAAAGCAAAAGCAGGGAAAACTCCATTTCAAAAATCAGTCAAAAGATGGCGGAAAATGATTGCAGATGGACAATTTCCAAACGGCTTGACAAATGATCACTGAGATATAGTTTTCTGGATGCCTCAGACCGAGACCCTCAAGCAAAAATTTTCGAAAAATCCAAAATTTTTCAAAATCAACCAAAGGGTCCCCCCTTTGAAAATTTTTGAAAAAAATCCAAAATTTTTCAAAATCACCCAAAGGGGTCCCCCCTTTGAAAATTTTCAAAAACATCCAAAAATTTTAAGAAATCACCCAAAGGGTCCCCCCTTTGAAAATTTTCGAAAAAATCCAAATTTTTTCAAAATCACACAAAGGGGTCCCCCCTTTGAAAATTTTCAAAAATATTCAAAATTTTTCAAAATCACCCAAAGGGTCCCCCTTTTGAAAATTTTCGAAAAAATCCGAAATTTTTCAAAGTAAAAACAATTAAAATAAAAACTATTAAAATCTCTTATGCTTTAATGACTTAAACAACACTTATTAAAAACAAACTTCTAAAAATATTCAAAAAGTTTTTTACGCTTTTCGTTTTTTGTTTTGTTTTTGTTTTGTTGATTATGAAAAAAAATTTAAGGAGGCTGAAAGTGAGGTCTTCAGTTTGTTTAACACTTTTGTTTGTAATTGAGGACTTTTTCATTTTCGTTTTAAAGTGTTTTGTTTTACATAGGTCGCCGCTTTCTCGTTTCATTTCTGGCTTACCTCAACCACTGTTTCAACTGAAAAGAATATAGAATTCATTCAGCACATTTAGGCAAATATCAAGGTCATAGATCGAAATCAATTAGCAGAGGAAATCAATTAGCAGCTAAAAAAACTCTCTAAACTCACATTAGGTGCTATAAACAATCCCTCACAATTTTGAGGTTAAGTCCACTGGCGTTAGTTGATTTATCTTGTTATAGTTAGAGTTATATTGTGAACTTGGTTTTTGTTTGTTTTCGACATTTGACGCTCTTTGTTTTCGACATTTGACGCTCTTTTTAGTTCGATTTTATTTCACGATTCAAATTTCAAAAAAGCAATTTTATCATCTGACGCCCCAAGTGTCATTTCTTAAACCACATGGCGGTTAAGATTAACTGCGTGGTAAATTTTCTATCACAGTTGACTGAGCTTACTCTGAATGACTTTTTAACTCTCACTCTATACACCTACACGCGTACTTTATACCCTTCCTAAGTCAATAAAGGACTCTTAGATAAGGATTGTGTTAATAATAAAACATGGCTACCAAAACAAAATAATGAATGTTTTTGAAGGAAATTTTGTAATTTTGTGTTGCAGGAAAAAGTCATTAATTTTTGTAACTGTATCAGTAACTCTATCAACTCAGTTGTGTATCTGTTAGTCACGTAAGTATTTTTTGGTGATCTGTCGGCTATGATTATTTCACTTATTCGATGCGAGAAAAATCTCCCGCTCTCATCACTTGGCATAGTTGATAATTAATTTCAACATACAAGTCGATGTAGTGCGCCCGCTAAAATTGAACATCTAATTTCAATGCAACTGATTTTTTGAGTTTTGAAATTGAAATATAATTTGAATGGTAACCAGGAAATTATGAAAAACTAACTCGGATAAACATTAGAAACAATTTCCTAAACAATAAAGTTTCGCAGGGTGTTGAAACCAGCACTTTGTGTTGAAATAAGCAACTCAAAGTACCTGTTCATTGAAAATCGAGGTCCCTAGAAAATGGTTGCAAAAAGCTGAAAATTTGTCCAGGAGCAGTTTGGAGTGTGCATTTTTGGATCGCTAAAACTTTTTTTGAGTCCGGCTGATAAGTGTCTATTATCGGCAATAAATTATTTTAGTAGCAATCAGATACTGTTGGATTTAAGCATATTTTTGATATAACTTTTATAGAAAAAAACACACTGTAGTTTTAGCGATAATCTGTCTCGGAAATTAGAATTAAGCGTCCATTTTAGTAGCAAAATTGGTACTTAAAAAACTTTGCTCAAAACTCATATTAATGGTTACCTTAATGGTTTCTAAGATAACTTTACGTTAATTTAAATTCATAGGCTTCATTTTGAGCTACAATTAAACTTTTTTCCCCCTTCAATTCTTTCGCCTTCAAATTCTTCACTGTTTTTTTCGAAGCTTTGGAATACGTTTGTACGTGTATTCTATGTGTAGAGAACACGTTTCTAGTAATGTAAATTCATTAAGATAATGTTAATTTCAGTCTCTTTTATCGGAGAGTTACTGTTTTACACGTGTTATTTGGACGAAGTCAAGTTACCACTTTTTTGGCGGGAAGAGTTTCAAGTTTTGTAATATTGGCTTTGGCCTTCTTGAATTGATGCATCATCAACAGGCTCCGGGGAGAGGAAACCCATAAATTAAACCAAAGAAGGGGAGAATGATGTAACCAAGAGACCAGAGGGTAGCTCGCGTTGCCTAGATTTCCGTTCCGAGAAAAAAGTGAGCAAAAGAACGGCTAATCAGCCAAAACACGTGCAAGAACGGCAACGGGGCGGACGTACGTACCGTAAGCCGTTTTTACCTTGACAACGCGTACAGGTCCATCTTTTCCAGGCAACGTTTCGACAATTCGTCCCAGAGACCATATCCCACGGGGAGTGAGGTCTTTGAGGATCCACACCAGGTCATTGACTTTCAACGAATCATCCTGTCCGGACCATTTGCTTCGCTTCGTTAAAGTGGGAAGGTACTCTTTAACTAGGCGTCTCCAGACGTGGTTCATAAGCTGCTGCACGTTCTTCCACGACTTGAAGGATGCTGGCATGGTTGACGAAAAGTCTCCTGGTGGCAGTGAATTGTAATGTCTTTGCACCAAAAAATGATTTGGGGTGATGTGTTCTTCATTGTCTGGTACGTCAGCCACATGTGTAAGTGGTCCAGAGTTCAGCATGCTTTCGGTCTCAACCATGATGGTGTGGAAGACATCTGTTGTAAGCCTCTTGCTCCCTAGAATGAACAAAATGATCCGTTTAGCATTTTGGATCAACCGTTCCCACGCACCATCAAATGTGGTCCGTATGGTGGGTTAAATTTCCAAACTGTGTTCTTTATAAGAAGTTCAGAGGCAATGCGTTGATTGTCGAGACTACGGACGCATCGCTTCAACTCTTCGTTTGCCCCGACAAATGTTTTGCCGTTGTCACTCAGAATAAGTTTTGGTTGACATCTTCGTGATGCAAAACGTCGGAGGGCGTTGAGAAAAGTGTCCGTTTTTAAATCAGGACATGACTCAAGATGTGCGGCACGTGTGACCATGCATGTGAAAATGAGGCCGTAGTACTTGGTGAGTTTGTCTTTGGTGTCTTCGATATAGAAAGGTCCGAAGAAATCAATTCCTGTATTAGCAAATGGGAATTGCGAGAGAGTATCAGGAAACCTGCACACTGGTAGTGGCGCCATTAACGGCTGGATATTTTGGGCATCAAAACGGCGGCACAAAAAACATCCAAATCGGATGCTTAACAATGTTTTCCTGAGGCCGATAACGACGTATCTCTGTTGAACAAAAGCTTTGACGGCCTCGGTACCTTAGTGTATACAAATACGATGCGCATGCTCAAGATACAGGCGTGTTATTGAGTCTTTGGCATGAAGAATTATTGGTAATTTAGCTAATTGTAACTCTTCAGGAGCAAATTGTAGTCGGCCTTGTGATCTAAGTATTCCGTTTTTGTCTAAGTACGGATTTAGGTATCGAATCTTGCATTTAGAGTCTAGTCTACGTCTTCTTCTTAGCGAGTGAATAGCTGAATGGAAAACTTTTTCCTGTGAAATTCGAATTAAGTGACTGTGTGCTTGGTAGATGTCGTCTGCAGTGTACTGCTCTTTGTTATTTCGTTCTTTTTTAATTCTGAAGAGCAGTTTGTAAATAGTTGCGAGTGTTAACAGCAGTTTTGTCCAAGATCGAAAATGGGTTGGGTCAATGACTGGTTCATTCAGTTTTGATGTACTCGTTGTGTGAACAGAAACTATTTTTTGTGCGGAGTTCCAGTCGGAGTAATGTTTCTTTAGGAAATCAGGAGCCTGTAACCATTTAGAACATAATTCCTTTGGCTCTAGGCCACGTGTTCCATGGTCTGCAGGATTTTGATTTGTTGGTATATAATGCCCTTGATTGGATTTTGAAGATTTGTGTATTTCTCGGATTCTGTTGGCCACAAACCGTTTCTGTTTCTTCTTAGAAACAATCCAATCAAGAACAACTCGACTGTCTGTCCAAAAATGTGTATCGTGTATCTTCAGTGTTGTCTCTTTGAACTATTTTCAGTAGTGGCATCCCGATTATTGCGGCCTCAAGCTCAAGTTTTGGAACGCTCAACGATTTTAAAGGAGTTACTTTGCATTTACTGATTATGAAGCTGGTTTCTGTTTGTTTGGTGTTATCGTCATAACTTTGTAGATAAATTATTGCTGCCATAGCACAAGTAGACGCATCAACAAAGACGTGCAAATGATGTTCAGTTTCTTGTGAACTTGCAAGAAAACTGAGTGCTCGCGGGTGTTCAATGGCATTCTGTATTTCAATGGTTTGTGTAATTTCTCGGGTAGCGGTGTGTCCCATTTTAAACCCAGATGCCAAATTTGTTGCATTACAATCTTGAAGCGTATAGTCACTGGTGACGCAATACCGATTGGGTCAAAAATCGACGCAACAAGACTCAACAGTTTTCTTTGGTTGTACATTGCTGCATTCTTTGGAAACTCTTCCAATGGTTTTATGAAAAACTTATCAATAACGAAATTCTATTTTTGTCCTAATACGCGAGTGAAATCTTTTGACTCGTCTAAGTCTTCACATGGAATTTGTTCCAGCATTTCGGTACAACTAGAAAAGAACTTGGTCAATTTGAAACCTCCTCGTTGGAGGCATTCTTTGACTTGCATTACAGTGTCTTTCGCTTCAGTGATAGTGGGCAGCGAATGAACGTAGTCGTCCATGTAAAATTGTTTCGTTATTGCTGCAAAAGCTTTGGGGAAATGTCTGCATTGTCTTTAGCGCATTGATTTAGGACAAAGATGGCCATTGAAGGCGAACAAACAAGTTGCCCCAAAAATCAAGCGAGTGAATTGATATTGCATTATAAAATTGTTTTTCGACCAGAGAACCCTAAGTGCAGATTGATCTTCCTGTTTGACAGCAATTCGCATGAACATACTTTCAATATCTGCAAGTATTGCAACTGGATGTTCACAAAAACGTAGCAGTATGCCAAGTAAGCTGTTCAAGAGATCTGGTCCTGTTAGGAGGTTGCTGTTCAATGACTGTCCTCGATACTTTGAAGCGGCATTTGCCACCCGTCGAATTTTTCCCGGTTTTTCGGATTTTGAACAGGATGATGAGGCAGGTACCATATTTTTTCAGGTTCAGGTTCTGTAATTTCGACTGGTTTTATGTAATTTTTGAATAAGTCTGTTGAAAGCGTTTGATCGTATTTTTGTTTCAGCGTTGGATTATTACCTATTCTCTTCTCCAAGCACTTCAGCTGATTAAGAGCACAGTAATAATTGTTCTCCAAAAGGCAAGGCGTTTTCCAAGGAAAACCAATTTCATATCGCTCAGAGTTATGTCGGATAGTTTTCTGAAAAACTTTTAAGGCATCGTTGTCTTCATCTGAAAGAACAGAACTGTTTTGTTGGGTTCCTTCTTTTTCAATTTTCCAGAATTGCTCAACTAATTCGCTTAAATGTGGTTCTTCCGTCTGCTGTCTTTAAACATGATAAATGAATGGTTTAGTTGTTGTTGAATGATGGCTAATTGTTGATTCTGAAGGGTGGAGAGAAGTTTCATACTCCCCAGCTAATGTCCATCCCAGTTTTGTTTTCACACCAAACGGTTGATTGATGTTTCCGGGTATTACTTCAATTGGATGAGTGTAAGCAAAAGTGTTTGCACCTAGCAGGGCTTCAATTTTGCCACCAGCAACCTGAGGGAAATGTATGTGGCGGAGATTATTAAATGTGTCACATAATTGATTCAACTCAAATATGTTGGCTGGTGTGACGTTCATTGCTGGCGTGCTGTATGCACGAGATATCTCAAAGCTTTGTCTCAATGATTTATATGGAGTGATAATGACTGGCGCTGTTATCTTTGAGAGTGGCATTTCGTTCTGGGTATTCACGTATTGGAGTGTAGTAGATGTTTGCGCTTCGCAAGGAAGTGTTAAGAAATTTGTTATGGTGTCAAGCAAGAATTTGAACTGGCTGCCATGATCTATGAGTGCATACGTATCAAAGGTTTTGTTGCCGTTGACAAAAGACACCGGCATCAACTGTAGTTGTTCAAGCCAGTCTCTCGGAAGAGACGGCTTTTTATTAACGCAGAAGCTTTTATTATTTGAAGGAGAATCGAGGTTACTCCTCTGAGTATTTGACTCCTTCGTTTTACCAAAAGATTGTCCATAGCGACAGTGTTGCTGTTTGTCTTGGCTTATTGACATTTCATTTGATGAATGCTGTGTAGGACCAAATGGAGCAGACCCTGCGGAGAATGCTGCTGGCGGTGGTTTCAATTGTTTTGAAGAGTCGTGTAGAGTAGAATGATGTCGGCCGTTGCAGGACTGGCAGTTTTTTTGTGAAGAACAATTTTGTCTGAGATGATTATTGCTCAAACAATTCGTGCACAATTTGTTTTTGATAACAATTTTATATCGATCTTGTGGTGATTGCTTTTGGTACTCGGGACAAATTGCCAAAAAATGGTTATTATTGCAATGGGGGCGATGTCGGTTGTTTTGCAGTTTTCCGTTAGCTTTGGCGTTGTTTGAGATAGTTACCGAGGATGACCACTCCCTATTAGAAGTGGTTATTTGTGGTTAAATAGCAGGCTGCAAAACAGCGTTAGAATTGTTTTTGCCAAATAAGTTTTGGTTATTTATTTGTGATGACGGTTTATAGTGGGCGATCGGAACACTAAAGTCGTTGACGTAGTCTACGTTGTCTTGTTATTGTCTAAATGACGTAAAGGCTTGCTCGCGATTGATGGTATCGTAAATTTGAGCATAAAGTTCTAAGAATTGTTGAAAGGAACGAAGTGAAGCTGGTTCAGCTGTTGTTGTGAGCCTATGTTCCGTCCATTTCAACAAAATATTGTAAGGCACTTTTTCTTTCGCTTTTTTGAGCAATGTGGAACTCTGAAGGTCTGCCTCGAAGCCAAGGTATTCAAATGTTTGAACTAAGCGCTTTAGAAAATTTGAGAATGCGACAAATAATTTTTTATTATTTGAGTCAGTGGCGTGTCATGACTCGAGTTGATTTATAAAGGCGCTCACTACAACACTTGGGTCTCCAAAAATGGTTCATCAGTAGAGCTGTTTTATAATACGCTGGATTACAGGAGTACGACTCAATGATTTGCTTTGCTTTTCCAGACACTGAGTTTTGGAGATACGTGATCCGATGTGTGTCAGTTATACCAGTAATATTATGAACTATAGAAACGAAATTGTTAATCCATTCATGGTATCGCAGAGGGTTGCCATTGAAGTGCGGCAGTGAGAGTGGTGGCGTTTTGATGGCTTGCTTGTTACTTACAACGTTGTTGGCAATGTAGTTTTTGACTAGGTTTTCTGGAACTGGTGGTGGCAGACAATGCGGTAATTGAGCAAAATGCGAAGGTTTTGGGTTGCTGTTATCATTAAACATTGCAACTGTTGGACCAGGTGATTGGGAAATTATATTTTGGTAGTTATTGCTGTTATAAATTGTGGCAGGGGGTCTGTGGTTCAATTGTATAGGATCTGTGTCCTTTTTGTCTGAATTTGGTAGACATATTAACTGGTTCACTGATGCAGAATTACAGTCATTCATTGTTTTTGTTCTGGACGGTTGTACAAAATGACTTGGTTCGATGTTATTCTCAATCTCATTGCGAACAAAGTGGTTGCCGAGGAGCTGTTGCTGGTGTAAATTCGGCCAAGACTGTGAACTTCCAGCTATCTGATCTTCTGTATTGTGCGCAATATTCCTCGTTGCGACTGAGTTCACGATGTTAAAAGGGTGGTTTAACAGCTCTCCATTTGCATCATATATATTATTCCCCTTTTCGTTTGACCTCATTGTGATTTGCGAAGTATCAGGGTTTGTTTGAGTATTCATTTGAGAATTGGACACCGGTACTGTGGGATAACTGTTCCTTACTTTTGAAGGAATTGTAGTTTCTGCCATAGTACCAAGAGGAAACTGATAATTGTGAATCTTTTCTGTACTCATGGCGGTTTGCTGTACATTCTGAGTTTGAATATGACACACTTGCTCTTTGAGACTTTGTACATTGATGTCAAGTTCTCCTGAGTCAAATCGTGGTTCATGAATTTTCGTTTTTGGTCTGACAACTGCTGGCACTGTTTGTTTGCCACTTATATTATCTCTTGTAGTGGTAAGAATTTTAAATTCCGATTGGTTTTGGGCAGTAGAACTTTCTAAACCGATCTGTGTTTCACGGTTTTTCAAAAGTACTTGATCAGTTTGTTGAGCTTGAATTAATAAAAAGGGTTCCTGGGATTGTTCATATGGCCCTGTTACCTGTTGCATGGCACTAGGGGAGATAGTTGTAAAAGTTGACATGTCATCAATATTTTTAGGTACAGGAAACTGATTGTAAGGTTTGTTCTGATTACTAATTTCATTGCCAAATTGACACGTCTGCGGGTACGTATCCTCAGCGGGTGTTTTCTGTTGTTGAGTTATGTTAGGCTCAACATTGTTTTTACTATATCCTGAAATATGTTCAGCTTTTTGTTTAGTATTTGAAATGTTGGTGTTATGTTGTTTAGTGTCAAAAGTTGTGATTGTGGCTGTTGACGTTTAAAATTTTTGAAAATCAACAAACTTTTTGTTGGAGGTTACATCAACCTCAAACGAAACGTCTATTGGTTGCTTTGTTGGAAGTAATGTGATGTCTCCTGATGCGTTGGGATTCAGTTCGTCAGTTTGAATTGTGTCAAAGGCAAACGAATTTTTGGATGTATCCAGTTGTTGGTTTGCTTTGGACTTTTTTGCTGAGAAGGTTTGACTAGTTCTCAGAAATTTTGATAACAGTGGTTGTGTATTGCTGTTTGTTGGCAAAAAGAGGGAAGGTTTTGTCCTGGGAGGTATTGATGGAGGTTGGAGTAGAGCTTTAACTTCATTATTGTTGTCCTGAACCGCCTGTGTTGACTTCTCGGTTCGTGTTGGCGATGATCAGTTGGATTCAAGAAGGCGTGAGCTACTCTTCGAACTGACGCTAATGTCATCTCGTAATCATGTGGACGACTGGCTGAAATGTCCGTCCTCATCCAGGCTATTGACTTCATGTTCGAAGATCTGCAATTTCGAGAGAAGGTTTGACTTTCTGTTATTGATGAAACTTTGCTTGGATGAGGATTTTCGAGGAAAATTTTTTCAGCGGCTTTTCTCAGCTCCTCCTTTATTTCTTTGATGTTGTTTATTAGAAGAGTCAGCCTTCTAAAACTTTTTCTCTGTGAAATTGTGGTTTGCAGAAGATCTAGTTGATTTTTGAAATTCAATTCTGACATCTTAAAAATGTTCAGTGCGATCTGGCAGCTCTGAGTGTTTTTTTTGTCATCTTGCTGTTTTGATCTCTTTCTCTTTTTCGAGTTCTTTCTTAATTGGAGATAGGTAACAACGGCTTGAAAATTTCCTCGCAGCGCAACTTTTTTGATTGAAGGGGTTTGAGATGCCCAACACCAATTCAACAATTAGATCTAATAATGTGTTTTGTTTGATAATTTTACCCAAAGGAAATCCCTCCAAAATCAGTTACACTATATTATTGAAGCTAAATCTAGCTTTATGATTTTTTGTTTGAGAAAAACGGAAAACTCTCGAACGTGTGAACGTAGACGGTTTTTTTTCAACAGACTCAAATAATTGCTAGTTTTGTTTATGAATTTTTGACCAATAAACTTAGGATGACTAAATAATTGTTACATTAGACCAAGGACTTTTGCTTTTGTTAGTTGCTCACAATTAAACTCCAGATGTTTCTTTTTCCCTCAAGCGAATGATACCCTAACCAAGTGTGTCTGAGCAAGGAATAGAAAAAAAACTTCAGTTAATTCGTAATTAGGAAAAAGGCGATGCGTTCAGGCAACACGAGCTACTGAACACAAATTAGGTAGCTTGCAAAGAAATTTTTTGTAGTGAGATCTTTTCTGTTGAACTGTGTCTTTTATTTTTGCTATTTCTAACACCAACTTGAAGAATCTTTTATGTGAAGGTAACATACGAAGCTGTCTTTAATCATCAATCTTCATCATCTTTTAAGGTGACGTCTGAAACCAGTTTTTCTACTGTGACAGTTGTTGACCTCTGTGACCTTTGGAAAAAAAACTTCCTTCATCTAATTGGTAACGTCTGTAACCAGGGGAAAAGGGACTTCAACTGTAACTGATGAGACAGAGGACAAATTAAAAGAAAAATCTGAGCTTTGTAGAAGCTATGTTGACATAAGTATTGATCAAGATTTTGCTATCTCAGTTGGAAAATTGCAGGAAGCGTACAAAATGATTTTGCTTATGAGCTTGCTTTTTGATCAATTGTTTTTAAAAACTCTGGCTCATGTAGCTTTCACTTTTCAATTACTTAGCAAAACCGCAAAAACTTTTTTGTTTTGCTTAATGAATCTATTGCTGCTGTTTTAAACTAGCAAAGAGCTTTTCTTTCCAATAAAAGTGCAGCCATTCATCAAGCAAAAATTTGAACTGGCTGCCATGATCTATGAGTGCATACGTATCAAAGGTTTTGTTGCCGTTGACAAAAGACACCGGCATCAACTGTAGTTGTTCAAGCCAGTCTCTCGGAAGAGACGGCTTTTTATTAACGCAGAAGCTTTTATTATTTGAAGGAGAATCGAGGTTACTCCTCTGAGTATTTGACTCCTTCGTTTTACCAAAAGATTGTCCATAGCGACAGTGTTGTTGTTTGTCTTGGCTTGGTGACATTTCATTTGATGAATGCTGTGTAGGACCAAATGGAGCAGACCCTGCGGAGAATGCTGCTGGCGGTGGTTTCACTTGTTTTGAAGAGTCGTGTAGAGTAGAATGATGTCGGCCGTTGCAGGACTGGCAGTTTTTTTGTGAAGAACAATTTTGTCTGAGATGATTATTGCTCAAACAATTCGTGCACAATTTGTTTTTGATAACAATTTTATATCGACCTTGTGGTGATTGCTTTTGGTACTCGGGACAAGTTGCCAAAAAATGGTTATTATTGCAATGGGGCCAATGTCGGTTGTTTTGCAGTTTTCCGTTAGCTTTGGCGTTGTTTGAGATAGTTACCGAGGATGACCACTCCCTATTAGAAGTGGTTATTTGTGGTTTAATAGCAGGCTGCAAAACAGCGTTAGAATTGTTTTTGCCAAATAAGTTTTGGTTATTTATTTGTGATGACGGTTTATAGTGGGCGATCGGAACACTAAAGTCGTTGACGTAGTCTACGTTGTCTTGTTGTTGTCTAAATGACGTAAAGGTTTGCTCGCGATTGATGGTATCGTAAATTTGAGCATAAAGTTCTAAGAATTGTTGAAAGGAACGAAGTGAAGCTGGTTCAGCTGTTGTTGTGAGCCTATGTTCCGTCCATTTCAACAAAATATTGTAAGGCACTTTTTCTTTCGCTTTTTTGAGCAATGTGGAACCCTGAAGGTCTGCCTCGAAGCCAAGGTATTCAAATGTTTGAACTAAGCGCTTTAGAAAATTTGAGAATGCGACAAATGATTTTTTAATATTTGAATCAGTGGCGTGCCATGACTCGAGTTGATTTATAAAGGCGCTCACTACAACACTTGGGTCTCCAAAATGGTTCATCAGTTCATTTGGAGCTGTTTCATAATACGCTGGATTACAGGAGTACGACTCAATGATTTGCTTTGCTTTTCCAGACACTGAGTTTTGGAGATACGTGATCCGATGTGTGTCAGTTATACCAATATTATTATGAACTATAGAAAAGAAATTGTTAATCCATTCATGGTATCGCAGAGGGTTGCCATCGAAGTGCGGCAGTGAGAGTGGTGGTGTTTTGATGGCTTGCTTGTTACTTACAACGTTGTTGGCAATGCAGTTTTTGCCTAGGTTTTCTGGAACTGGTGGTGGCAGACAATGCGGTAATTGAGCAAAATGCGAAGGTTTTGGGTTGTTGTTATCATTAAACATTGCAACTGTTGGACCAGGTGATTGGGAAATTATATTTTGGTAGTTATTGCTGTTTTTGTAAATTGTTGTGGCAGGGGGTCTGTGGTTCAATTGTATAGGATCTGTGTACTTTTTGTCTGAATTTGGTAGACATATTAACTGGTTCACTGATGCAGAATTACAGTCATTCATTGTTTTTGTTCTGGACGGTTGTACAAAATGACTTGGTTCGATGTTATTCTCAATCTCATTGCGAACAAAGTGGTTGCCGAGGAGCTGTTGCTGGTGTAAATTCGGCCAAGACTGTGAACTTCCAGCTATCTGATCTTCTGTATTGTGCGCAATATTCCTCGTTGCGACTGAGTTCACGATGTTAAAAGGGTGGTTTAACAGCTCTCCATTTGCATCATATATATTATTCCCCTTTTCGTTTGACCTCATTGTGATTTGCGAAGTATCAGGGTTTGTTTGAGTATTCATTTGAGAATTGGACACCGGTACTGTGGGATAACTGTTCCTTACTTTTGAAGGAATCGTAGTTTCTGCCATAGTACCAAGAGGAAACTGATAATTGTGAATCTTTTCTGTACTCATTGCGGTTTGCTGTACATTCTGAGTTTGAATATGACACACTTGCTCTTTGAGACTTTGTACATTGATGTCAAGTTCTCCTGAGTCAAGTCGTGGTTCATGAATTTTCGTTTTTGGTCTGACAACTGCTGGCACTGTTTGTTTGCCACTTATATTATCTCTTGTAGTGGTAAGAATTTTAAATTCCGATTGGTTTTGTGCAGTAGAACTTTCTAAACCGACCTGTGTTTCACGGTTTTTCAAAAGTACTTGATCAGTTTGTTGAGCTTGAATTAATAAAAAGGGTTCCTGGGATAGTTCATTTGGCCCTGTTACCTGTTGAATGGCACTAGGGGAGATAGTTGTAAAAGTTGACATGTCATCAATATTGTTAGGTACAGGAAACTGATTGTAAGGTTTGTTCTGATTACTAATTTCATTGCCAAATTGACACGTCTGCGGGTACGTATCCTCAGCGAGTGTTTTCTGTTGTTGAGTTATGTTAGGCTCAACATTGTTTTTACTATATCCTGAAATATGTTCAGCTTTTTGTTTAGTATTTGGAATGTTGGTGTTATGTTGTTTAGTGTCAAAAGTTGTGATTGTGGCTGTTGACGTTTGAATTTTTTGAAAATCAACAAACTTTTTGTTGGAGGTTACATCAACCTCAAACGAAACGTCTATTGGTTGCTTTGTTAAAAGTAATGTGATGTCTCCTGATGCGTTGGGATTCAGTTCGTCAGTTTGAATTGTGTCAAAGGCAAACGGATTTGTGGATGTATCCAGTTGTTGGTTGGCTTTGGACTTTTTTGCTGAGAAGGTTTGACTAGTTCTGAGAAATTTTGATAACAGTGGTTGTGTATTGCTGTTTGTTGGCAAAAAGAGGGAAGGTTTTGTCCTGGGAGGTATTGATGGAGGTTGGAGTAGAGCTTTAACTTCATTACTGTTGTCCTGAACCACCTGTGTTGACTTCTCGGTTCGTGTTGGCGATGATCTGTTGGATTCAAGAAGGCGTGAGCTACTCTTCGAACTGACGCTAATGTCATCTCGTAATCATGTGGACGACTGGCTGAGTTGTCCGTCGTCATCCAGGCTATTGACTTAATGTTCGCAGATCTGCAACTTCGAGAGAAGGTTTGACTTTCTGTTATTGATGAAACTTTGCTTGGATGAGGATTTTCGAGGAAAACTTTTTCAGCGGCTTTCCTCAGTTCCTCCTTTATTTCTTTGATGTTGTTTATTAGAAGAGTCAGCGTTCTAAAACTTTTTCTCTGTGAAATTGCGGTTTGCAGAAGATCCAGCTGGTTCTTAAAATTCAATTCTGACATCTTAAAAATATTCAGTGCGATCTGGCAGCTCTGAGTGTTTTTTTTGTCATCTTGCTGTTTTGATCTCTTTCTCTTTTTCGAGTTCTTTCTTAATTGGAGATAGGTAACAACGGCTTGAAAATTTCCTCGCAGCGCAACTTTTTTGATTGAAGGAGTTTGAGATGCCCAACACCAATTCAACAATTAGATCTAATAATGTGTTTTGTTTGATAATTTTACCCAAAGGAAGTCCCTCCAAAATCAGTTACACTATATTATTGAAGCTAAATCTGGCTTTATGATTTTTTTTTGAGAAAAACGGAAAACTCTCGAACCTGTGAACGTAGACCGTTTTTTTTTCAACAGACTCAAATAATTACTAGTTTTGCTTATGAACTTTTGACCAATAAACTTAGGATGACTAAATAATTGTTACATTAGACCAAGGACTTTTGCTTTTTTTAGTTGCTCACAATTAAACTCCAGATGTTTCTTTTTTCCTCAAGCGAATGATACCCTAACCAAGTGTGTCTGAGCAAGGAATAGAAAAAAAACTTGAGTTAATTCGTAATTAGGAAAAAGGCGATGCGTTCAGGCAACACGAGCTACTGAACACAAACTAGGTAGCTTGCAAAGAAATTTTTTGTAGTGAGATCTTTTCTGTTGAACTGTGTCTTTTATTTTTGCTATTTTGAACACCAAACTGAAGAATCGTTCATGTGAAGGTAACATATGAAACTGTCTTGAATCATCAATCTTCATCATCTTTTAAGGTGACGTCTGAAACCAGTTTTTCTACTGTGACAGTTGGTGACCTCTGTGACCTTTGGAAAAAAAACTTCCTTCATCTAATTGGTAACGTCTGTAACCAGGGGAAAAGGGACTTCAACTGTAACTGATGAGACAGGGGACAAATTAAAAGAAAAATCTGAGCTTTGTAGAAGCTATGTTGACATAAGTATTGATCAAGATTTTGCTATCTCAGTTGGAAAATTGCAGGAAGCGTACAAAATGATTTTGCTTATCAGCTTGCTTTTTGATCAATTTATTTTAAAAATTCTGGCTCATGTAGCTTTCACTTTTCAATTACTTAGCAAAAACCGCAAAAACTTTTTTGTTTTGCTTAATGAATTTATTGCTGCTGTTTTAAACTAGCAAAGAGCTTTTCTTTCCAATAAAAATGAAGCCATTCATCAAGAAAGAAAAAGCAAAAAGTTGAAAAAGATTCCAACAAACTTTAATATCTGATTCTGAAAAGGTGAAACTTTTCTATCAAAACCTTTTTGCAGTTTTTTTGTTAGCAAGCGTGTCCTTTTGTAACAAGATAAAACGACACTTGATTTTTGTTTTGATGCGTCTGAATTTTAACTGTTATCAACTCTTTTTTATCAAAAAGTTGCAAAAGAATCAGTAATTTTGTGTCCAAAAGTTTGAAATATTTCCAGAACTTTCAGAAAACTAACAGTTGCTTCTTTGCTCAAGCTATGGTGAGAAAAATACCAGTTTTTGAATCAATGTTTTTTAACGGGGAACGGGACTTCTTAGGTAACGTCTGAGACCTAGGGCGATCATCTGCGGTAACGCCTGACACCAAAAACAAATGTCATGGCCTTCTCTAGGTGACTACTGAAACCTATATTTTCCAAAAAAAAGTGTCACAGATTTTGATTTTTTTTGGTATAGTAAAAAAAATGTCGTCAAAGAACATCCATTGTCTTAGAATACCCATTGTCATAGAACACCAACAAGACAGAATTCCGCCAACAAGTAAATCTTTTAGATTTCCAGTAACTGTGTAAATTAGAATTCCACCACCAAATTTTCATAAAAAAACTCAAGTTTTATTCAATAGAGCGGGCAGAAAAAGGGGGATGCTTGTGAGCAAAAAAAATATGTTTATCAGAAGGATTGCAAAAAAATTCGCACAGAAAAATCACCAAAATACTATGTACTCTATGTGTAGAGAACACGTTTCTAGTAATGTAAATTCAGTAAGATAATGTTAAGTTCAGTCTCTTTTATCGGAGAGTTACTGTTTTACACGTGTTATTTGGACGAAGTCAAGTTCCCACTTTTTTGGCGGGAAGAGTTTCAAGTTTTGTAATATTGGCTTTGGCCTTCTTGAATTGATGCATCATCAACAGTACGAAGCGCTTTTTTGTAGAAGAAATTGATCATGAAAAATTGATTGCCATTAACACTCAAAGTGTTAACATACGCGCAATGAATTTCGAAATACCTTGAATTTCAGCCATTTATAAACTACATTGAACATTTATTTGAATTTATTTTGGTAACTCCTTCCTTGTTTTCCTTCTAATCTGTGGCAAGACTTTCACAGAGGCCTGAAATTGCCTAAAAGGTCCTCAATTGTCAGATCTATTATCCTTCCCGGGCCGAGGAATTTGGCCAAAATTATGTAAGATGAGCGGCAACTAGCGTTGACAAGTCGGAAAATTCACCGCAATTTTCTTACACAATTTTGCGTTGAATGCGTTGAATTTTTGTCTTTAAATTCAACGCATTCAACGCAAAATTATGTAAGAAAATTGCGGTGAATTTTCCGACTTGTCAACGCTAGTTGCCGCTGATCTTACATATTTAGCGTTGAATTTAGCGTAGATCTTACATATTTAGCGTTGAATTTAGCGTAGATCTTACACATTTAGCGTTGAATTTAGCGTAGATCTTACATATTTAGCGTTGAATTTAGCGTAGATCTTACATAATTAGCGTTGAATTTAGCGTAGATCTTACATATTTAGCGTTGAATTTAGCGTAGATCTTACACATTTAGCGTTGAATTTAGCGTAGATCTTACATATTTAGCGTTGAATTTAGCGTAGATCTTACATAATTAGCGTTGAATTTAGCGTAGATCTTACATATTTAGCGTTGAATTTAGCGTAGATCTTACACATTTAGCGTTGAATTTAGCGTAGATCTTACACATTTAGCGTTGAATTTAGCGTAGATCTTACATATTTAGCTTTGAATTTAGCGTAGATCTTACACATTTAGCGTTGAATTTAGCGTAGATCTTACATATTTAGCGTTGAATTTAGCGTAGATCTTACACATTTAGCGTTGAATTTAGCGTAGATCTTACACATTTAGCGTTGAATTTAGCGTAGATCTTACATATTTAGCGTTGAATTTAGCGTAGATCTTACATATTTAGCGTTGAATTTAGCGTAGATCTTACACATTTAGCGTTGAATTTAGCGTAGACTAAGGTCTACGCTAAATTCAACGCAAAATATGTAAGATCTACGCTAAATTCAACGCTAAATATGTAAGATCTACGCTAAATTCAACGCTAAATGTGTAAGATCTACACTAAGAAAAGCTTTACGTTTTTTCGATTTTTTCCACATCGTATAGTTACCTGAATCAGCTTCAACTGATTTTATTGTCAGCTCAGAAAACAGCCAGCCAGCAGCAGAGAGCTAAAATAGGTTTACTACTGTCGGAAAAAAACATCAGTTGATCTAACGAACAACTTTGAGATTTTCCAGTATGTTTTGGGTGTGTTCCCCTCCTCCTTCTCTAAACCGGGCTGGGGACCGGCTACGGCGGAGTTACAAACAACTATAGGAGATTTGAGTCCGAGCAAACATAAAAATTCGCGCTATAAGACTCTCCTCAGGAAAACCAAACAAACAAAACAAAACAAATTATGACATATCAGAAATAATACATAGCGAATAAGCCGATACTTACGATTGAAATAAGAACTTTTTTTCTAGGAAAGTTAGGCGGACCATTCTTTTTGCATTACAGCCTAAATAGTACTGGTAGTCTGGGATATCAATTTTGTTCACTTTGAACAACTCCTTGACCCGTTGAAATTTCTATATTTTCGAAAATAGAATAAGCGAAAAAGTCGATATTTCCGTATGAAAAACTAACTTTTCTCCTAGGCAAGCTATAGCAAAAATTCTTTTTGTTTTAGACTCTAGGTATACAGGGGATACTGCATACCGGGTTTGGTTGGATTTGGACAACTCCTTGACCCGACGAAAAAGACCTATTTTTAAAATTCGTTATTTGCGAAATTCGCAAATTTCCGTATGAAAAACTAACTTTTTTCCTAGGCAAGCTATAGCAAAAATTCTTTTTGTCACTCACTCTACATATACTGGGGATACTCCATACCAAGTTTGGTTAGATTTGAACAACTCCTTGACCCGATGAAATTTCTATATTTTTGAAAATAGAATAAGCGAATAATAAGCGAATTATTCGATATTTCCGTATGAAATACTAACTTTTTTCCTAGGCAAGCTATAGCAAAAATTCTTTTTGTTTTAGACTCTAAGTACACAGGGGATACTCCATACCGAGTTTGGTTCGATTTGGACAACTCCTTGACCCGACGAAAAAGACCTATTTTTAAAACTCGTTATTTGCGAAATTCGCAAATTTCCGTATGAAAAACTAACTTTTTTCCTAGGCAAGCTATAGCAAAAATTCTTTTTGTTTTAGACTCTAGGTATACAGGGGATACTCCATACCGAGTTTGGTTTGATTTGAACAACTCCTTGACCCGATGAAATTTCTATATTTTTGAAAATAGAATAAGCGAATAATAAGCGAATTATTCGATATTTCCGTATGAAATACTAACTTTTTTCCTAGGCAAGCTATAGCAAAAATTCTTTTTGTTTTAGACTCTAGGTATACAGGGGATACTCCATACCGAGTTTGGTTTGATTTGAACAACTCCTTGACCCGATGAAATTTCTATATTTTTGAAAATAGAATAAGCGAATAATAAGCGAATTATTCGATATTTCCGTATGAAATACTAACTTTTTTCCTAGGCAAGCTATAGCAAAAATTCTTTTTGTTTTAGACTCTAGGTACACAGGGGATACTCCATACCGAGTTTGGTTCGATTTGGACAACTCCTTGACCCGACGAAAAAGACCTATTTTTAAAATTCGTTATTTGCGAAATTCGCAAATTTCCGTATGAAAAACTGACTTTTTTCCTAGGCAAGCTATAGCAAAAAATCTTTTTGTCACTCACTCTACATATACTGGGGATACTCCATACTAAGTTTGGTTAGATTTGAACAACTCCTTGACCCGATGAAATTTCTATATTTTTGAAAATAGAATAAGCGAATAATAAGCGAATTATTCGATATTTCCGTATGAAATACTAACTTTTTTTCCTAGGCAAGCTATAGCACAAATTCCTTTTGTCACTCACTCTACATATACTGGGGATACTCCATGCCAAGTTTGGTTAGATTTGAACAACTCCTTGACCCGATGAAATTTCTATATTTTTGAAAATAGAATAAGCGAATAATAAGCGAATTATTCGATATTTCCGTATGAAATACTAACTTTTTTCCTAGGCAAGCTATAGCACAAATTCCTTTTGTCACTCACTCTACATATACTGGGGATACTCCATGCCAAGTTTGGTTGATATTTCCGATTGAAAAAGTGGTTGAAAAAGTCGATATTTCCGATTGAAATACGAACTTTTTTTCTAGGAAAGTTAGGCGGACCATTCTTTTTGCATTACAGCCTAAATAGTACTGGTAGTCTGGGATATCAATTTAGTTAACTCTCAACAACTCCTTGACCCGATGAAAAAGACCTTTTTTAAAATTCTCTTTTCGCGAAGTTCGCAACTTTCCGTATGAAAAACTAACTTTTTTCCTAGGCAAGCAATAGCAAAAAAACCCTTTGGCCTACACTCTATCTACACATGGGATACTCCATACAGAGTTTGGTTCGATTTGAACAACTCCTTGACCCGATGAAATACACATATTTTTAAAATTCTCTATTCGCGAAGTTCGCAACTTTCCGTATGAAAAACTAACTTTTTTCCTAGGCAAGCTATAGCAAAACTTCTTTTTGTTTTAGACTCTAGGTACACAGGGGATACTCCATACCGAGTTTGGTTCGATTTGGACAACTCCTTGACCCGACGAAAAAGACCTATTTTTAAAATTCGTTATTTGCGAAATTCGCAAATTTCCGTATGAAAAACTGACTTTTTTCCTAGGCAAGCTATAGCAAAAAATCTTTTTGTCACTCACTCTACATATACTGGGGATACTCCATACTAAGTTTGGTTAGATTTGAACAACTCCTTGACCCGATGAAATTTCTATATTTTTGAAAATAGAAAAAGCGAATAATAAGCGAATTATTCGATATTTCCGTATGAAATACTAACTTTTTTCCTAGGCAAGCTATAGCACAAATTCCTTTTGTCACTCACTCTACATATACTGGGGATACTCCATGCCAAGTTTGGTTGATATTTCCGATTGAAAAAGTGGTTGAAAAAGTCGATATTTCCGATTGAAATACGAACTTTTTTTCTAGGAAAGTTAGGCGGACCATTCTTTTTGCATTACAGCCTAAATAGTACTGGTAGTCTGGGATATCAATTTGGTTCACTTTGAACAACTCCTTGATCCGATGAAAAAGACGTATTTTTAAAGTTCGCTAATTGCGAAATTCGCAAATTTCCGTATGAAAAACTAACTTTTTTGCTAGGCAATCTATAGCAAAAAATCATTTTGTTTTAGATTCTAGGTACACAGGGGATACTCCATGCCAAGTTTGGTCAGATTTGAACAACTCCTTGACCCGATGAAGTTTCTAAATTTTTGAAAATAGAATAAGCGAATAAGTCGAAATTTCCGATTGAAATACGAACTTTTTTTCTAGGAAAGTTAGGCGGACCATTCTTTTTGCATTACAGCCTAAATAGTACTGGTAGTCTGGGATATCAATTTGGTTCACTTTGAACAACTCCTTGATCCGATGAAAAAGACGTATTTTTAAAGTTCGCTAATTGCGAAATTCGCAAATTTCCGTATGAAAAACTAACTTTTTTGCTAGGCAATCTATAGCAAAAAATCATTTTGTTTTAGATTCTAGGTACACAGGGGATACTCCATGCCAAGTTTGGTCAGATTTGAACAACTCCTTGACTCGATGAAGTTTCTAAATTTTTGAAAATAGAATAAGCGAATAAGTCGAAATTTCCGATTGAAATACGAACTTTTTTTCTAGGAAAGTTAAGCGAACCATTCCTTTTGCATTACAACCTAAAAAGTACTGGTAGTCTGGGATATCAATTTAGTTAACTCTCAACAACTCCTTGACCCGATGAAAAAGACCTTTTTTAAAATTCTCTTTTCGCGAAGTTCGCAACTTTCCGTATGAAAAACTAACTTTTTTCCTAGGCAAGCAATAGCAAAAAAGCCCTTTGGCCTACACTCTATCTACACATGGGATACTCCATACAGAGTTTGGTTCGATTTGAACAACTCCTTGACCCGATGAAATAGACCTATTTTTAAAATTCTCTGTTCGCGAAGTTCGCAACTTTCCGTATGAAAAACTAACTTTTTTCCTAGGCAAGCTATAGCAAAAATTCTTTTTGTTTTAGACTCTAGGTACACAGGGGATACTCCATACCGAGTTTGGTTCGATTTGGACAACTCCTTGACCCGACGAAAAAGACCTATTTTTAAAATTCGTTATTTGCGAAATTCGCAAATTTCCGTATGAAAAACTGACTTTTTTCTTAGGCAAGCTATAGCAAAAAATCTTTTTGTCACTCACTCTACATATACTGGGGATACTCCATACTAAGTTTGGTTAGATTTGAACAACTCCTTGACCCGATGAAATTTCTATATTTTCGAAAATAGAATAAGCGAATAATAAGCGAATTATTCGATATTTCCGTATGAAATACTAACTTTTTTCCTAGGCAAGCTATAGCACAAATTCCTTTTGTCACTCACTCTACATATACTGGGGATACTCCATGCCAAGTTTGGTTGATATTTCCGATTGAAAAAGTGGTTGAAAAAGTCGATATTTCCGATTGAAATACGAACTTTTTTCTAGGAAAGTTAGGCGGACCATTCTTTTTGCATTACAGCCTAAATAGTACTGGTAGTCTGGGATATCAATTTGGTTCACTTTGAACAACTCCTTGATCCGATGAAAAAGACGTATTTTTAAAGTTCGCTAATTGCGAAATTCGCAAATTTCCGTATGAAAAACTAACTTTTTTGCTAGGCAATCTATAGCAAAAAATCATTTTGTTTTAGATTCTAGGTACACAGGGGATACTCCATGCCAAGTTTGGTCAGATTTGAACAACTCCTTGACCCGATGAAGTTTCTAAATTTTTGAAAATAGAATAAGCGAATAAGTCGAATTTTCCGATTGAAATACGAACTTTTTTCTAGGAAAGTTAAGCGAACCATTCCTTTTGCATTACAACCTAAAAAGTACTGGTAGTCTGGGATATCAATTTAGTTAACTCTCAACAACTCCTTGACCCGATGAAAAAGACCTTTTTTAAAATTCTCTTTTCGCGAAGTTCGCAACTTTCCGTATGAAAAACTAACTTTTTTCCTAGGCAAGCAATAGCAAAAAAACCCTTTGGCCTACACTCTATCTACACATGGGATACTCCATACAGAGTTTGGTTCGATTTGAACAACTCCTTGACCCGATGAAATAGACCTATTTTTAAAATTCTCTATTCGCGAAGTTCGCAACTTTCCGTATGAAAAACTAACTTTTTTCCTAGGCAAGCAATAGCAAAAATTCCTTTTGGCCTACAAACTATCTACGCGTGGGATACTCCATACCGAGTTTGGTTCGATTTGAACAACTCCTTGATCCGATGAAATAGACCTATTTTTAAAATTCTCTATTCGCGAAGTTCGCAAATTTCCGTATGAAAAACTAACTTTTTTTTTTAATAGGCAAGCTATAGCAAAAAATCATTTTGTTTTAGATTCTAGGTACACAGGGGATACTCCATGCCAAGTTTGGTTAGATTTGAACAACTCCTTGACCCGATGAAATTTCTAAATTTTTGAAAATAGAATAAGCGAATAAGTTGAAATTTCCGATTGAAATACGAACTTTTTTCTGGGAAAGTTAAGCGAACCATTCCTTTTGCATTACAACCTAAAAAGTACTGGTAGTCTGGGATATCAATTTAGTTAACTCTGAACAACTCCTTGACCCGATGAAAAAGACCTATTTTTAAAATTCTCTATTCGCGAAGTTCGCAACTTTCCGTATGAAAAACTAACTTTTTTCCTAGGCAAGCAATAGCAAAAAATCCTTTTGGCCTACACTCTATCTACACATGGGATACTCCATACCGAGTTTGGTTTGATTTGAACAACTCCTTGACCCGATGAAAAAGACCTATTTTTAAAATTCTCTATTCGCGAAGTTCGCAACTTTCCGTATGAAAAACTAACTTTTTTCCTAGGCAAGCAATAGCAAAAATTCCTTTTGGCCTACAATCTATCTACGCATGGGATACTCCATACCGAGTTTTGTTCGATTTGAGCAACTCCTTGACCCGATGAAAAGCCCTATTTTTAAATATACTTATTTGAAACTATTTGGAAATAACTGGAAATTTCCGTATGAAAAACTAACTTTTTTCCCAGGCAAGCTATAGCAAAAATTCTTTTTGTTTTAGATTCTAGGTACACAGGGGATACTCTATGCCAAGTTTGGTTAGATTTGATTAACTCCTTGACCCGATGAATTTTCTATATTTTTGAAAATAGAATAAGCGAAGAAGTCGATATTTCCGATTGAAATACGAACTTTTTTTCTAGGAAAGTTAGGCGGACCATTTCTTTTGGATTACAACCCAAATAGTACTGGTAGTCTGGGATATCAATTTGATTCACTTTGAACAACTCCTTGACCCGATAAAATTTCTATATTTTTGAAAATAGAATAAGCGAAAAAGTCGATAATTCCTATTGACATACGAACTTTTTTTCTAGGAAAAAAGTGAAACAAAAATCAAGTTTCAGAAACTACAAATGCATGATCAGACAAAATATGAAAACAAGGCTACATCATGACGAATCTCAATCAAATTCATCAAACAACTAAAAATTATAGCAATTAAACAATTTTAGACCCAGACTCGTTCAAGGTCCAATGTTTGTAATTCAATTCCTTTTTTTCTGCCTTCAAGGATGGCAGCTTAGTCCTCACAGCTGCCTTTTTGCGATGTCGGCAAATAGCCATCTTCCCAGCAAAGAGGCGATCGAAGTCGTTGATTTCGATCTTCACAAACTTCATGAAACACATTTTTCTTGATTTTTTTCTCAAAATTTTTTCTCGCGCTTTTATCAAGTTCACTTTCACATTGAAGAAAACCCAACCATTAAAATGATGTTGGTTTGATCTTGCAGCCAAGAACGTGACACCTACTACTCCAGAGAACAACTTCATAACATGACACCGTGCTTCTTCCATTGTTCTGGCTAAGAGATTCATAAATCGGAGAGCATATCGATGGCGAAAATTCTTCGATTTTTTTTGTTTTTTTACTTTTGGACTACACTGCCCAACACTTGAGATGCTCTTCGACCGCCAAATTTCCTTCTCTTTCTGAGCCTTGGCGAGTCTGATCAGAAGACGGCTCCTTTCCGCAGAGTTCACGTCCATTGAATTCAGAAAAATCACAAAACAAAGAATCTGAAACATTTAGGAATTGAGTAAGCTTGTTTCCTAGGCAAACTAGGGCAATTACTATTTCTCTCCATAACACTAAACTAAGTACACAGGTGATACCTCAGACCGAATTTGGTTTGATTTGAACAACTCCTTGACCCGTTGAAAAAGACCTATTTTTAAAATTCAAAAATTCGAAAAAATTGCACAATTCCGTATGAAATACTAAGTTTTTTCCTACACAAGCTATAGCAAAAATTCTTTTTGTCTTTAACTGTACGCACACAGGGGATACTCCATATCAATTTTGGTTTGATTTGGACAAATCCTTGACCCGATGAAATAGACCTATTTTGAAAATTCGCTAATCGCGAAATTCGCAACTTTCCGTATGAAAAACTAACCTTTTTCCTAGGCAAGCTCTAGCAAAAATTGTTTTTGTTTTAGATTCTAGATGCATAGGGGATACTCCATGCCGAGTTTGAATTGATTTGAACAACTCCTTGACTTTTTTCGTAGGCAAGCTATAACAAAAATTCCTTTTGGCCTACACTCTATCTACACAGGGGATACTCCGTACCGAGTTTGGTTTGATTTGAACAACTCCTTGACCCGATGAAATTTCTATATTTTTAAAAATAGAATAAGCGAACAAGTCGAAATTTCCGAATGAAATACGAGTTTTTTTCTAGGAAAGTTAGGCAGACCATTGTTTTTGCATTAAAACCTAAATAGTACTGGTGGTCTGGGATATCAATTTGGTTCACTTTGAACAACTCCTTGATGCGATAAAATTTCTATATTTTTGAAAATAGAAAAAGCGGATAAGTCGATATTTCCGATTGACACACGAACTTTTTTCTAGGAAAGTTAAGCGGACCATTCCTTTTGGATTACAACCTAAATAGTACTGGTAGTCTGGGATATCAATTTGGTTCACTTTGAACAACTCCTTGACCCGATAAAATTTCTATATTTTTGAAAATAGAATAAGCGAAAAAGTCGATAATTCCGATTGAAATACGAACTTTTTTTCTAGGAAAGTTGGGCGGACCATTCCTTTTGGATTACAACCTGAATAGTACTGGTAGTCTGGGATATGAATTTGGTTCACTTTGAACAACTCCTTGATCCGATAAAATTTCGATATTTTTGAAAATAGAATAAGCGATTAAGTCGATAATTCCGATTGAAAAACGAACTTTTTTTTAGGAAAGTTAGGCGGACCATTCCTTTTGGATTACAACCTAAATAGTACTAGTAGTCTGGGATATCAATTTGGTTTACTTTGAACAACTCCTTGACCCGATGAAATTTCTATATTTTTGAAAATAGAATAAGCGAATAATAAGCGAATAAGTCGATATTTCCGTATGAAAAACTAACTTTTTTCCCAGGCAAGCTATAGCAAAAATCCTTTTTGTTTTAGATTCTAGGTGCACAGGGGATACTCCATGCCGAGTTTGAATTGATTTGAACATTTTCTTGACCCGACCAAAAAGACCTATTTTTAAATATACTTATTTGAAATTATTCGGAAATAACTGGAAATTTCCGTATGAAAAACTAACTTTTTCCTAGGCAAGCAATAGCAAAAATTCCTTATGGCCTACACTCTATCTACGCATGGGATACTCCATACCGAGTTTGGTTCGATTTGAACAACTCCTTGACCCGATGAAATAGACCTATTTTTAAAATTCTCTATTCGCGAAGTTCGCAAATTTCCGTATGAAAAACTAACTTTTTTCCTAGGCAAGCTATAGCAAAAAATCTTTTTGTTTTGAATTCTAGTTACACATGGGATACTCTATGCCAAGTTTGGTTAGATTTGATTAACTCCTTGACCCAATGAAATTTCTATATTTTTGAAAATAGAATAAGCGAAAAAGTCGATATTTCCGTATGAAAAACTAACTTTTCTCCTAGGCAAGCTCTAGCAAAAATGCTTTTTGTTTTAGACTCTAGGTACACAGGGGATACTCCATACCGAGTTTGGTTCGATTTGGACAACTCCTTGACCCGACGAAAAAGACCTATTTTTAAAATTCTCTATTCGCGAAGTTCGCAAATTTCCATATGAAAAACTAACTTTTTTCCTAGGCAAGCTATAGCAAAAACTCATTTTGTTTTAGATTCTAGGTAAAAAGGGGATACTCTATGCCAAGTTTGGTTAGATTTGATTGACTCCTTGACCCGATGAAATAGACCTGTTTTTAAATATACTTATTTGAAATTATTCGGAAATAATTGGAAATTTCCGTATGAAAAACTAACTTTTCTCCTAGGCAAGCTCTAGCAAAAATGCTTTTTGTTTTAGACTCTAGGTACACAGGAGATACTCCATACCGAGTTTGGTTCGATTTGGACAACTCCTTGACCCGACGAAAAAGACCTATTTTTAAAATTCTCTATTCGCGAAGTTCGCAAATTTCCGTATGAAAAACTAACTTTTTTTTACTAGGCAAGCTATAGCAAAATATCATTTTGTTTTAGATTCTAGGTAAAAAGGGGATACTCTATGCCAAGTTTGGTTAGATTTGATTGACTCCTTGACCCGATGAAATAGACCTATTTTTAAATATACTTATTTGAAATTATTCGGAAATAATTGGAAATTTCCGTATGAAAAACTAACTTTTCTCCTAGGCAAGCTATAGCAAAAATTCTTTTTGTTTTAGACTGTAGTTACACATGGAATACTCTATACCGAGTTTGGTTTGATTTGGACAACGCCTTGACCCGACGAAAAAGACCTATTTTTAAAATTCGTTATTTGCGAAATTCGCAAATTTCCGTATGAAAAACTAACTTTTTTCCTAGGCAAGCTATAGCAAAAATTCTTTTTGTCACTCACTCTACATATACTGGGGATACTCCATACCAAGTTTGGTTAGATTTGAACAACTCCTTGACCCGATGAAAGTTCTATATTTTTGAAAATAGAATAAGCGAATAATAAGCGAATTATTCGATATTTCTGTATGAAATAATAACTTTTTTCCTAGGCAAGCTATAGCAAAAATTCTTTTTGTTTTAGACTCTAGGTACACAGGGGATACTCCATACCGAGTTTGGTTCGATTTGGAAAACTCCTTGACCCGCCGAAAAAGACCTATTTTTAAAATTCGTTATTTGCGAAATTCGCAAATTTCCGTATGCAGAACTAACTTTTTTCCTAGGCAAGCTATAGCAAAAATGCTTTCTGTTTTAGACTCTAGGTACACAGGGGATACTCCATACCGAGTTTGGTTCGATTTGGACAACTCCTTGACCTGACGAAAAAGACCTATTTTTAAAATTCGTTATTTGCGAAATTCGCAAATTTCCGTATGAAAAACTAACTTTTTTCCTAGGCAAGCTATAGCAAAAATTCTTTTTGTTTTAGACTCTAGGTACACAGGGGATACTCCATGCCGAGTTTGGTTCGATTTGGACAACCCCTTGACCCGACGAAAAAGACCTATTTTTAAAATTCGGTATTTGCGAAATTCGCAAATTTGCGTATGAAAAACTAACTTTTTTCCTAGGCAAGCTATAGCAAAAATTCTTTTTGTCTTAGATTCTAGGTACCCAGGGAATACTCCATACCGAGTTTGGTTCGATTTGGACAACTCCTTGACCCGACGAAAAAGACCTATTTTTAAAATTCGGTATTTGCGAAATTCGCAAATTTCCGTTTGAAAAACTAACTTTTTTCCTAGGCAAGCTATAGCAAAAATTCTTTTTGTTTTAGACTTTAGTTACACATGGGAGACTCTATACCGAGTTTGGTTTGATTTGGACAACTCCTTGACCTGACGAAAAAGACCTATTTTTAAAATTCGTTATTTGCGAAATTCGCAAATTTCCGTATGAAAAACTAACTTTTTTCCTAGGCAAGCCATAGCAAAAATTCTTTTTGTTTTAGACTCTAGGTACACAGGGGATACTCCATACCGAGTTTGGTTCGATTTGGACAACTCCTTGACCCGACGAAAAAGACCTATTTTTAAAATTCGGTATTTGCGAAATTCGCAAATTTCCGTATGAAAAACTAACTTTTTTCCTAGGCAAGCTATAGCAAAAATTCTTTTTGTTTTAGACTCTAGTTACACATGGGATACTCTATACCGAGTTTGGTTTGATTTGATTAACTCCTTGACCCGTGGAAATAGACCTATTTTTAAATAAACTTATTTGAAATTATTCGGAAATAATAGGAAATTTCCGTATTAAGAACTAACTTTTTTCCCAGGCAAGCTATAGCAAAAACTCTTTTTGTCTTAGATTCTAGGTACACAGGGGATACTCCATACCGAGTTTGGTTCGATTTGGACAACTCCTTGACCCGACGAAAAAGACCTATTTTTAAAAT
The DNA here is from genome assembly GCF_964194025.1 of Convolutriloba macropyga. Classification (NCBI taxonomy): domain Eukaryota; kingdom Metazoa; phylum Xenacoelomorpha; order Acoela; family Convolutidae; genus Convolutriloba; species Convolutriloba macropyga. The sequence goes on along the minus strand of NC_134478.1, from coordinate 35,919,710 downwards.
TCGGTATTTGCGAAATTCGCAAATTTCCGTATGAAAAACTAACTTTTTTCCTAGGCAAGCTATAGCAAAAATTCTTGTTGTCTTAGATTTTAGGTACACAGGGGATACTCCATACCGAGTTTGGTTCGATTTGGACAACTCCTTGACCCGACGAAAAAGACCTATTTTTAAAATTCGTTATTTGCGAAATTCGCAAATTTCCGTATGAAAAACTAACTTTTTCCTAGGTAAGCTATACCAAAAGTTCTTGACGTATTAGACTCCGTATACAAATGTGAACTCTGACTATGAGTTTCAATTGATTTGAACAAATTCTTGATCCAATGAAAAAGACCTATTATTAAAATTCGTTATTCGCGAAATTCGCAAATTTCCGAATAACGAAGTAAGGTTTTCGTATGAAAACCTTACTTCTTTTCTAGGCAGGCTATAGCAATAATTCCTTTTGTTCTACACATTAGGTACACAGGTGATACTCCATGCCAGGTTTGGTTTGATTTCGACAACTTTATGACTCAATCAAAAAGAACTGTATTTAAAATTCGCGAAATTCAAAAGGTTCCTAGGCAAGCTATACAAAATGGCCAACACTAGAGAATAAATCCCAAAGTAAAGTTTATGAGTTATAAACGACAAATTCAAAGATGACAAGTTCACTGTTAATCAACAGGTGTCTACAAACTACACCATTTGAATCTGCAAACGCTGATTTAAAATAAAAAGTTGATTAATCGGGTCTCTAAATCTAAATTCCGTTAGGGTAACTAGCATCACTGATGTCAGAATGGATCGATGCGGTTGTGGTGAAACTGTCATCTGCCGCATTGCCATTTTGAACCACTAGCGACCCTTCATTTAGCATTTGCGGTTGTTCACCTAGTAGTTGCTGCCCTTCAAGTAACGAAACTCGAGCCTCCAGAGCACTTACAACATCTTTCAGCAAATTCAGTTCGCGCTGTAATCTTTCAAGCTCTCCAATTGTTTCAGGTAAAACCTGGTGATGTCCGGGAAGCTCGCATATCAAACGATTACCAATCATTCTCAAGTAGGTCTGTTGAAGCATATTTACCTAGAACACACCCTGTAAAAGACTTCAACTCAACCGCGCCTTTTCCTCACCATTTGTTGCTCAATACTCTATTTGAGTGTTCAGTTATTACGCTCAAAAACCGTAGTAATCAGTAAATGGATGAAAATCTAGTTTCAATAGAATTTCATTAGAATTCTCCTTCAAATGCTCTAATCATATCATTGAGCAAAAATCACATCACATCAAAATTCAAATCACCAGCTAAAGACAAAAATTGAAACTGCAATTTAGTACGAAGCAGAAAGTTCAAGACAACATCTAATCATGTTCAAAGTGCTTTAACAGTTTAATGAAAAATAACTGCTCGTATTGGAATCTGATAAATTTGCCGGTAATATCTTCAATACTGCAATACAGTGTTTCTTCAGTTTCTTGCACGGCAAAACCTAAGGGGTCAACTTTATCACGGCAAGTGAAAAAATCGGTATCATCTAAGCAGATTTCAAGCGTTTCCAGTATTTTGTACACGCGAACAAAGCAATTAACTGTTCCGTTATCAAAAAAAGCGAGAATTTGTCCAATCTTTTCGGGTGCTTTTCCTATGGCAACAAAACTATTACTTGTGCTACGAGAGTAACATGCAGAGTCAAGCTTAAATTTTCCCCAGTGTCGACAAAACACTCTGGCCGAAGGAAATTGTTCTGCCAACAATTCTACAGAGCTTGTTTTAACCAGACAATAATCGTCTTTAACCAATCTTTTCCTCCCGAACAAATCTTCGATAAAAGGTTTTAAAGAGTCGTTCTCTAATTCTGATGTCAAGAGTTCACGATTTCGAATAAAACGCTGCACTAGTAATTTACACGTGTTCAAAGTCCCAGTTACTGGTCGGATAAGATAATGATTGGCTGATTTAAACAGCGAAGCTGAGGTAGTCCACAATGGTCCAAATGTTTCGCATTGCCAAGCAAGGTGCCGCAATAGATGGAAATTTATTGACTCAAAATTTCGCCCAGGATATTTAAAATGCAAATTTCTACAGAAAGCTTCTAAAAGTATTCCACATAAAGCAGAATGCTCGCTGGTTTCATAGAGTCACCGAAGTGAAAATACAAGATAATTCAGGTCACGGAGAATTGAGTCATCGTCCAAATAAGGTCTAAATACAATAGGCGCTAGATAAAGAAGATAAAGTTTGAGCTCGTTTGCTTTAAAAAGCTTTAATTCACTTAGAGAACGAACACTTCGCTTGAATTCTGACGGCAGCTGAATGGCAGATGTAAAAGACGCGATTTCAGTTGGCGATCCAACAATTTCAAAAAGAAAGTCTAACATCTCTTTCGCAACGCCTTTCAACAGCTGATGCATTGTATCTATAGGAGCTGTAAGAGGGAGATTTGGGATCACCTTGAAAATATTAGGATATCCTTGAACGCCTTTCGTTCCGATCTCTGGATCTGTTTCTTTGTTTAACTTCCTATAGTTCACATCCCCGCTTTCAAACAAAATGGCCCTCTCATACTGGTCTTGTGGTCTTCTCATCTTTATGGGTTCGTTGTGAGGATAGCAATGAGACATAAAACGATGCTTTTCTCGCATTTCACATAAAGAGCACCCATAGAAACCGTTATGCCTTTTCATTTTAAGGACACTGCTTTTGCAAACCAGATCCGCAATCAGGGCAACGGTCTTGAATTTCACATTGAACACAGCATCATCTTTTGTTAAGGTAAAGGTATTCTTTAATTGCGCCTCATATTCGTCAAAAATACTGTCCCAGGGCAGATGACCTTTTCCATACCAAAGGCTGCACAGAACTATATTCTCAAACTTGGACCGAAGAAATGGAGGTAGATCGGCCAGCGCCAACCAAACAGGATACGCAGACTCCGTTGCACTTTCAAGAACAACAGCTCCATCTGTGTTCATAAGTAAACGAATGCGCAAGATTTTTTCTTTTATAAGGGGTTCTAACTTCAGATCCTCTGTTTCTTGTCGATCCAAGCTGTACTTCAAAATATGTTCAAAGTTTCTGTCCACTATAGATTTCAACTGAGTAAAAAAATTCAAACAAATCAATTCTCCGTTATCATAAAACACATGGCTTTTCGTATGGCTGTTCGAGATTTCAGGTATCAATTTTTTCACAGCAAAAGGCGTAGGGATATTGGAATTCTGGTGGATTAATTGCTCACTTTTCATTAGATCATACAAAAGTTCATCAGAGCAACCATGTTTCGAAATTATTGACAAAAGAGATATCAGAGAATTATGTACTGTAGCATCAGAGTTTTCACAAATATTATTGCTTGGGAATTTGAAGCTGGGATAAATTTTTTTTCTGACTGATCATCGGACCAACTCGGCGCACAGGATGTTTCAGACTGGTCATCCGAACTACTGAGAACATCACTTTCCCGACTACCGATTAACTGCTGGGACACGACCGTGGAAATTGACTTTGAATCGTCTTCAGAAGAAAAGGGTTGCTCGTCATCTATCTCATGAGGAAAACTGTTTGTCTGTTGAATAAAACTATCAATAATATCAGAGCCTTTAACAACATCGACAGTTTTCCGTACTTTAGCAACGCGTTTATGCTGTCTGGAGCAACTTCTCGTCCTGGATACAAAAGTTTGATTCGGTAACTTTGATTCAACACAAACTCCAGCGGTAGACGAAGCGACAGATGTCTTGACGGTCTGACCTAAATGTGTATCCAGTTCTAAAATCGGTTCGCAGATTTGCGGAGACTTTGATCGTTTTTCAGCTGACGAAATAAGATTTTCTGAAAAGAAATCTATCGATATTCCTTCTGATTCGCTGACCAGCTCAGTGGATTGTCGATCAGCGAGATAAATATTCGGTTGAGACTCTCCTAATTGTTTCTGCTTACAGACATCACATTTGCACTCTCCGAAATCGCCGAAAAACGAGTCGCCGTAGTTCACTGTTATCTCCTCATTTGTTTGTATTGTTCGAATAACTTGAAGTCTTAAGGTTCTGTAACGAAGGTAATTGCAGCTATAACCACGGAAGTAGCGTGTGTTAGCCAAACAAGAATGATTGACAAATCTTGTCACTCCGAGCAGAACCACCTCTTTCTCGTTGAAACAGCTCTTCATTATCGATAGCGGGATCAACTTATGCTTTAATTCGACTGGAATGTCTTCAATAATACCCACAACGTCTAGCAGTGGCACATTGTTGGGCTTCAAGGGATGACCAGTGCAATTAAACAGACCAAAACCTCCAAAAGAGTCGGGCAGGATTTTAAATCCATTGGCATCTGCTTCGCGATAAATTTTAGAAAATCCTTCCAAAGTTTTGACCAATTCAGAATTTCTGTTGACCTCGCCCAAAAAAATTGAAAAATCGTCGATGGTAATCATCATCTTCGGCTCTCGTACTTGCGTTTTTAGCAAATTCGACGCAATAAAAGCGTCAGCTGTCACTAGTTCTTCACAACATGGCATTTTGAGAACTGAAAAAAGACCATAATTTAAGTAGACTAAAACCGGTCTTTTTTAAATGGGCACGAACAGAAAAAGAAAACAAAGTAAGAGCAAAATATCTGAATTAAATCATGTTACAATACACTCACAAAATTTCTTTATACTGATTTAACTTCGAATCATTAAATTTACATCTAACGAGAACGCTGTAAAGATTACCTCAATGGTAGTCAGCCTTTTGGTTACTAATCAAATCTAAAGGAAAATTCTAAACAATATCTGAATTAAATCATGTTAGAATTCATTCTCAAAATTTCTTTATACTGATTAAACTTCGAATCATTAAATTTGTATCTAACGAGAACGCTGAAAAGAATACCTCAATGGTAATAAGCCTTTTGGTTACTCATCAAATCTAAATAAAATTTCACAGCTTACTTTCTAGGCTACACATTTCTAAGCTGAATATAAATCTAGCACGAAAACATCTAAAGTATTCACTGAAATTCCGCCAGCTCTTCGTTTGTTACCTCCTCTAACAACTCATGTTGACTTCCAACACATTTTCCTTGAACAGATTTAGCTGGTGACAAATGAACGGGAGCTGAACTGGAGCCTGATGAAAGATCGCGAACTAACTGATTGTAGGCTTTTCTTGCTGCCTTATAAGCCAGAGTAGGAGTTGCTGGATATTTCTGACGAATAATCTCTAAAAATTTTAGCTATTAAAATACAACCTTATCAATTAAATAGAGCAAGGAAATACCTTTAAACTGCTCCGCAAGTTCTCCACTGACAGATTTTCTGAGTTTATCTGAACTCCTTTGAGGCGAGATCAATTTGTTCCCTTCACTTCCTGAGGAAAAAAGTTTGCAGCCCACAATCCGGCCAAAGCTCGCGACGTCTTTTCCTGCACTCAGACTCATAAGGTCAAAACCATTATGAAGCACTGGCGTTTTCTCAGAATTCCACTCAGGAAATTCGTCTACGCTTTGAAAACCGTGTCTCAGAAAGAACAGTTCCTCCTTTATCTGCTGCCTCTATAATAAAACAATTTAAGATCAAACAACATACAACTACAAAAGGACCATACCTAAACATTTAATCCATACCAAAATTACCTGCTCTTTTAGCGACTCGAGAAGAGCATATTTTCGTTTGGTTTGCTTCTGACACTCCTTTTCAAATGCCTTCTGCAAACTACTCATCCGCTCTTTGTGCTCATTTGCAAACTGTTCAAATGCGGTGCAACTTGGTTCAGATTCAGATTCCTCAGTCTCAAAGGCCGATGTGAGTTTCGGGCATGGTGGCAGTTCCTCAGTATCTCTCAGATGTCCCTAAAGAAAATAAAAGACTAAGTACACTTAGGATGCATGCGTTTTGGCTGGATACAATGGGAGATCTGATTCAAATTTGAGCAGACGGCCAAAAAGTGCACATATTAGTAAAATTTTTTGTAATAACCTCGGGTGTTTCTGGCTCAGTGGATTCATGAGTTGCCTTTGCTTTTGTGGACTTGGTTTTACTAGGAGTTCCGCCAAGCGTTAGTGAGCTACACTGTCCACTCGTTTTCAACTTCTTTAATAGAAAGTTAACATCGTCGAAAACCTTGCGTTTACGGTCCACTTTGACATAAGTAACTTTCATGCTCTCCGGTTTAACTCCAGCTCTCAGCTGTTCATCATAATTTGTGAAAACGTCTTTGGCCGCTTTCTTAGGACCCTTGAACAACAGGCGACACATTACTTCACGGAAATCAACACACAGGGTAGTTGTCTGATTTTCTTCCAAGCTCGCTCGTTGTATAAAGGAAAAGCCATCTGGCCAAAGGTCACTGGTAGCCGAAAGCGAGAACAACTCCTTTGAGCTCGCAAAAATCCATCTCTGCTCACTTTTCAATAAGGACTGCTTCACGGAGTTGTTAACTTCTATTTCTGAGTCAGACTCATTCCGTTTCTTTTTCGGATTCGCTCGAGTTCTTGATGAGGGCCCCGGTATTTGCTGCATCTCATCCGAGCTTACTTCGTCCGAAAGAGCCTGAGGAATTGGTTGACTCGAGCTACGCAAGTCAAATGGTAACTGTGTCTGCGTTTTTGGCTGCACAATTGGATCCTTTGTAACTTCAAGGGTATAAAGCTTCTTGCTCTTACCAGACTTTTTCATTTTATCTAAAAAATCAATTATCAATTTCTAGATGTTCCATAAGGGTAATAGCTTTCGAACGACAAGTAGTTGAACAACAAAAATCAGTTCAAAACTCAAGCTTCAATTAGATTAAACCATATCTCATTGCACAAATATCCAAAAATTACAAACAATAGCTCATTCGAAGAGTTAATACAGTAAGACTTCTGATTACAAAACTAGATTACTAAGCTCCACTGCTAGCATTTTAACAAAAATTAAGACAATCTTTTGGAAAAATTTCCAATGACACAACATTAAATAAAATGAGACTGATGTGAAAGCACTGGGTTTAACAGTGGAGACAATAGTTTTCTCGTAACAACTAATTGGGCTCTGCAACAGTTGTATCCGGAAGAGTTGCATCATTGTTGGCATCAGCAACTTTCGCTTTTTTCGCTAAATCCATCTTTTTCTTCAGGAAATGCTTTCGGTTTCTACCAGCCTGATTGGCAGCTTTTCGAGCTTTTTTCATACGCAGCGGATGATGGGCCGAACAATCTCGCTACATGAGCTAAAAAAAAATTTTGAAAAAATTTGACCTAATTGAGATCGTTTATAAAAAACACACCTTTGAACTGTACAACTTTTTCAGGCGTAGCTGCAATGCGCTGATCATCGTTAATTTTTGAGGGCGATATCATTTTAGTTGTTAGTCCATCAACAGGCCAAAGCTTTGATCTCAACTTTCTCCCAGCGTCCTCGGGATTTTTGACAAATCCAAGGTCAAACAAATCAACGTCGTTGAAATAACGAACACAAGTTATCTCTTTCGCTTTTAGATTATCGGCCGTTATTTGCTCTTCGTCAGCTCTCTTTTGCTCTTGACACTAAATGAAGCCAGAAAAAAATTTTTTAATGCTACTTTATTTTGATCAATACTATAAAGAACGCACAAACGACTTGAAATTTAGAAGTTCCATTTCCAATTTATTGTTGTAATCTGACATTGCCTTTGTATGTTCCTGAATGAATTTAGCAAACATTTCTTCATCAGACTTCAAAAGAGCACAAACTTCTTTGTGACGATTGCAACACTGAAATTTGAAAACAAAAATTTTCATCCAATCAAAAAAATCTGTATTCTCTAAACTAACCGTAGATTCGAGATTTTGTTGCTTCTTCGTCTCATGTATCAACTGAGAAAAACTTACTGACCTTCCTCTTTTGTGCTTGAATTGATCTGAAATACTCTCATTTGACACAATTGCCTGCTGAATTATCATAGATTCTGTGCTGCTTTTCTGAGATTGGACAACTTCGTTTTGGCCTTGCCGCAACGTAAGGTCTTTGACAGCATCTTTGCGGTCAGATTTCCCCTTCATGGAACTCATCGATTTCGATTGAAGTTGTTTAAGTTGCTTACTTTGCTCAATTTCTTGTTCATATTTTCTTTTCCCGTCGGACTCTGGGCCTTTAAACGTCAAATAATATGTCTTTTTCACATCTAATTCCAAAGTCACCTCGGACAAAAGTTCAAGGTTGAGTTTTTGGTACACGGTAATTTTCTTCGGCCAACGTTCATCAACAAGGTACAGAAACTGCAAATCCCCTTCATCGTTACGGAACAAATATGTAAACATGTCTTTAAGCGGCATAACTTCTGAAAAAAATAAGCCTATAACAGTAATAAAGCACAACAATGTAAAACTCTGATCACATTGAATTAGTTAACTTTCTGTCTCGGCAAACAACTCGAAAAATGCTTTCACCTTCAGACACTATACAAACTGGGGAATTCACTAGCCAAGTTTAATTTATTTGATTAACTTCTTGATCATTTGAAAATATCCTTGACTCCATTTTGGCAGACTGTGGATAAGTATGAAACACTAATTCTTGTTCCTACGCAACATATACCAAACGTTAATCGCATGCTAGACTCCGTAACTTTTTTCCTAGGCAAGCTATACCAAAAATACGTGGCATATTAGACTCCATATACACATGGGAACTTTGACTTTGAGTTTGAAGAGATTTGAACAACTTCTTGACCCGATAAAAAAGACCCATTTTTAAAATTCGTTATTTGAAAATTCGCAAATTTCCGTAAGAAAATGTAACTTTTTTCCTAGGCAAGCTATGCCAAAAATACGTGGCATATTAGACTCCGTATACACATGGGAACTTTGACTTTGAGTTTGAAGAGATTTGAACAACTTCTTGACCCGATAAAAAAGACCCATTTTTAAAATTCGTTATTTGAAAATTCGCAAATTTCCGTATGAAAATGTAACTTTTTTCCTAGGCTAGCTATACGAAAAATACTTGGCATATTAGACTCCGTATTCACATGGGAACTCTGACTATGAGTTTGGTTCGATTTGAACAACTCCTTGAACCGTTGAAATAGACCTATTTTTAAAATTCGCTAATCGTGAAATTCGAAACTTTCCGTATGAAAAACTAACTTTTCTCCTAGGCAAGTTCTAGCAAAAATTCTTTTTGTTTTAGACTCTAGGTACACAGGGGATACTCTATGCCAAGTTTGGTTCGATTTGGACAACTCCTTGACCCGACGAAAAAGACCTATTTTTAAAATTCGTTATTTGCGAAATTCGCAAATTTCCGTATGAAAAACTTACTTTTTTCCTAGGCAAGCTATAGCAAAAAATTCTTTTGGCCTACACTCTATGTAAACATGGGATACTCCATACCGAGTTTGGTTCGATTTGAACAACTCCTTGACCCGATGAAATAGACCTATTTTTAAAATTCTCTATTCGCGAAGTTCGCAACTTTCCGTATGAAAAACTAACTTTTTTCCTAGGCAAGCAATAGCAAAAAATCCTTTTGGCCTACACTCTATCTACACATGGAATACTCTTCTTCGCTAAATCCATCTTCTTCGCAAACTTTCGCTTTTTTCGCTAAATCCATCTTTTTCTTCAGGAAATGCTTTCGGTTTCTACCAGCCTGATTGGCAGCTTTTCGAGCTTTTTCATACGCAGCGGATGATGGGCCGAACAATCTCGCTACATGAGCTAAAAAAAAATTTTGAAAAAATTTGACCTAATTGAGATCGTTTATAAAAAACACACCTTTGAACTGTACAACTTTTTCAGGCGTAGCTGCAATGCGCTGATCATCGTTAATTTTTGAGGGCGATATCATTTTAGTTGTTAGTCCATCAACAGGCCAAAGCTTTGATCTCAACTTTCTCCCAGCGTCCTCGGGATTTTTGACAAATCCAAGGTCAAACAAATCAACGTCGTTGAAATAACGAACACAAGTTATCTCTTTCGCTTTTAGATTATCGGCCGTTTTTTGCTCTTCGTCAGCTCTCTTTTGCTCTTGACACTAAATGAAGCCAGAAAAAAATTTTTTAATGCTACTTTATTTTGATCAATACTATAAAGAACGCACAAACGACTTGAAATTTAGAAGTTCCATTTCCAATTTATTGTTGTAATCTGACATTGCCTTTGTATGTTCCTGAATGAATTTAGCAAACATTTCTTCATCAGACTTCAAAAGAGCACAAACTTCTTTGTGACGATTGCAACACTGAAATTTGAAAACAAAAATTTTCATCCAATCAAAAAAATCTGTATTCTCTAAACTAACCGTAGATTCGAGATTTTGTTGCTTCTTCGTCTCATGTATCAACTGAGAAAAACTTACTGACCTTCCTCTTTTGTGCTTGAATTGATCTGAAATACTCTCATTTGACACAATTGCCTGCTGAATTATCATAGATTCTGTGCTGCTTTTCTGAGATTGGACAACTTCGTTTTGGCCTTGCCGCAACGTAAGGTCTTTGACAGCATCTTTGCGGTCAGATTTCCCCTTCATGGAACTCATCGATTTCGATTGAAGTTGTTTAAGTTGCTTACTTTGCTCAATTTCTTGTTCATATTTTCTTTTCCCGTCGGACTCTGGGCCTTTAAACGTCAAATAATATGTCTTTTTCACATCTAATTCCAAAGTCACCTCGGACAAAAGTTCAAGGTTGAGTTTTTGGTACACGGTAATTTTCTTCGGCCAACGTTCATCAACAAGGTACAGAAACTGCAAATCCCCTTCATCGTTACGGAACAAATATGTAAACATGTCTTTAAGCGGCATAACTTCTGAAAAAAATAAGCCTATAACAGTAATAAAGCACAACAATGTAAAACTCTGATCACATTGAATTAGTTAACTTTCTGTCTCGGCAAACAACTCGAAAAATGCTTTCACCTTCAGACACTATACAAACTGGGGAATTCACTAGCCAAGTTTAATTTATTTGATTAACTTCTTGATCATTTGAAAATATCCTTGACTCCATTTTGGCAGACTGTGGATAAGTATGAAACACTAATTCTTGTTCCTACGCAACATATACCAAACGTTAATCGCATGCTAGACTCCGTAACTTTTTTCCTAGGCAAGCTATACCAAAAATACGTGGCATATTAGACTCCATATACACATGGGAACTTTGACTTTGAGTTTGAAGAGATTTGAACAACTTCTTGACCCGATAAAAAAGACCCATTTTTAAAATTCGTTATTTGAAAATTCGCAAATTTCCGTAAGAAAATGTAACTTTTTTCCTAGGCAAGCTATGCCAAAAATACGTGGCATATTAGACTCCGTATACACATGGGAACTTTGACTTTGAGTTTGAAGAGATTTGAACAACTTCTTGACCCGATAAAAAAGACCCATTTTTAAAATTCGTTATTTGAAAATTCGCAAATTTCCGTATGAAAATGTAACTTTTTTCCTAGGCTAGCTATACGAAAAATACTTGGCATATTAGACTCCGTATTCACATGGAAACTCTGACTATGAGTTTGGTTCGATTTGAACAACTCCTTGAACCGTTGAAATAGACCTATTTTTAAAATTCGCTAATCGTGAAATTCGAAACTTTCCGTATGAAAAACTAACTTTTCTCCTAGGCAAGTTCTAGCAAAAATTCTTTTTGTTTTAGACTCTAGGTACACAGGGGATACTCTATGCCAAGTTTGGTTCGATTTGGACAACTCCTTGACCCGACGAAAAAGACCTATTTTTAAAATTCGTTATTTGCGAAATTCGCAAATTTCCGTATGAAAAACTTACTTTTTTCCTAGGCAAGCTATAGCAAAAAATTCTTTTGGCCTACACTCTATGTAAACATGGGATACTCCATACCGAGTTTGGTTCGATTTGAACAACTCCTTGACCCGATGAAATAGACCTATTTTTAAAATTCTCTATTCGCGAAGTTCGCAACTTTCCGTATGAAAAACTAACTTTTTTCCTAGGCAAGCAATAGCAAAAAATCCTTTTGGCCTACACTCTATCTACACATGGAATACTCCATACCGAGTTTGGTTCGATTTGAACAACTCCTTGACCCGATGAAATAGACCTATTTTTAAAATTCTCTATTCGCGAAGTTCAAAACTTTCCGTATGAAAAACTAACTTTTTTCCTAGGCAAGCAATAGCAAAAATTCCTTTTGGCCTACACTCTATCTAGACATGGGATACTCCATACCGAGTTTGGTTCGATTTGAACAACTCCTTGACCCGATGAAATAGACCTATTTTTAAAATTCTCTATTCGCGAAGTTCGCAAATTTCCGTATGAAAAACTAACTTTTCTCCTAGGCAAGCTCTAGCAAAAATTCTTTTTGTTTTAGACTCTAGGTACACAGGGGATACTCTATGCCAAGTTTGGTTGGATTTGGACAACTCCTTGACCCGACGAAAAAGACCTATTTTTAAAATTCGTTATTTGCGAAATTCGCAAATTTCCGTATGAAAAACTTACTTTTTTCCTAGGCAAGCTATAGCAAAAATTCTTTTTGTTTTAGACTCTAGGTACACAGTGGATACTCTATACCAAGTTTGGTTCGATTTGAACAACTTCTTGATCCGACGAAAAAGACCTATTTTTAAATATACTTATTTGAAAATATTCGGAAATAATTGGAAATTTCCGTATGAAAAACTAACTTTTTTCCCAGGCAAGCTATAGCAAAAATTCTTTTCGTTTTAGACTCTAAGTACACAGGGGATACTCTATGCCAAGTTTGGTTCGATTTGAACAACTCCTTGACCCGACGAAAAAGACCTATTTTTAAAATTCTCTATTCGCGAAGTTCGCAAATTTCCGTATGAAAAACTAACTTTTCTCCTAGGCAAGCTCTAGCAAAAATTCTTTTTGTTTTAGACTCTAGGTACACAGGGGATACTCTATGCCAAGTTTGGTTGGATTTGGACAACTCCTTGACCCGACGAAAAAGACCTATTTTTAAAATTCGTTATTTGCGAAATTCGCAAATTTCCGTATGAAAAACTTACTTTTTTCCTAGGCAAGCTATAGCAAAAATTCTTTCTGTTTTCGACTCTAGGTACACAGGGGATACTCTATACCAAGTTTGGTTCGATTTGAACAACTCCTTGACCCGACGAAAAAGACTTATTTTTAAATATACTTATTTGAAATTATTCGGAAATAATTGAAAATTTCCGTATGAAAAACTAACTTTTTTCCCAGGCAAGCTATAGCAAAAATTCTTTTTGTTTTAGACTCTAGGTACACAGGGAATACTCTATGCCAAGTTTGGTTGGATTTGGACAACTCCTTGACCCGACGAAAAAGACCTATTTTTAAAATTCGTTATTTGCGAAATTCGCAAATTTCCGTATGAAAAACTTACTTTTTCCTAGGCAAGCTATAGCAAAAATTCTTTTTGTTTTAGACTCTAGGTACACAGGGGATACTCTATACCAAGTTTGGTTCGATTTGGACAACTCCTTTACCCGACAAAAAAGACCTACTTTTAAAATTCGTTATTTGCGAAATTCGCAAATTTCCGTATGAAAAACTAACTTTTTTCCTAGGCAAGCTATAGCAAAAATCTTTTTGTTTTAGACTCTAGGTACACAGGGGATACTCTATGCCAAGTTTGGTTGGATTTGGACAACTCCTTGACCCGACGAAAAAGACCTATTTTTAAAATTCGTTATTTGCGAAATTCGCAAATTTCCGTATGAAAAACTTACTTTTTCCTAGGCAAGCTATAGCAAAAATTCTTTTTGTTTTAGACTCTAGGTACACAGGGGATACTCTATACCAAGTTTGGTTCGATTTGGACAACTCCTTGACCCGACAAAAAAGACCTATTTTTAAAATTCGTTATTTGCGAAATTCGCAAATTTCCGTATGAAAAACTTACTTTTTCCTAGGCAAGCTATAGCAAAAATTCTTTTTGTTTTAGACTCTAGGTACACAGGGGATACTCTATACCAAGTTTGGTTCGATTTGGACAACTCCTTGACCCGACGAAAAAGACCTACTTTTAAAATTCGTTATTTGCGAAATTCGCAAATTTCCGTATGAAAAACTAACTTTTTTCCTAGGCAAGCTATAGCAAAAATTCTTTTTGTTTTAGACTCTAAGTACACAGGGGATACTCCATACCGAGTTTGGTTCGATTTGGACAACTCCTTGACCCGACGAAAAAGACCTATTTTTAAAATTCGTTATTTGCGAAATTCGCAAATTTCCGTATGAAAAACTAACTTTTTTCCTAGGCAACTATAGCAAAAATTCTTTTGGTCACTCACTCTACATATACTGGGGATACTCCATACCGAGTTTGGTTCGATTTGGACAACTCCTTGACCCGACGAAAAAGACCTATTTTTAAAATTCGTTATTTGCGAAATTCGCAAATTTCCGTATGAAAAACTTACTTTTTTCCTAGGCAAGCTATAGCAAAAAATCCTTTTGGCCTACACTCTATGTACACATGGGATACTCCATACCGAGTTTGGTTCGATTTGAACAACTCCTTGACCCGATGAAATAGACCTATTTTTAAAATTCTCTATTCGCGAAGTTCGCAACTTTCCGTATGAAAAACTAACTTTTTTCCTAGGCAAGCAATAGCAAAAAATTCTTTTGGCCTACACTCTATCTACACATGGAATACTCCATACCGAGTTTGGTTCGATTTGAACAACTCCTTGACCCGATGAAATAGACCTATTTTTAAAATTCTCTATTCGCGAAGTTCAAAACTTTCCGTATGAAAAACTAACTTTTTTCCTAGGCAAGCAATAGCAAAAAATCCTTTTGGCCTACACTCTATCTAGACATGGGATACTCCATACCGAGTTTGGTTCGATTTGAACAACTCCTTGACCCGATGAAATAGACCTATTTTTAAAATTCTCTATTCGCGAAGTTCGCAAATTTCCGTATGAAAAACTAACTTTTCTCCTAGGCAAGCTCTAGCAAAAATTCTTTTTGTTTTAGACTCTAGGTACACAGGGGATACTCTATGCAAAGTTTGGTTGGATTTGGACAATTCCTTGACCCGACGAAAAAGACCTATTTTTAAAATTCGTTATTTGAGAAATTCGCAAATTTCCGTATGAAAAACTTACTTTTTTCCTAGGCAAGCTATAGCAAAAATTCTTTTTGTTTTAGACTCTAGGTACACAGTGGATACTCTATACCAAGTTTGGTTCGATTTGAACAACTTCTTGATCCGACGAAAAAGACCTATTTTTAAATATACTTATTTGAAAATATTCGGAAATAATTGGAAATTTCCGTATGAAAAACTAACTTTTTTCCCAGGCAAGCTATAGCAAAAATTCTTTTTGTTTTAGACTCTAAGTACACAGGGGATACTCTATGCCAAGTTTGGTTCGATTTGAACAACTCCTTGACCCGACGAAAAAGACCTATTTTTAAAATTCTCTATTCGCGAAGTTCGCAAATTTCCGTATGAAAAACTTACTTTTTTCCTAGGCAAGCAATAGCAAAAATTCTTTTTGGTCACTCACTCTACATATACTGGGGATACTCCATACCGAGTTTGGTTCGATTTGGACAACTCCTTGACCCGACGAAAAAGACCTATTTTTAAAATTCGTTATTTGCGAAATTCGCAAATTTCCGTATGAAAAACTTACTTTTTTCCTAGGCAAGCTATAGCAAAAAATCCTTTTGGCCTACACTCTATGTACACATGGGATACTCCATACCGAGTTTGGTTCGATTTGAACAACTCCTTGACCCGATGAAATAGACCTATTTTTAAAATTCTCTATTCGCGAAGTTCGCAACTTTCCGTATGAAAAACTACTTTTTTTCCTAGGCAAGCAATAGCAAAAAATTCTTTTGGCCTACACTCTATCTACACATGGAATACTCCATACCGAGTTTGGTTCGATTTGAACAACTCCTTGACCCAATGAAATAGACCTATTTTTAAAATTCTCTATTCGCGAAGTTCAAAACTTTCCGTATGAAAAACTAACTTTTTTCCTAGGCAAGCAATAGCAAAAAATCCTTTTGGCCTACACTCTATCTAGACATGGGATACTCCATACCGAGTTTGGTTCGATTTGAACAACTCCTTGACCCGATGAAATAGACCTATTTTTAAAATTCTCTATTCGCGAAGTTCGCAAATTTCCGTATGAAAAACTAACTTTTCTCCTAGGCAAGCTCTAGCAAAAATTCTTTTTGTTTTAGACTCTAGGTACACAGGGGATACTCTATGCAAAGTTTGGTTGGATTTGGACAATTCCTTGACCCGACGAAAAAGACCTATTTTTAAAATTCGTTATTTGAGAAATTCGCAAATTTCCGTATGAAAAACTTACTTTTTTCCTAGGCAAGCTATAGCAAAAATTCTTTTTGTTTTAGACTCTAGGTACACAGTGGATACTCTATACCAAGTTTGGTTCGATTTGAACAACTTCTTGATCCGACGAAAAAGACCTATTTTTAAATATACTTATTTGAAAATATTCGGAAATAATTGGAAATTTCCGTATGAAAAACTAACTTTTTTCCCAGGCAAGCTATAGCAAAAATTCTTTTTGTTTTAGACTCTAAGTACACAGGGGATACTCTATGCCAAGTTTGGTTTGATTTGAACAACTCCTTGACCCGACGAAAAAGACCTATTTCTAAAATTCTCTTTTCGCGAAGTTCGCAAATTTCCGTATGAAAAACTAACTTTTCTCCTAGGCAAGCTCTAGCAAAAATTCTTTTTGTTTTAGACTCTAGGTACACAGGGGATACTCTATGCCAAGTTTGGTTGGATTTGGACAACTCCTTGACCCGACGAAAAAGACCTATTTTTAAAATTCGTTATTTGCGAAATTCGCAAATTTCCGTATGAAAAACTTACTTTTTTCCTAGGCAAGCTATAGCAAAAATTCTTTTTGTTTTCGACTCTAGGTACACAGGGGATACTCTATGCCAAGTTTGGTTGGATTTGGACAACTCCTTGACCCGACGAAAAAGACCTATTTTTAAAATTCGTTATTTGCGAAATTCGCAAATTTCCGTATGAAAAACTTACTTTTTTCCTAGGCAAGCTATAGCAAAAATTCTTTTTGTTTTCGACTCTAGGTACACAGGGGATACTCTATGCCAAGTTTGGTTGGATTTGGACAACTCCTTGACCCGACGAAAAAGACCTATTTTTAAAATTCGTTATTTGCGAAATTCGCAAACTTCCGTATGAAAAACTTACTTTTTCCTAGGCAAGCTATAGCAAAAATTCTTTTTGTTTTAGACTCTAGGTACACAGGGGATACTCTATACCAAGTTTGGTTCGATTTGGACAACTCCTTGACCCGACGAAAAAGACCTACTTTTAAAATTCGTTATTTGCGAAATTCGCAAATTTCCGTATGAAAAACTAACTTTTTTCCTAGGCAAGCTATAGCAAAAATTCTTTTTGTTTTAGACTCTAGGTACACAGGGGATACTCCATACCGAGTTTGGTTCGATTTGGACAACTCCTTGGCCCGACGAAAAAGACCTTTTTTTAAAATTCGTTATTTGCGAAATTCGCAAATTTCCGTATGAAAAACTAACTTTTTTCCTAGGCAAGCTATAGCAAAAATTCTTTTTGGTCACTCACTCTACATATACTGGGGATACTCCATACCAAGTTTGGTTAGACTTGAACAACTCCTTGACCCGATGAATTATCTATATTTTTGAAAAAAGAATAAGCGATTAATAAGCGAATTATTCGATATTTCCGTATGAAATACTAACTTTTTTCCTAGGCAAGCTATAGCAAAAATTCTTTTTGTTTTAGACTCTAGGTACACAGGGGATACTACATACCGAGTTTGGTTCGATTTGGACAACTCCTTGACCCGACGAAAAAGACCTATTTTTAAAATTCGTTATTTGCGAAATTCGCAAGTTTCCGTATGAAAAACTAACTTTTTTCCTAGGCAAGCTATAGCAAAAATTCTTTTTGTCACTCACTCTACATATACTGGGGATACTCCATACCAAGTTTGGTTAGATTTGAACAACTCCTTGACCCGATGAAATTTCTATATTTTTGAAAATAGAATCAGCGAATAATAAGCGAATTATTCGATATTTCCGTATGAAATATTAACTTTTTTCCTAGGCAAGCTATAGCAAAAATTTTTTCTGTTTTAGACTTTAGGTACACAGGGGATACTCCATACCGAGTTTGGTTCGATTTGGACAACTCCTTGACCCGACGAAAAAGACCTATTTTTAAAATTCGTTATTTGCGAAATTCGCAAATTTCCGTATGAAAAACTAACTTTTTTCCTAGGCAAGCTATAGCAAAAATTCTTTTTGGTCACTCACTCTACATATACTGGGGATACTCCATACCAAGTTTGGTTAGATTTGAACAACTCCTTGACCCGATGAATTATCTATATTTTTGAAAAAAGAATAAGCGAATAATAAGCGAATTATTCGATATTTCCGTATGAAATACTAACTTTTTTCCTAGGCAAGCTATAGCAAAAATTCTTTTTGTTTTAGACTCTAGGTACACAGGGGATACTACATACCGAGTTTGGTTTGATTTGGACAACTCCTTGACCCGACGAAAAAGACCTATTTTTAAAATTCGTTATTTGCGAAATTCGCAAGTTTCCGTATGAAAAACTAACTTTTTTCCTAGGCAAGCTATAGCAAAAATTCTTTTTGTCACTCACTCTACATATACTGGGGATACTCCATACCAAGTTTGGTTAGCTTTGAACAACTCCTTGACCCGATGAAATTTCTATATTTTTGAAAATAGAATCAGCGAATAATAAGCGAATTATTCGATATTTCCGTATGAAATATTAACTTTTTTCCTAGGCAAGCTATAGCAAAAATTTTTTCTGTTTTAGACTTTAGGTACACAGGGGATACTCCATACCGAGTTTGGTTCGATTTGGACAACTCCTTGACCCGACGAAAAAGACCTATTTTTAAAATTCGTTATTTGCGAAATTCGCAAATTTCCGTATGAAAAACTAACTTTTTTCCTAGGCAAGCTATAGCAAAAATTCTTTTTGGTCACTCACTCTACATATACTGGGGATACTCCATACCAAGTTTGGTTAGATTTGAACAACTCCTTGACCCGATGAATTATCTATATTTTTGAAAAAAGAATAAGCGAATAATAAGCGAATTATTCGATATTTCCGTATGAAATACTAACTTTTTTCCTAGGCAAGCTATAGCAAAAATTCTTTTTGTTTTAGACTCTAGGTACACAGGGGATACTACATACCGAGTTTGGTTTGATTTGGACAACTCCTTGACCCGACGAAAAAGACCTATTTTTAAAATTCGTTATTTGCGAAATTCGCAAGTTTCCGTATGAAAAACTAACTTTTTTCCTAGGCAAGCTATAGCAAAAATTCTTTTTGTCACTCACTCTACATATACTGGGGATACTCCATACCAAGTTTGGTTAGATTTGAACAACTCCTTGACCCGATGAAATTTCTATATTTTTGAAAATAGAATCAGCGAATAATAAGCGAATTATTCGATATTTCCGTATGAAATATTAACTTTTTTCCTAGGCAAGCTATAGCAAAAATTTTTTCTGTTTTAGACTTTAGGTACACAGGGGATACTCCATACCGAGTTTGGTTTGATTTGGACAACTCCTTGACCCGACGAAAAAGACCTATTTTTAAAATTCGTTATTTGCGAAATTCGCAAATTTCCGTATGAAAAACTAACTTTTTTCCCAGGCAAGCTATAGCAAAAATTCTTTTTGTTTTAGACTCTAAGTACACAGGGGATACTCTATGCCAAGTTTGGTTTGATTTGAACAACTCCTTGACCCGACGAAAAAGACCTATTTTTAAAATTCTCTTTTCGCGAAGTTCGCAAATTTCCGTATGAAAAACTAACTTTTCTCCTAGGCAAGCTCTAGCAAAAATTCTTTTTGTTTTAGACTCTAGGTACACAGGGGATACTCTATGCCAAGTTTGGTTGGATTTGGACAACTCCTTGACCCGACGAAAAAGACCTATTTTTAAAATTCGTTATTTGCGAAATTCGCAAATTTCCGTATGAAAAACTTACTTTTTTCCTAGGCAAGCTATAGCAAAAATTCTTTTTGTTTTCGACTCTAGGTACGCAGGGGATACTCTATACCAAGTTTGGTTTGATTTGAACAACTCCTTGACCCGACGAAAAAGACCTATTTTTAAATATACTTATTTGAAATTATTCGGAAATAATTGAAAATTTCCGTATGAAAAACTAACTTTTTTCCCAGGCAAGCTATAGCAAAAATTCTTTTTGTTTTAGACACTAGGTACACAGGGGATACTCTATGCCAAGTTTGGTTGGATTTGGACAACTCCTTGACCCGACGAAAAAGACCTATTTTTAAAATTCGTTATTTGCGAAATTCGCAAATTTCCGTATGAAAAACTAACTTTTTTCCCAGGCAAGCTATAGCAAAAATTCTTTTTGTTTTAGACTCTAAGTACACAGGGGATACTCTATACCAAGTTTGGTTCGATTTGGACAACTCCTTTACCCGACAAAAAAGACCTACTTTTAAAATTCGTTATTTGCGAAATTCGCAAATTTCCGTATGAAAAACTTACTTTTTTCCTAGGCAAGCTATAGCAAAAATTCTTTTTGTTTTCGACTCTAGGTACACAGGGGATACTCTATACCAAGTTTGGTTTGATTTGAACAACTCCTTGACCCGACGAAAAAGACCTATTTTTAAATATACTTATTTGAAATTATTCGGAAATAATTGAAAATTTCCGTATGAAAAACTAACTTTTTTCCCAGGCAAGCTATAGCAAAAATTCTTTTTGTTTTAGACACTAGGTACACAGGGGATACTCTATGCCAAGTTTGGTTGGATTTGGACAACTCCTTGACCCGACGAAAAAGACCTATTTTTAAAATTCGTTATTTGCGAAATTCGCAAATTTCCGTATGAAAAACTAACTTTTTTCCCAGGCAAGCTATAGCAAAAATTCTTTTTGTTTTAGACTCTAAGTACACAGGGGATACTCTATACCAAGTTTGGTTCGATTTGGACAACTCCTTTACCCGACAAAAAAGACCTACTTTTAAAATTCGTTATTTGCGAAATTCGCAAATTTCCGTATGAAAAACTTACTTTTTTCCTAGGCAAGCTATAGCAAAAATTCTTTTTGTTTTCGACTCTAGGTACACAGGGGATACTCTATGCCAAGTTTGGTTGGATTTGGACAACTCCTTGACCCGACGAAAAAGACCTATTTTTAAAATTCGTTATTTGCGAAATTCGCAAATTTCCGTATGAAAAACTTACTTTTTTCCTAGGCAAGCTATAGCAAAAATTCTTTTTGTTTTCGACTCTAGGTACACAGGGGATACTCTATACCAAGTTTGGTTTGATTTGAACAACTCCTTGACCCGACGAAAAAGACCTATTTTTAAATATACTTATTTGAAATTATTCGGAAATAATTGAAAATTTCCGTATGAAAAACTAACTTTTTTCCCAGGCAAGCTATAGCAAAAATTCTTTTTGTTTTAGACACTAGGTACACAGGGGATACTCTATGCCAAGTTTGGTTGGATTTGGACAACTCCTTGACCCGACGAAAAAGACCTATTTTTAAAATTCGTTATTTGCGAAATTCGCAAATTTCCGTATGAAAAACTTACTTTTTCCTAGGCAAGCTATGGCAAAAATTCTTTTTGTTTTAGACTCTAGGTACACAGGGGATACTCTATACCAAGTTTGGTTCGATTTGGACAACTCCTTGACCCGACGAAAAAGACCTACTTTTAAAATTCGTTATTTGCGAAATTCGCAAATTTCCGTATGAAAAACTAACTTTTTTCCTAGGCAAGCTATAGCAAAAATTCTTTTTGTTTTAGACTCTAGGTACACAGGTGATACTCCATACCGAGTTTGGTTCGATTTGGACAACTCCTTGGCCCGACGAAAAAGACCTATTTTTAAAATTCGTTATTTGCGAAATTCGCAAATTTCCGTATGAAAAACTAACTTTTTTCCTAGGCAAGCTATAGCAAAAATTCTTTTTGGTCACTCACTCTACATATACTGGGGATACTCCATACCAAGTTTGGTTAGATTTGAACAACTCCTTGACCCGATGAATTATCTATATTTTTGAAAAAAGAATAAGCGATTAATAAGCGAATTATTCGATATTTCCGTATGAAATACTAACTTTTTTCCTAGGCAAGCTATAGCAAAAATTCTTTTTGTTTTAGACTCTAGGTACACAGGGGATACTACATACCGAGTTTGGTTCGATTTGGACAACTCCTTGACCCGACGAAAAAGACCTATTTTTAAAATTCGTTATTTGCGAAATTCGCAAGTTTCCGTATGAAAAACTAACTTTTTTCCTAGGCAAGCTATAGCAAAATTCTTTTTGTCACTCACTCTACATATACTGGGGATACTCCATACCAAGTTTGGTTAGATTTGAACAACTCCTTGACCCGATGAAATTTCTATATTTTTGAAAATAGAATCAGCGAATAATAAGCGAATTATTCGATATTTCCGTATGAAATATTAACTTTTTTCCTAGGCAAGCTATAGCAAAAATTTTTTCTGTTTTAGACTTTAGGTACACAGGGGATACTCCATACCGAGTTTGGTTCGATTTGGACAACTCCTTGACCCGACGAAAAAGACCTATTTTTAAAATTCGTTATTTGCGAAATTCGCAAATTTCCGTATGAAAAACTAACTTTTTTCCTAGGCAAGTTATAGCAAAAATTCTTTTTGGTCACTCACTCTACATATACTGGGGATACTCCATACCAAGTTTGGTTAGATTTGAACAACTCCTTGACCCGATGAAATTTCTATATTTTTGAAAATAGAATCAGCGAATAATAAGCGAATTATTCGATATTTCCGTATGAAATATTAACTTTTTTCCTAGGCAAGCTATAGCAAAAATTTTTTCTGTTTTAGACTTTAGGTACACAGAGGATACTCCATACCGAGTTTGGTTCGATTTGGACAACTCCTTGACCCGACGAAAAAGACCTATTTTTAAAATTCGTTATTTGCGAAATTCGCAAATTTCCGTATGAAAAACTAACTTTTTTCCTAGGCAAGCTGTAGCAAAAATTTTTTCTGTTTTAGACTTTAGGTACACAGGGGATACTCCATACCGAGTTTGGTTTGATTTGGACAACTCCTTGACCCGACGAAAAAGACCTATTTTTAAAATTCGTTATTTGCGAAATTCGCAAATTTCCGTATGAAAAACTAACTTTTTTCCTAGGCAAGCTGTAGCAAAAATTTTTTCTGTTTTAGACTTTAGATACACAGGGGATACTCCATACCGAGTTTGGTTCGATTTGGACAACTCCTTGAACCGACGAAAAAGACCTATTTTTAAAATTCGTTATTTGCGAAATTCGCAAATTTCCGTATGAAAAACTAACTTTTTTCCTAGGCAAGCTATAGCAAAAATTCTTTTTGTTTTAGACTCTAGGTACACAGGGGATACTACATACCAAGTTTGGTTCGATTTGGACAACTCCTTGACCCGACGAAAAAGACCTATTTTTAAAATTCGTTATTTGCGAAATTCGCAAGTTTCCGTATGAAAAACTAACTTTTTTCCTAGGCAAGCTATAGCAAAAATTCTTTTTGTCACTCACTCTACATATACTGGGGATACTCCATACCAGGTTTGGTTAGATTTGAACAACTCCTTGACCCGATGAAATTTCTATATTTTTGAAAATAGAATAAGCGAATAATAAGCGAATTATTCGATATTTCCGTATGAAATTTTAACTTTTTTCCTAGGCAAGCTATAGCAAGAATTCTTTCTGTTTTAGACTTTAGGTACACAGGGGATACTCCATACCGAGTTTGGTTCGATTTGGACAACTCCTTGACCCGACGAAAAAGACCTATTTTTAAAATTCGTTATTTGCGAAATTCGCAAATTTCCGTATGAAAAACTAACTTTTTTCCTAGGCAAGCTGTAGCAAAAATTTTTTCTGTTTTAGACTTTAGGTACACAGGGGATACTCCATACCGAGTTTGGTTCGATTTGGACAACTCCTTGAACCGACGAAAAAGACCTATTTTTAAAATTCGTTATTTGCGAAATTCGCAAATTTCCGTATGAAAAACTAACTTTTTTCCTAGGCAAGCTATAGCAAAAATTCTTTTTGTCACTCACTCTACATATACTGGGGATACTCCATACCAAGTTTGGTTAGATTTGAACAACTCCTTGACCCGATGAAATTTCTATATTTTTGAAAATAGAATAAGCGAATAATAAGCGAATTATTCGATATTTCCGTATGAAAATTTAACTTTTTTCCTAGGCAAGCTATAGCAAGAATTCTTTTTGTTTTAGACTCTAGGTACACAGGGGATACTACATACCGAGTTTGGTTTGATTTGGACAACTCCTTGACCCGACGAAAAAGACCTATTTTTAAAATTCGTTATTTGCGAAATTCGCAAATTTCCGTATGAAAAACTAACTTTTTTCCTTGGCAAGCTGTAGCAAAAATTTTTTCTGTTTTAGACTTTAGATACACAGGGATACTCCATACCGAGTTTGGTTCGATTTGGACAACTCCTTGAACCGACGAAAAAGACCTATTTTTAAAATTCGTTATTTGCGAAATTCGCAAATTTCCGTATGAAAAACTAACTTTTTTCCTTGGCAAGCTATAGCAAAAATTCTTTTTGTTTTAGACTCTAGGTACACAGGGGATACTACATACCAAGTTTGGTTCGATTTGGACAACTCCTTGACCCGACGAAAAAGACCTATTTTTAAAATTCGTTATTTGCGAAATTCGCAAGTTTCCGTATGAAAAACTAACTTTTTTCCTAGGCAAGCTATAGCAAAAATTCTTTTTGTCACTCACTCTACATATACTGGGGATACTCCATACCAAGTTTGGTTAGATTTGAACAACTCCTTGACCCGATAAAATTTCTATATTTTTGAAAATAGAATAAGCGAATAATAAGCGAATTATTCGATATTTCCGTATGAAATTTTAACTTTTTTCCTAGGCAAGCTATAGCAAGAATTCTTTCTGTTTTAGACTTTAGGTACACAGGGGATACTCCATACCGAGTTTGGTTTGATTTGGACAACTCCTTGACCCGACGAAAAAGACCTATTTTTAAAATTCGTTATTTGCGAAATTCGCAAATTTCCGTATGAAAAACTAACTTTTTTCCTAGGCAAGCTGTAGCAAAAATTTTTTCTGTTTTAGACTTTAGGTACACAGGGGATACTCCATACCGAGTTTGGTTCGATTTGGACAACTCCTTGAACCGACGAAAAAGACCTATTTTTAAAATTCGTTATTTGCGAAATTCGCAAATTTCCGTATGAAAAACTAACTTTTTTCCTAGGCAAGCTATAGCAAAAATTCTTTTTGTTTTAGACTCTAGGTACACAGGGGATACTTCATACCGAGTTTGGTTTGATTTGGACAACTCCTTGACCCGACGAAAAAGACCTATTTTTAAAATTCGTTATTTGCGAAATTCGCAAATTTCCGTACGAAAAACTAACTTTTTTCCTAGGCAAGCTATAGCAAAAATTCTTTTTGTTTTAGATTCTAGGTACACAGGGGATACTCCATACCGAGTTTGGTTCGATTTGGACAACTCCTTGACCCGACAAAAAAGACCTATTTTTAAAATTCGTTATTTGCGAAATTCGCAAATTTCCGTATGAAAAACTAACTTTTTTCCTAGGCAAGCTATAGCAAAAATTCTTTTTGTTTTAGACTCTAGGTACACAGGGGATACTCCATACCGAGTTTGGACAACTCCCTATTAGTTCGATATTTCACATTTGGATTATTTTTAATACCAGGGGTTTCGAGATCATTTGTTTTTCGGCTGTCTAGTGAATTAAGTCCCTGCAAAGCTTGAAAAACAAATGATCTCTAAGCGTTCCGACGGCGGAAAACAATACATGCATGTTCCCCCCAAAAAACTGGACGCAGCTAGAAGAGACAGTAATATATATGATATCATAACATCATAAACATCAAGAATACACATATTTCATATACAATTTAACAGGATCTTTACCGTTTGGGCCCCAAATAGGTTGGTTATACTCCCCAGTTATACTACCTGTACGTGCCATTATTTAGTAAATGTTACGTGCGTTCGGGGGGTGCAAACAGTATGCACCCACTAGGCTGGGGGGGCACAAACGGAAAAGATCAAAACATCGTACTCGCAATCTAAAACATCATGTACGAAAGCCAATACCCTCAGTTTGGCTAAAAAACAACTATCCAAAAGCTGATCTTCTATGAACAAGTTCTATCTATAAGCTATCTTCTATCTTCTATCTTCTATCCATAAGGGTCTATATGATGATCTTCTGAAGCTCTTCAATAATAAGCCTTCAACAACGACAAGGAAACAGTCTTATCTGAAATTGCATTTAAAAATATCAAAGCTCTTTAACAAAACACCAGGGACAAACCAATAGTATAATAGTAAAGTTATTAGTATGGGTACTGACATATATCCTATCGAAACCGCCTCGATTAGAGCTTTTCAACGATATAACTCTTTCATATATACCCCCCCACTGTATTTCCACTGTAGTTACCATATGGGATCTCCCGTGGGTCTCCGCTCCATCCCTAAAGACTCTCCGACTCTCCTTCTACTACTACAACAACTACTACTACTACTACTGCTGCTACTACTACTACATATGGGATCTATGGATATCACTTCTATAGTATACTGAATTCGGATCCAGCACACATTCTTTCTCTATTTCCTTCTCGCGGGACCTTTTGAAACATTCTCTTTGGTTTCACATTCAAATTTATACATTCTTACCTCGCGGACAGCAAGCAGGCACGCTGGCAGTTTGCCTGCTGTCACTTGACGTGACAGCACACGAATGAGCATGTCAGGTGACAGCAGGCGTTGCTATTCGAAAGTTTCACTTTCTCATCTGGGTTAGCCGCTATAACTATGAAGTAAAATTATCAGAGCGATAAAAATAATATATTCGAGAAGCTCTATAGCTGTAATATTGTACCAGCTATATGAAAATATTTAAAAAAAGATTTGCGAGTGCACTTGCGAGATGGAAAGGAGGGGTGGGAGATAGAACGGGCCCCGGGGGCTGGTATGCGTCCGAAAAAGGCTTATATCTCGAAAACTACTGAACCAAATTTAAAAAATGAATATGTTTTGAAATCAGCATGAACTGAAGCTTCAACCTAGGGTTAAAAACAGTTAAAAAATTAAAGGAATCAAAACTCGATTTTTGAGATTTTGGCTCGAATTGGCTTATTTTCAGCAAAATTTGGAAAATCGAAAAATTAGGCAATGAAATGAAACCGAAACTTTTCAACCCTTATATATTCGTAAAGAGGATTAAATGGGCAAGAAAATGATATAAAATACTTTCAAAAACGATGAGTTACAAAAAAGTTATTAAACTAAACAAGTTTGAAAATTCGAATTTTTTTCGAAAATCGACCCTGAGTTCGGTCTCTACATTGCCCTCGCATTTCCTTGATTGGCGTTGTTTTAAAAAAAAATTATATGCTCGTTGGAAGCGTAAGTTCTAGTTTCTCATGATACCAAAAACTTGTATATTTTGAGCTTTTAATTGGGTAAATTTAGTCGAAGTTCGACAAAATTGACCAATTTTCGTGACTAAATCGAATGTTTTTTGAAAGTTTTGGATACTATTCAACCAAACCGAAAATCATTTGAAATATATTCAAAAAGTACAATATCGCGGCATTAAAATGAGCTATCAAGCGCTTTCGAACTCTTTTTTACCAAAAAGTTATTAGCAATCGTTACTCACGAAGTTCATCATTTTTCTTCATTAGCTCGCAAATTTATTAACAATTGCGTATATAAATGACCACATTGGCATTTATTTCTATGTAATTGAAAAATAACATTATGACAGAACTAAAATGAGTCATCAATCAATTTTTAACTCGCCTTCTTCAAAAAGTTATTAACAAAGATTTTTCATGGAGTTCGACAATCTCTTCACCTAATACAACAATTCTTTGGCAATTTATTAGACAAGTTAAAAATTTTGCGTCTGTTTCTACACAAACTGTAAAACTAAAGTGTCACCGCTACCAAAGGAGCCATCATATACTTTCGAACTCGTCTTGTTCAGAAAGCTATTAACGATAGTTTTTCATGAAATCCGATATTTCTTTCACCTTATTCAACAATTCTTGAACAATTTCTTATACAAGTGAAAAACTTTGCATCTGTTTCTACACAAACTCTAAATATACACTGCCACGGATACTAAATGGGTCAACATACACATTTTAACTTGTCTTCTTCGAAAAGTTATTAGCGATGGTTTTTCATGAAGTTCGACCATTTCTTCACCTAATAAAATAATTCTTTGAAATTTTCATAACTAAGTCAGAAGATTGGGTTTGTTTCTATATAAACTCCCACCCTAAAAATCCATGGTCACGGATACCAAATGAGCATCATACACTTTTTAACTAATCTTCTTCAAAAAGTTAGCAAAGAAGGTTTTTCACGAAGTTCGACAATTTCTTCAACTAATTCAGCAATAACTTGAAGATGTCTCATACAAGTCGACCAACTTGCATCCGTGTCTACACAAAATCCAACAGTACATTGTCACCGCTACCAAAAGATCCATCATGCAATTTTCAACCCGGATTTTCAAAAAGTTATTAACGAAAATTTTTCATGATGTTCGACATTTCTTCACCTAATCCAACAATTCTTTGAAAATGTTTCGTACAATTCAAACGAATTGCATTTCTTTCTATGCAAACTCTAATGATACCTTGTCACGGCTTCCAGTGGAGCCAGCATACACTTTTTAACTTGTCTTCTTCAAAAAGTTATAAACAAAATTTCTCATGAAAATCGACGATTTCTTCACCTCGTTCAACAATTGTTTGAAAATTTCCTTCAAAAATCAAAAGATCGGCATCTGTTTCTATATGAGATCACACTAAAAAATGCAATGTTACGGCTATCAATTGAGTCAACATACAGTTTTTAACTAGTCATCTTCAAAAAGTTAGTAAGGAAGGTTTTTCACGAAGTTCGACAATTTCTTCAACTAATTCAAAAATACTTTGAAGATGTCTCATACAAGTCAACCGATTTGCATCTGTTTCTACACAAAATTCAACAATAAATTGTCACCGCTATCACAAGAGCCATAATACACTTTTTAACCCGTATTTTTTAAAAAGTTAATAACAAAGGTTTTTCATGAAGTTCGACCATTTCTTCACCTAATACAACAATTCTTTGAAAATGTTTCGTACAAGTCAAACGAATTGCATTAGTTTCTATGCAAACTCTAATGATACTTTGTCACGGCTACCAAAGGATCCAGCATACACTTTTTAACTCGTCTTCTTCAAAAATTTATTAACAAAATTTCTCATGAATGTCGACGATTTCTTCACCTCCTTCAACAATTCTTTGAAAACTTCATTCACAAGTCAAAAGATTGGCATCTGTCTCTATAAAAAATCAAACCTAGAAGTGCAATGTCACGGCTATCAAATGAGCCAACATACAGTTTTTAAATCGTCTTCTTCGGAAAAATATCAAAGAATGTTTTTCATGATTTCCGAGAGCTTCCTCACTTCATTCGACAGTTCTTTGAACTTTTTGAATACGAATGAAAAGATTGTTTATTTCTAAAGAAGTTCAAAACATTAATCACAGCAACCAAATGAACAGACAAACACTTTATAATTCGTCTTCCTCAAAAAGATAAAATTAAATGTTTTTCCTAAACATCGTTAATATCATAACCATTTTCGACAGTTTTTCAAATTTTTGTATACAAATCAATTGATTGATATTTATTTCTACGCAAATTCAAAAAAATGGTTTATCACGGCATTCAACGGGGCTATAACAGTCTTTATAACTCGTCTTCTTTGAACAGTTATTACCAAACGTTTTTCAAGAAGTCCGACAATTTCTTCACGTAATTCAACATTTCTTTGAGAAATTTGTCTCCAAAAAAGATAAATGAGGTTTTTTCTTTAATAAACTGATGAGTTGATTATCATGGCAACAATATGGACTGACATTGTTTTTCTAACGCTATCTATTCTGTAAGTTATCAAGAAAACTAATCTTTGAAGTTCGAGATGTTATGTTCTTTGACAGGAACAAGCGTTTTATTAAAACTACTATAAAGCTAATAGACAAATCGCTCGGGTCTGGGTTGATCATATAAGATCTCAAAACCCCAGTTTTTTTGGGGGTCAATACTTAGTTTTCATTTTTCATAGCAGAGAACATTTGATTTGAAAAAACAAAAACAAAAAATTGATATTTCAGTTACTTTTCTCTTCTTTCAGTTTCTCTTACATAAACCTAAATTTTTTTTCGAAAACCGCAAAAATATTGCGCCCACTTACCTTCTTTTGTCCAGCCCCCCCCCCCCCACCCCCACCCCCCACCCTCCACCCGTCCCCTCCCCCTCCCCCGCGCCCCCATCAAAAACATCCCTCATAAAATTTCGAAAGACACCTTCAATTTTTTTCTGCAATGAACAACCGACTTTTATGATTTCTAGCCACCTAAAAATTAAACCAATCCCCCTCCGCCCCCCCCCCCCTTCCCCCCAACATCACCCCCTACCCCCCACACTCCAACGCTAAATATGTAAGATCTACGCTAAAATTCAACGCTAAATATATAAGATCTACGCCAAAATTCAACGCAAAATTATGTAAGATTAGAGTTGAATGCGTTGAATTTATGTAAGATCTACGCTAAATTCAACGCTAAATATGTAAGATCTACGCTAAAATTCAACGCTAAATATGTAAGATCTACGCCAAAATTCAACGCAAAATTATGTAAGATTAGCGTTGAATGCGTTGAATTTATGTAAGATCTACGCTAAATTCAACGCTAAATATGTAAGATCTACGCTAAAATTCAACGCTAAATATGTAAGATCTACGCCAAAATTC
Source organism: Convolutriloba macropyga (assembly GCF_964194025.1). Taxonomy (NCBI): domain Eukaryota; kingdom Metazoa; phylum Xenacoelomorpha; order Acoela; family Convolutidae; genus Convolutriloba; species Convolutriloba macropyga. Next base: position 35,888,759 of record NC_134478.1, on the reverse strand, counting down.
AACGCAAAATTATGTAAGATTAGCGTTGAATGCGTTGAATTTATGTAAGATCTACGCTAAATTCAACGCTAAATATGTAAGATCTACGCCAAAATTCAACGCAAAATTATGTAAGATTAGCGTTGAATGCGTTGAATTTATGTAAGATCTACGCTAAAATTCAACGCTAAATATGTAAGATCTACGCCAAAATTCAACGCAAAATTATGTAAGATTAGCGTTGAATGCGTTGAATTTATGTAAGATCTACGCTAAATTCAACGCTAAATATGTAAGATCTACGCTAAAATTCAACGCTAAATATGTAAGATCTACGCCAAAATTCAACGCCAAATTATGTAAGATTAGCGTTGAGTGCGTTGAATTTATGTAAGATCTACGCTTAAGCGTAGATCTTACATAAATTCTACGCATTCAACGCCAATCTTACATAATTTTGCGTTTTTTAGCGTTGACACCTCGGCCCGGGTTGCACTTTCTCCAAGAAAGTGAGAACGACTATAATGCGCTTCTCATTTAACGGTCAGCCAATATTTAACCAGACAACAAAGCTGCTTTTTATCCTTTATTATTTATTATTTCCTACACCAGATACTCTAAGTTCATCCAATATATATTGCTATGAAAAGCTGATTTCAAAATGAACTAAATACAAATTGTTTCCAGTCAACCTTTTTAAGTCCTTTAATTAGTCACATTGACGTAAGTTTTTGCTGGTCTTTATTATTCCAGTCACCCTGAACGATCCTAAACTATTAGAGAAATGTTTAAACTACCGCAGACGTTTACGGATAAAGTTTTTTCAAAAAAGTATCAATGTCGATAATGGCTTTCTTATAGGCATTCAGTATTCTGTAATTTGTAACCAGTCACCTGTGTAAAATGTTCTCAAAAACTATGTACATTTAGTATAGATCTCGAAAACAGCTACAATGTAAGAATTCACCAAAGGTTCACTCTTTCCTAGTTAGTCCATCCTACTATAGGCACTCTTAATGTATCCAGACATCAATATTTACATGGCTGATGTTGCCAATGTTATTGCGACTTTCAAGATGATTCAAATAAACCGCCAAAATTGCAACAAAAACTTGACTCTTTTGTCCAACAACGTGAAACTTAGACGTGCTCTTTTAACGAATGATTAGACTAGAGATATGTTTTAAAACATAATTTTGGCGACCATCCGCCCTGATAAAAAGGACATAGAGCCTTCTGAATGTAATTTAATTTTTTTTGAAACAAAGAGGGGGCATGAGCACACCCCAAGACTAATATACAAGACAACGACAGAGGAAGAGTTTCTTATTGCAGACGAGCCAACCAAAGACGAAGAGTTTTCTTTTCAAGGGTTTTCAGACGTCACCCGACCAAGAAGGCCTGACATTTTTTTCTGGTTACAGACGTCACCAAGAGATGATCGCCCGAGGTTCCAGACGTCACCTTAGAAGTACTTTCCCCGGTTAGACGTATCCAAAAAACGCGATTTTTTTTGCGAGAAAAAATCTCAAACACACAAAAATTGTCCCCCAACGAGCTTTTGTTGATGGTTTATGATTGAAATAGCCATGAGAAAAGACAAGTCAGCAATTAACGAAAAAAAAACAAATTGCACGAAAAAAACGATATAGCGTTTTTTGCATCGGAAAAACTCAAAAACAGTTGTCTCAATTTGTCGGAAAAATCTACAAGAAAGTTAAATTTTTATTTGAATAGAACACTTCAGTTGGACCTAATATTAACTTACTTTGGTTGAACTCCTCATTAAAATTTTTTGCTCAAAAAATGAAAAAGTCGCAAAAGTGCTTTTTTGAGCGTCAAAAATCAAAAAACGTTTTTCTAACGTTTTAATGAAAATTTTTTAATAAATTCAAAAAACCCATTGATTAGCCCCCTGGGTTTGTCAGAAAACGCGAGTCACAGTCAGTTTATCGGCTATGCTTTTTACAGAAGAGGCGACTCAATTTGGACAAAAATTGCTTCATTGACTCAAAAAATTCATAAAACGTTTTCCTAACGTTTTGAATAAACATTTAATATATCCACTGACACCCATTGAACAACCCCCTGGTTTTGTTGGAAAACAAGCTTCAAAATCAGTTGATTGAATATACAAGTTTGTAAAAAGGCTACTTGAACTTTGCAAATTTGCTTCTTTTACTTAAAAAATCAAAAAAACATATTTCTAACGTTTATTGGAAATTTTCAGTAGATGACAAGAAAGCGTTCGAAAAAGCCCCTTCTGTTTGTTTGAAAACAAGCTGAAAATTTATTTTATCTTCTTGCAAAACTGCAAAGAAGCAACAGAAAAGTGGCCAAATTGTTTCTCTGTTATATAAAAATCAAAAAAACGTTTAAAAAAATTAATCAATTTTCAAAAATTAATCAAGAGCTATTTGATAAACCTCCTCAGTTCATTACAAAACAAGCTGGGAAACTGTATAACCATTCTGCAAAACCGAAAAGAACAGACAGAAAATTCCTGAAAAGCTTCTGACAAAAAAAACCTACAAAAAGGTTTGTGTTTTCTTTGATCTTAATTGCATACTACTAGCCGCGAGCCTAGTTAATGGGGTAGTATGCATTCCTAAGAAAAGCCCACATTTACAATTATTTTGTTTTCTTTTTTGCGTACTACTAGCCGCGCATCTAGTTAATTGAGTAGTATACACTGAAAATAACTTCTCAAGAGAAAAAAGGAGAAGATAAGATCTATTTTCTTTTTTTTCTCAAAAAGAAGGGAATCAAAAGCTCTCGAATGATTCCCTACTCAAATATGCTCGCGCATACAGTCCCTTTAAGTTGGAAAACTCAAACATCTCTTCTTTTTTGTCCGCGGTCTCAGAAGTTGCCGAAAGAACTCCCTTTTTCCCCTTTGGTCTCAGTAGTCACCAACTGAAGTGGAGTGTGTTTCCTTTGGGTCTCAGTAGTCATCAAAGTAAAGATGAGCTATTCATATGTGGCAGACACTATCCAGAAACGAATACAAGCAGTTTAATGGTAGCAGTTGTCCTTAACTTCATAAGAATCGGAATACAGAATTTCTTGGAAAAGAGCTGCAAAGTAGACCCAGCATTTAATCAACCAGTTTTCTCTGCATGTCTGTATCTCACGTTGCCTCGTCGCACAGAATTTTAAATTCTAGAAAAAATTTAACTTTTTTTGCAGAAGTATCAATATAGATTTAGTTTGTTTGGTTTTTAGGTTTTATTTGTTCCTAAAACTCCACACGCGAAAAAAAGAAAACACTGCAGTAAAATTTTTTTGGCACCTTGATTGTGATTAAAGGAGCACTAAAGCTTACATGAGAATCGTTTCAAATTCATATATGTTAAAAAAATTGAAAGCAATTATTTGGTCCTGTTCAACAAATCAACGTACACACGCGCGAACGCTTAGTTTTCCTTTTTTAAGCAAATTTTTAGCTAGAATTAGCACCCAAAAAAACACATTTAGGACTCTTGTTTTCGTGAAAAGTTGCGTCGCTACTTTTGAACGAAAAAAGCTAGACTGATTAGCCTACTTAAACATAAAAAGTTTTTAATTTACCAAAAAAGTAGTCGCTACGTAAATTTGGAGCCGTTCTTTACCTTTACTTTACATACGACAGAACCATTACGAGTTGACTACAGTCGGTTCATCAAGAGAAAACAGCTAGAAGTTACAATACTCATTCAACAAGTTGAAAATGACTGAGCTCAACATAAAAAATCAGCTTGATCTCTTACAGACATCCGTTGAGCAGAGAAAAAGCTTCCGAACTCTTTCTTTGTTGATCAACAAAATCAAGGACAGCGTTGAAGAACTAAAGACAAACCTTGACAGCATCATGATAGAAAGAGTAAGCTGTAGTAGCATAAACTTAGTCATGAAACGTCAATCGAACTTGATCTCTCGTCTAGAAAAGTTGGAACTAGAAGTCAACAGTCTCGACGATGATGGTCAATTGAGTCAATCATCAACTCGAGTGCGCGATGACATCAGCTGCGTCCCACAGTCCTCAAGAAGACAACTCGAGTCGCATCAATTAACACCGGTTTCCCAAAACTCAGATCAAAACAACATAACAGTAAGGAACCCTGCCAGCGATGTCTCCCCTCCAGTGCCACCAAGACCGGCGAAACCGTCGTTTTTCCTTCCGCAAGGAGAAAATAAACCCAACCTCCTCTCAAAATTCCTTCAGAGCCACAGACAGTTTGCGCAGGATACTAGAGAATTGACTAGAGAATCAGTAAAACATTTTACGACGGTTGAACAGATAAATCATTCAATGTCGTTGTTAACAGCCCCAACACCAGCATCAACCCTATTATCCAGAGCAAACATTCGGGACAGATTTGTCTTGAGTAATCCTCAATCCCCAGAACACAACGATGTTCTCAGAGAGCAAGAAAACACTTTTAACCAGTTTGCTTCTATTCATCAGCCCTCCATTCCAGTGAATCAAACTGCAGTTTTATTTCCTGTTGAATCTATTGATAACCAGCCGGAATTAATTCACTCATCATTTGGAGAATTGAACCAGTTCTCTAGTTCAAATTTGATCACATCGCCCGATATGCCAATGAAACAACCCGCAAGTGCCACAGTTAAACCGAAAGAAAAGTCTTCTGTTACCTTAAATAACAAAAGAGAAGATCAAAGCATACAACGTCTTGCATTAGATTTACAAAACTCACTTCAACATAACTGCTCAGTTAACAAAACCAATACATACCAAACATCAAGTTCATGCAATTTAATGGAGCAAATGCTTCAGCGTCAATTTCTTTCAGAAAAAGGAACAAATATAGTGACATATGATACCACGCCAAGTCCATATTGTTACGAAGACAGTCGTCACAATCCCCTACATTTTGACAACAATCAAAGTGGAACTGCTCAAACCGTTTCATACACTCAATTTTCAGCTGTTCCAATAAGTGAAAACCAAACTGCGGAAAATTGGCGTCAGCAATGTCGTTACCAACAGTAGCGCAAACAAACGTTTCCCAACAATTTCACAACCCACATTACTCAACTGGAGTTCATTTTAGCAATGGAAATCGTACGGAAGAACCAACCGATGGAATTGTTTTCCGCCAATACAACTCTCAACAATCAAGGTACCAACCTTGTTTGCTGTACATCATCTCAGACACTTAATTTTCCGCTTACTCCGGAAAATCTATTTACAAACTACCAATCAGCCATTCATCACCCCATTACTCAACATATTAGCCAATAAAACGTTTTGGGAAATTCTAAAGAATTCGAAATTGGTCTTTTCCTGGAAAGCAATTGTTTCAGCCACGAACTGAAATACAAACAGAAACAATGCCCCTTGAAAACAATTTTAATTTACAAAAGAGAAACAAAAATTCCAATAAACTTCCACCAATAACAATATCAAATTTCAATGGATACCCACTGAAATACCATGAGTGGATGAACATTTTTTTAAGCCTAGTCCACAATAATACTAGCCTTACAGATACACACCGTATAACATACTTACAGAACTCGGTCGTAGGAAAAGCCAAAGAAATGTTTCAAGCTTAGCCGTGTGACCCACTTTATTACCCGATTGCTTTGAAGGAGCTTATGGATCTTTTTGGTGATCCAACATTGTTGTGAACTCTTTCATCAATCAACTGGAAGCCTGGCGTCCGAACAATGACTACAGCAAACAAAATTTTGTATCTTTTGCTTCTTTTCTCAAACGCTTAGTGCAAGCTCTGAATATTTAGGCTTCAAAGCTGACTTGCAAAGTTCAACATTGATGAAAAAGGCAAAAGAAAAAATTCCACATAATATTCTGATTAAATGGTCAGAGTATACAATAACATCAATTGGTAATCAACCAGCCGTCTCTGATTTTCAGAAGTGGCTTGAATTACAGGCCCAAGTATACGACATAATAAACAGAGAAAATATTAAAAAGCCGTTTAATTATTGGAAAACTTTCGGTCAAAACAATAATAACATTAGCCGAATTAACAACAACAATGATAATAGGAACAGCAATGCTATGAATCAATTTTCTAATAATTCACAAAATAATTGGAAACAGAATTCATTGCACTCAAGTCGCGCTGCAAACCAGCATGGTCAACCACCCTTTCTTCCGCGTAAAGATGCTGATCAGTCAAACAAGTCTTGCGAGAAATGCAAAGGAAGTCACATACTCGCAACATGCCCTGAATACCAGAAATGTGCGCCAGACCAATTGTTTGACAGTGTGAGCAAAAACAATTTCTGCCCGAATTGTTTAAGCAACAAACATTTTAAGCGGTCATGTCCGTCCACAAAACGATGCCAAACATGTAAAAGGATTTCACCACACAACTTTGCATGATCCTTCGAAACAAGTTAGGCAACCCACCGCTGCTTTCTCAACAAGCAATCCCAATCAGCCGACACAAAATCTAGCAAGCCCCCAAACACAGCCATCCTTTCAACCACAAAATCAGAACAAAAGTACTGACACTATCAGCAGTAAAAAGAGCCAGCACAAAAGATATGGTAAATCGTTTTCTGATAAACAACAATCACAGCAACAAAATGTTCAACGCGCTAGTTTGAATGCTTCGAATCCGACCCAAAACTTCAGTATCAACCGAATTACAATTCTTCCTCCTGAATGCTATGAACAACAAAAAATACTACCAGTTTCATTTGTAAACGGAAGTAAAGTGTTTGATACCTACGCCTTGGTCGACCCCGGAGGCCAGTTCACCTTTCTGCTGGATAAAGTTACTAGTTTCTTGAGCTTCCCTGCGAATCACAAGCATCAACAACTCTGCAGTATCTAAACACTGAAAATGAAATGCCACTGTCCAAAATAAGTGAAACAGTGACAGTAACGCCTTTTGACAAAGTCAATCAGCAATTCAGCATTGCAAGAGCCTATAGCACGCCATGTCTCAATGTTTCACCCGCTAACGTTCTTGAACTCAATCAATTATGCGACACCTCCAAGGAACTTATTCACATTTATTTCTCTGACATAGCCAACGGTGCAATAGGCGCCCTTCTTGGTGTCAGTACCTTTGCCTTCACATATCCAGTCGATATAATCCAAGGTAGCAAAAAGCGTCCATTCGGCGTCAAAACAAAGCTTGGTTGGACTCTCTCTAGAGAGTACGAGCTATCTCATTAAACAATGAACGCAAATAAGCCCCCGCGCCAACCATTCATTTACCATGTCCGCCGGACAGACATTGAAGAAGAACCATTGGACGAATTGTTTCAAAGATTCTGGAAAAGAGGACTTGAACGTACATTGCCCGAACAGAATGAAGACAGCTCCCTAGACCAATTAGCAGTGCAAACAATGGAAAATTCAATCGCAATGGTGAAAGATATCAGATTTGCCTTCCTTGGAAACGCGTAAAGAAACTCCAGAATAACTTTTCTCAGCAGTCAGTCAACTAAAGTTTACAAAAACGACTACAGAACGATCCCGGTCTCAATCAGAGGTACAACCAGACACTTCAAACAGACTTGGACAAAAATTTTGTCGAGCCAGGCGAAATTCAAGCACTAACTCTAGAGTCAATATGGTACTTACCTCATCATCCAGTCATTAATCCAAACAAACCCGGAAAATTGAGAAGAGTTGCCAACGCAGCATCAAATTTTCGCGGTGAATCACTGAACTCAAATCTTCTACCTGGTCCCGATTTGCTAAATAACTTAGTTGGAGTGCTGTTGAGATTCAGAGAACACCCGGTTGCTGTTTTGTCAGACATCGAAAGAGTGTTTATGCAAATTGCCGTGAGAAACGAAGACCAGTCTGCTCTTCGTTTTCTTTGGATGATAGACAACTCCATTCGACAATTCCAATTCACTAGATTAATCTTCGGCGCAACATGCTCATCATTTTGGGCAATTTATGTGCTCAATAGATGTACAGAAAACAAAAATAAATTTCCGCAGTTGAAGACCACTTTTATATGGATGACTACATCCAGTCCTTGCCAACAAGTTCAGAAGCCAAAAAGTCATATCACAGACAACAAGATGCCTGAAAAATGGTGGCTTCAGATTGACAAAATTTGTTTCAAACGAACCAGATGTACTCGCTGAAATCTCTTCCGACGATAAAGACGAAACAACAGAGATCATAAAAGTCCTTGGTCAAAAATGGAACATATCAACTGACGATTTTGCCATGTTTCCCCTACAACAATTTCCTAAAGATGCAACCTTGTACACACAAAGAAAAATATTCAGTTTGGTATCTTCAATCTTCGATCCCTTCGGTCTGCTGTCTTCTCTGACATTTAGAGTAAAAATAGTTTTGCAGCAGATTAGGAAATTTGGAAGAGAATGGGATGGTTTGATACCACAAGAACTACACAATGCCCTCCAGAAAGTCCTAAACAGCTACTTTGCCATGCCCGAAATCCGAATACCAAGAACTTTTCACAATTTCAGTAAAACCACAAGCAGCCAATTTTATATATTTGTGGATGCCTTAATGGCAGCTATGGCAGCCGTTGCTTACCTCCGCACAACTAATAGTCAAGCCACTCCGCCACAAGCGTGTTTTCTTATGGGAAAATGCAAAGTCGCTCCCATTATGCAAATGAGCGTGCCAAAAATGGAACTCGAAGCCTCTGTTATAGGAGTGCGCCTTCTACAACTGATCCAAAGAGAAATGACAACGACAAATGAACAAAATTTTCTCTGGTCTGACAGTCAAGTAGTTTTGGACTTGATAGCCTCAAATAAGAAGCAAAACGTTTTTGTTTCAAACAGATTGCAAGAAATTCATAAAAGTTCTTTACCCCAGCAATTGCATCACATCTCAAATTATCTCAATCCCGCCAATCACGGAACGCGCGGTCATGAGACAAACGAAGTTCAGCAGAAACGGTTAGATCGACCCCAATTTCTTTGCGAAAACGAGTCGACCTGGAATGAGATAAACAAACCACGCGCAACTTGTGCGGCAGTCACGAGAACTCCCAAGACAATTTAACCTATAGTCTATTCGAGTAAGTTTTCAACATGGAACAAACTTCTCCTGACAGTTGCAACAGTTTTCAGCCTAATTCATCGTGCAAAGAAAATGCGAAAGAACAATCACCAATACACAACTGAAGACATTCAATTATCAAGAAGCTATCTCCTGAAATTATCTCAAGACAGTTTTTTCCATTCGACCGTTAATTCCTTACAACGTTCCAAGTGCAAAATACGATGCCTAAATCCGCTGTTGGATGAGAACGGATTACTCAGATCTTGTAGTCGATTGCAGTATGCACCAACATAACTGGATTTGGAAAAAGGTCCAAGAATTTGGCACGCCATGGACAAAATTGTTCGTTTGTACTTGGAACATGCCCATCAAATATGTATTCACCAGTCCGCAGAACTAAAAAAAGCCTTCATTCAACAACGTTACCATGTGATTGGCCTTCGGAAAGCGTTAGCAAGCGTACGATTTCATTGTTTCTTATGTCGACGCTTTGACACGAAAAACATTCAAACAATTATGGCACCGTTACCTAGTTTTCCAACAGCAAAAACACAGTTCCCTTTTGCTAATTCTGGTGTAGATTTCTTTGGACCCTTATACATTGAAGATTCCAAAGGCGTTATAGATAAACATTATGGTCTGATATTTACATTCATGGTGACGCGTGCAGTTCACTTAGAAACTTGTCCAGGCCTAAACACAGATACGTTTCTCAATGCCTTCAGAAGATTTTGCAATCGTCGATGCCAGCCCCAACTTCTCTACAACGACAACGGGAAAACTTTCGTTGGCGTTTCTGAAGAACTGAAGAAAACTGTTAAAGCCTTGGACAACGACAGAATCTACAGAGCTTTAGCAGTAGCCAATACAACGTGGAAATTCAATTCCCCAAACGGCCCTCATTTTGGCGGTGTCTGGGAGCGTTTGATCCAGAGCGCCAAAAGAACGCTCCTCCTCATTCTAGAATCCAGAAGACTCTCTTTTGACACTTTCCTAACAATCATGGTGGAAACAGAATCAATCCTCAACTCCAGACCACTGACTAACGTTGCTGAGCAGCCTGACAACGAGGAACCTTTGACTCCAAACCACTTTCTTATCCAGCGTCCCTTCAAAAGCTTGCTACAAGGACAGTTTGGAGACCAGCAACCTGCAAGCTTGTAAACATGGAATAAAACGCAGAAGCTGATGAACCATATATGGCGACGCTTGGTGAAAGAGTATCTGCCAACCCTTAGCCGACGGTCAAAATGGTCAAACAGCAACGATCGACCGCTTAAAGTGGACGACATTGTTTGGGTGTTGAAAAACCCAACACCAAGAGGCATTTGGTCACTGGGAAGAGTCATGGAGACAACGCCAGGACGAGATGGAGAAACACGAGTTGTTAAGGTAAAAACGGCTTACGGCACGTTCGTTCGCCCCGCTTCCGGTCTCGCACGCGTTTTTTCTCCGTAGTTTTATTTTCGATTTTTCTCGCTCCGGTTTTAGGCAACGTGAGTTACCCCTTTCCCACAAATTGATGTACTGATGATATTGACAACATTTCAGCCTACAGTTTTAGAGCCAATTTCAAAGAAGATGACAAAGGACTTCAATTGATGCCTCCAAAACCCTTGATGCCGCCCTTTGTGCCCTTGCAGCATGTTGCCAATGTTATTGCAACTTTCAAGATGATTCAAATAAACCGCCAAAATTGCAACAAAAACTTGACTCTTTTGCCCAACAACGTGAAACTTAGACGTGCTCTTTTAACGAATGATTAGACTAGAGATATGTTTTAAAACAGCTGAGAAAAACCGTTCCGGAGCTTTACAATATAATATATATATATATATAGATATCTTTCAGCGAATATTTCTAAATCTACTTGTACATGAAACACAGGTGCAATAAAGCAAGCATATGACCTAGTTACTCCATCCTTTCCAGACCGTCCTATTGTACCCATAGATATCAGTTTATATACATGGCTCAGAGGTCTTTAAGAAAATATAATTAAGAGCTTTGCCATTATTTTTATACCTGCTGGTACATTAGATACAAAATCAAAGACTTCAATGGTAGATTTTGTTACTTGGTTTTCTAGTTAGAATCTTTAGCAATATTCTATAGCAATTGTTATGGCTTCTAATGTCAAATATTTAATTGCCATATAATTTTTGTTAAAAACAACTTTTTTTCTATTGGTGTCGAAAAATTTAGTTGGTAGATATTTTTTGAAAATTGACGTTAATTTTGAAGCATTTCCTTGCATAAGAAGGATAAACTTGTTCAATAAAAACTAACTTTTAGAAACAATGTAAAATTGCTCTTCAGGAGAACTTATAGGAAATATGCTGAAGAAATGAAAAAACCCCCGAATGCCGCCGAATACAATGATATATATATATATATATATATATATATATATATATATATATATATATACATTAAAATATATAAAAAGTGCGGTCTAAGTTTTGGATGTTCTGTGTCCAGGTGAACTGAAATTCTGATAAATATACTGTTTAAATTGTTTTGAAAAAAAATTAACTTACATTGCTGGTGCCAAAATTTTCTTGCCAATCCAATTGAATACTTAGAATACATGATTTTTGTTCATTTTTTGTTATTTAAATTAATTGTTTTAACACGCTTGATAATTTTCTGACATTTTGATAAATTTTAAAGGTTTTCTGCTTATTCATTCTTTTCAAAAAAAGTTTTAGGGTTAATTTGGATAACATACAGTTTTAAAAAAAGTTGGTACAATTTTGGAATTTTTTCAGCCTTTTTTGTAAACTAGTTTTTGGAATCTATTTTGTCCAAGAAGTGTCCATTTTGGACGCGTTCACTGGCCAAAAAATGGAGCGGAGGTCTTTATGTTTAGGGGTTAAAACAATATATATGTTTTTCGAGTCAGTTCAAATTGCTGGACAAACCAGGCCGCACAGAACCACCAACTACTTGATAGGTAATCGAAAAGTCCAATGGTCCTAATAAGGTGATGCCAGTAGCAGTTCTAAAAAACTTCCTAAGGAACGAGATAGTGAGATGCTAAAGTTGCAAGGGAATACAACAAAGGTCAGCTTAATACTTAAAAGAAACCAATTTTTCGTTATTGTCAATTTATTTGTGTCTAAAACAATGCTGATAACGTTTCATTTCATTTTACTCAAACTTTTAACTTCTGAAATAAAAATGGGAGTTAAATTTCGAGATAATTTTTTAACGATTTTCTTAGTCTTACTGTTAGTTGTTTAGGACTACATTCACTAACCACGTTTGCGCTTTTTAGGTGCCGGGATTTTTTTTTCTTTTGACTTTTTATGTTGCATTCCGATCTGTATCTACGTTAATTTTTTTAAACATTTCAAAAACGTGTAAGTCTTTGATCGAATGGTTTTATATTTTTTCGCCGTTTCAATGTCAATTCCGTTTCTTTTTTTTTTGAAGATGAAACATTTGTTTTTTCTTGTTTTTGCTTCTAGTGGGTGCTGTGTTGTCGTGCTACTAGTTCTATAGACTAAAACACCAAAGCTTCGTATTTGTTGCACGTAAACTTTTATGGTTGTCAGAAGCTGTGCAGTTGTTAAAATTGATTTTAAATTATAGGAAAATTTTGACAGTTTTTTAATATAATTCAAAAATATGCCGATTAAAATTTAGTTTTTCATCAGTTTGTACTCGTAAGTTAGAGACGTTTTCTGACTGATCGCTTTATTTTTTCATTATTAACTATGGGTTTAAGTTATGTATGGGTGATAAGGTTTTGATATTAAAATGGGGTTAAATTTTTTTGGTTGAAAGAAAGTAGAACCAGTCACCTATGGTCTTTAATTCTACATTTTAGGTCTTTAATTCTACATTTTACGTTGTTTTCTCATTTTGTCTTCATTAAAATTTTGGGTCGACACGTCAAGCACATGGATAAACAGTAATTTCGTCTTCTATAGCTGTCAAACCTTAACTGATTAAAAGATATTGACTTCTTTGCTTTCTGTTTCATCTTGCCTTGCCATGTTATAGATTGAATCAGTAATACTTAGTATGAGAACATAACATATTCGTTGGCTGATCTCATTCGAACTTGAAGAGTGACCTTGAAGTAAAGCCTCTGATTTGATTTGTTTGCTCTTTGCTTGAATTACTAGTGATACAAAACAGATAAGGATTGACTTCTGTGTCATATGTTGTGACAGTTTTCTGGTTCGTTTCTTCTGGTTACTATCACTCCTCTTCTTACATATTTCTCTTTCATCTCTCCAGGTGAGAAATTTGAGATTAGCTCTTCTTTTTTGCACAACAATCTACTTTTTTGCTTTGATTAATTATTCATTGTGACGTAGGCTGTAAAGTCTTTTTAGAGGCTTTCAAAAGATAAATCATGTCTTTTGTGGGAGCAGGCATCTTGTTTGCAGAATTTAATAATTCATTGTTTCCTTGTAGAAATAAAATCATGCGCAGCTTGTATCTTTAAATGCCTTGATCATGCACTGGGCCACAATGACTTAATTTGCCGATAATTTATCGATCGCAATCAATAATGACATTGCCGCTTCGAGTCATGCAAAAATAATTGTTTAAATTTTAAGGGTCAAACAAATGGGCCTATTGACGTGCGGGCGGAGGTTATGTTCTGACCCTCTCTTGTACCCAAAATTTACTAATGAGGCACCCTTCAAATAACAATTTCTGCGCCTCAAATTTGTTTTTTTTTAAAGGGTCTATCACAAACAACTTTATCAACTTTGAATCGCTTTTTCCAAGCTGATAAAGTATGAATGTAATTCGCATCTTGACTTTTGTGACTCACGATGCCAGCAGTAATTACAAAAAAGTAGTTCTATTTGTGTGCAAATTCACGTAAATTTATCCTCTGCATGTTTAGAAAGTAGAAATATTTTCTTTATACACTACAGTTTATCTAAAAACTTAACCGTTGGCAGACTTGACGGATGTCATTTTGCAACAGATTACGTTTCATTTTGGATGAAACTAGGGGGGGTGTGTAATGTGCGTGCGCACGTAATGTTCCAAACACATCGCATCATCATAACCCTTTTGCACAAAGAAAATATATAGTAGAACTTCATAGTTTCTGAAATGATTAGCTCCTGAGAGGTAAAATATTTGAATTATTATTGTAAAATGTTTGAATTATTATTTTACTTGATCAATAAAAGCGAGATTTTTTAAAATGATTAAATCAACTGCCCGAAAAAAAAAATTACCCCAAAGTCTACAAACCTCAATTAATCAGAAGAGCACCGTTGTAACATATTTCTGTGCTAGGTAAGGTATCAATATCAAGGATTTAACGATTTCAAAAGCAAAGACAACAAGAACAAGGTTTTTCACTTTTCGTGAAGAGAACTCAATACATCATCTAGGGTACAGCAGAAATGAATCACCGGAAAATTCACATCTCTTTTGAAATGAATTTTAAACTCAACAATAACGCGGATACAGAGACATTTTCATTTTTAGGGAGAAAAACCGAAAATAACAAAAATGAAAAATTGACATCTACTGAATCCAAAAAATGCTTGAATTCACATGCCACATTTCCAGGAACAAAAATGTCTTTTAACAATGGAATTCGTTACACAAGATGACAAAAAAATGAGGTTGATAAGCAAAACTGAAAACTAAAAGGTTTTTTTTAGAAGGTTGAGGAAGATAACAACCTAATGTAAATTTCGCATAAGATAAAGCGTGTTATGGCTTGACAGGAAGCTCTTCATGTTTAACGTAGCATGGCTAGAGAAATGAAGCTTTGAGGAGCAGAAAGAACATGAGAATGGGTTATATGAGATGCCCAAATTCATGGGCTTAAGACCAGTTGGTTTAACATTTAGCACACCAGGCTCGCAATAAAGAGATGCTGGCTAAAATCCAGCACTGGGCCATTTTCAAAGTAGTTCTGCCTGCTTAGATCCCCTAACAGTTTTCAACATGAACCTGCAAGAAACTTTCAACATGAGAATTGAAACATGAAAATTGTAACATTCGAGGTATCTGCCACAACGTTTTTGTTTTCTTATTTTTTGCTTTAGCGTAAAGGCGTAAAAACAATTGTGAAAGAATAATTAGACACGCTTCACCTGTCATTAGAACTAAGAAACATAAGTATGTCATTTGAATTCGGTGTCATATTCGCACCAAGTTACAGTAATTTTGTGTTTGATCCTGAGTATTTTCGGAATACCAGAAAAGTCGGGGTTAAAAATGGAAAAAAATACTTAAACGAATCGCTTGTTAAGAAAAACTCCTGACTGAATTTCAAATTTGACTTGATTAATAAACCGAAGAAAAATTAGATTGCGGTTCTGAGAATTCCAATCGTCCTGATATCTCATTAAAAGGAACCGTTATTTATGACAGCTTCGACAGTATTTATGGCAGGTAAATAACCAAACAAAATTTCACAGACAAGACAACAATTTCTGCGTTGCACAATTGTGAAAACATCACTGAATCTGTTTTTACTTGAGCCGTCCACTTTTATCTGAGGTGTTACGATATTTTTGTTCACCAGTCAAAATAACGAGCAATCACTCATCCGTAAAAAAAGTGTTGAATTTCAAAATTTCATCATAACCAAGAGGTATTGATTTCTGTTTGATCCGAGAGCACAAATGACGGATGCCGAAAAAATTAGAGGGAAATAGAAATAGTTTCTGAGACTTTTATAGTGCAACCCTCTTGACAAAAAGCCATGGTAATTAAAAAGCCAACATCTGAATTCATTGCTTTTTTTTATTTGACGAAAACGAGAAGAGGAAGTAACGTTGATTAGGGAATAGATTTTGCATAGGAATTGAGTGATATATTTTTTGGTAGATTTGATTAAGATAGTTAACTTTTATTTACTAGAAATTACTTGAGTACATTGTACTATCAGGAGATAACGTTTTTCAAGTTAAATCTAAATAATGAAATAATTTACTAAATTGAGGAAAAGGTAAAATATACTTACTACTAGTTTCGCTTTTTTTATAAAAACTTTTAGCATTATTATTTTACATACCATCTTTAAATTAGTAATTATCCCACAAATTAAAGTTTTTTATGAGATTTGGGTTAAATCGAATACAAAAAAAGTAAAATGTCCAAAAAATACAAAAAGAATATAGGTTAAAGTTGAAGGTTTAGGACTTAAAGAATACAAACAGTAATCTCGGTAAGCTCACAACTAATGAAGGAGCCCAATAATTTCCTTTTCCGGAGGCATAATTTTAATTTTAACTGTCATTGGCATTTTTTGGTACAAAACGGGACAACAATCGCTGAAATTGCCTGATTCTTAGTCAAATTATTTAATTTTGTCTAAATTGGCAAAACCTGGGTTCAAAATAAGCAATATATGGTCGTCCAAACTTAGGATCTTAAGGTTGATTAACATATAAGGTAAGAATAATCACGTATTATTATCTAAATTCAACATACTTTTTGTACCTAAAATCAGAAATAGACATGTCTAGTTATCCTAAAAGTAATTGAAATTACAATAAAATGTTAAAATTCGCAAAAACTGCAAACTTCGATAGCGTTGAATAAATTTTGTAATTTATTTATTTGAGGTTCATTGGCAGGCTTTTTGATGATGCCAATCAGAATTCAAACGACTGAATTTAATATCATACGATTGAATTTTACTATATATCCAAATTTAGAAACTCAGTGATTTGGTGAGTGAAATGGCATGACATATTCAATAATTCTCTTATTTCAAGACTGATTGAATGCTTCGTTGCTAAAGACCTCCGATTTCGAGGATAGCTGGCGGCCAGGGGAAACCAATCCAAAAAAATTCGAAAATCAGTCAAGGAATAGAAAAATGATTTTCCACGCGAGGAAACAAATTAGAGACAACAGAGGGCAAGGTACACCAATATTGGGTGAGAAGAGCATATGACTGTTGTCATGCTAGGCAAGCAAATTTGTTACCGGCGGATTTTGACACTGATTATGTTCGGAACCTGCCCCACATAACATTGAGAGTTCCAGTCGATCCGCAAAACAGAAACTTGAACATCACGAGCTAGATACAATTGAGCTAATTATTATCCTGAATTTTACCCTGAATTTTTTTATAGTAGCGTTACAGTTGTGGAAGCTATTTAAACTGCTCCACTCTCTTAATTCTTGGTTCCGAAAGAAATTGATTCTGTGAAGGATCAGCAATTAAGTTCATACTCAAAATAGCTGCTGCAAATGCTTATTACAACGATAACAATTATAGATACTGCTACAAAGATCCTTATTTTATAAAGATTAAAATCGGAGTGAAATGATTGGGGGGTTAAAAGATAGAGGGGTTAAATGATACAGGGGTGAAAAAATCGGGGTTAAATGATAGGGGGTTAAATGAATAGGGGTGAAAGAGGGTGACACCAGATAAACTATCAGCGAGAAGCACCAAAAACGACATTTTTTTTTTGAAGTTGTGTTTGATAAAACTGCATATAGTAACTTAAACCTCGAGCCATTAAACGAAAAACAGGAACCACATTTTTGGCCTATAGCGGTACTTTTGGTGGCAAACCAACAATTTTCATTAGAGTGGAAGAAAACGGAGCGTTAATTTTAGAGAAAAAAATATAAATTGTAATAATTGACTGTGGTATTTATTGTAATAAATGACTGTGTAATAATTGACTGTCTTTGCTTGTGAAATTGAAGTCAGCATTTGATCTGAAACTCGATTTACCACCGGATTTACTAAATATATTGTTGTGGCTACATTGAACCTGTGCGGTTGAATCGCGAAAATATTGGTGGCAGAGAATAGAAAACACGCACTGAACACTTAAGATCTGTCTACAGAATTCCTGATTTTACTTTGAAACTTAGTCAATTTAATGCCTATTGCTCAGCTGGGAAAACGTATAAAAAAGTTTGCAGACAGTCCAACGGAATCAATAGAATAAATTAAGGTCAATTAGAATTAGGGTTCAATTAAATAAATAGAAATTAACAGGCAAACATGACCTTAATTAACAGGTTAAATTAAGGTCAATTAGAATCAAGGTTCAATTAAATAAATAGAAATTAACAGGCAAACATGAAATTTCCATTTTGTTTTAAATTAAACACAAATCCGAGAAACAGTTTTTAATTTCTGTACAGAAAATTTTAAAAAATATTGTTTCAATTGCAAATATCATTAAAAAGCTATTGTATTTGAAGTTGAATTTTGGTTAGCGGCTTTAACCCGATGAGGGTAGATATACCTAAAGCATTGGTTAATTGAACGTACTTAATTGATTGATATTTGAAGGAACTAAGTACAGAATTTGAAATATTAGCAATGGTAGCGTGTTAGTTGCTTCAATTCACGAAAATCCAGTTGAAGTTTAAATTGTTGAGCCGTTTCCGTTGATCTTGCCTCTATGGAAAGAAAATGATATCAATTGCAAATATATGAGACGTTTCAGCAGGTTACTATACTGCAAAATAAAATTGAAGCTAAAGAAATTAACAAGGAGGCTCGCTAATGTACGTTTGGACATAAAGTTCTGACCCCGCTCAGCCAACCTTTTTGAATAAATTGTTCACCAAATTGCGAAGAGATGAAAAGCTTAATTCAAATAATTACTTGTTCGAAATTAATTGGTGTATCCATTTAAAAAATCGTTTTTCACGAAATACAATGGAAGATCTTGAAAGCTTTCAAAAGAGAATCTTGAACTGGATCTTTCTATGGTAAGAAGAAAAGTTATGGTTCAAGAAACATATATCGATTCACTTGTTTCAACAATGCAATGACCCGCTGATCACATCCAACATTTTAGAAGACTTGATTAACCATAAAATATCACTTTCCTGCAAAAAAATGAACAAGGCAGAACAAGAGAGAAGTGAGAACTCGGGAAATTCAAAACCGATAAGGCGAGAGGCAAAAATGTCCTTGTAAAAAGCAGACCTGGAAAAATTTCTGCAGAGAAAATTGATTGTATATAATATCCTTGGGGCATAGTGGAAGTTTTTGCAGTCAAGATTGTTGGAGACCAAGACATCTACATGATAACTGTGATGCGACGGCCCAGGTTGTTAGAATTACAAAAATATAACAAAAAGGAACTGGGAGATATACCTTTTAAAAAAGTAGAAAACCCCCAACAACATTATAAAAATCAACATTTACAAAAATTTTGTTAATTTCACAAACATAGTTCATGTTTCCTGCTTAACGTAAACAGAGAAGTGAATGTTATCGTAACGTTTATAAACAAGCAGTTTAAGCAATTTTGCAATATGAACGTTCACTGTCTTCGGTACGTTGATCTGCGTATACTTTAGATATTATTGACAGATTTTTGTCTTTTGCATTTTAGCCCTTACTGTGGTACTGTGGTAGTTTGTGAGGGGTATGTTTTAAAGTTATATGACCAGCAATCTATCGTGCATCAATGAAAAAGTTCCTCTTTTTCTTATTTTGTTGAGAATTAGGCTCCATTTTTTATTTAAAAAATCTTTTTCCAATTGGAACTTTTATAATAGATGCATCATAAACATCTTCGAAGAGAGATGTTTTTCATTGAAATAAAATTTTGATGGAGCATCTTTTGCTTAGCTTTTCGACATAGTTTGGATCTGCATAAAAAGTTGTCGAAACTTGTTAGCGTGTTGTTTCCGTCGGATATTTTCCGCAACGTTGTGTTCTGTAATCATTAGCAAAACTGAAGCCTACATACAGAAAGGTCATATTTTCAATTTTTTATCAGAAGAATCAGTAGGTTGTGTGCCATTCGACATAGAGGCAGAGGAACAAAACTTATAGCTCTATCAATTTGCTTTTGTCCAAGTGATCGTTAGTAATCCAATTTGTTGCTGAGACCTGTATTTTTCATTTTTAGCCATTTTAGTCTTATTTAAGAGCCATGAGCATGAAAAATAGTAATCATTTTAACTAAATATCCAGTATAGGAGTTCAGGTTGTTTCCCCAAGTTGTCTTAGGTGATACATTTCGTTTAAATAGGAAAAGAAGCTATAGTTGTTTTAAAAACTAGTTGGCTATAGTTTTGATTCCACTTAAAAAAAGGTGGGACCATTAAATTCCACTCATCAGGATGTCCGCAATGTATTTGAAATTTTAACCTAGACTTTCTGAAATCTTCTCTTCAAGGTTATACTAAACGAACAGATATAATAAGATGATAGGATGTGGATTGTTGTAGAATGTGACACAAAGTTTTGCGTTAGATGCAATCTTAAAAGGGATTTTTACTAGAATCTCACGAAATGCTTTTTCATTTTTGTCACTAGACCCCAGTTCATTGATATTAGCATTTTGGAGATAAAAAATTTAAGTCAGCAGTATTCTTCTCAAACGTTTTGGCTACTGCTCGCATACTCAGAAAAAAAAATTGTTCTCAACTAAAGACAAATATACATCGACAAAAAGGTGAGTTTATTCGTTTAGGTGAAATTTGCTGATTCTGAGAACTTTTGCTTTTCGTCAATTCGAACAATTAGTCAGATAAAAAGATAAAAACATGTATTTTTACGGTTCGATTTTTTAGTTTACTTTGAAGTTTTCCTTCACTTTCTTTCATTTGTCCTCGAAATGGGATTATTCATTTTTTGTTTCGTTCCCGAACTCAATTTTGCTAACATCCAACTTTTGAAACAAAAATCAGAAGATGAGAATTAAAATTTTTTGTCCGTTCCCTCACCTCAATCGCGTCCCGCCAGTTGAGCTTGGTTCGCCGTTGCCTGAAGTAAAGCGCTGCAATTGTTGTTAATTTTCTTTTTTGCTGCACTGATCAATTAATTTCCAAATGAATGCTTTTGAGGATCCAGAAAATTCATTTACATGCTATCCGACAAATGAATGCAAATGTTGACAGTTATTTATTCTTTTGGTTAATTTTCTACAGGTCTGCCCGACAGAGGTGAATTTTCATTCACTACACGTTATTTCATGAGCCAAGCAGTACTTTAAAATCCAACCCAATAGAAATTTGGACGCCTTTTGTGTATTTTTTTGCGGTTCACTCGACAGTTCGATTTTTCTTCTGAGCTGTCTTCCAGTATTTTCTATACAATCATTACCGAACATTTTTCTGAATAAACAGTTTTCGTCCAGTTTCCTTAACTGAATCGTAAAGAATACACAAAATTTTTGCACAAAAGTGGTGCATCGGAACTGTTTGTTTAGTGTCTTTTCCACTTGGTATTTCTTGTGATGGATTGGAGCACAACTGTAATAATTTGATAGGTTTCCTGTATCACTTGGTTTCCTATACGTCTTGAAAGTTACTTTTTCCATTTGGTCCACGTTCACACTATGGAAACGAGGTCCACAGTTTTGTCAGATATTTTCGGTGTGATCTCAAGGTCAGTCATTTTGGCTGTGCAGACTATATCGTCGAAACAATTTTTCGAATAGATTCCGTTCTGTAGTAGTTGTCCATTTTGGCATCTTTTCAGAATGACTGCAGCTACATACTAGATCTTTTTTCTTCATGCATCTCTTTGTTAATTGTGTTTGATTATAGATTTTTGCTTTTACTTTGTTCACAAATGTAACCGTACATAATTTGAACAATTTATCAAATAATCATTACACTTTTTTACATTCAAATTGCCAAACAAATTAGACTCTTTGTTCCAAAGTTTTTCAAAATTTGCAGTTTTTTGTTTCCATTTCCTGATCAAGTTTTGCCTTCAATCCTTGTTGACGTTTTTGAAGTTTTGGGGTTGAGGAAACCAAAAACTGTTTTTTAACCAAACTATATGCGAAATTTGAAACTCAAATTTGCAAGTGAACTAATATTTTAATGTCAGTTGCGCCCACAAATCTTATTGAGCGTTTCTAGTTGCCGTTCGGACCTATTTGATTTTTTCACAAAGAAATCAATGCGCCCCGTTTCATTTGTTCCGGAGAGTCCTTATCGTAACAAAAGCATTCTTGACTCAAATTTCAGAAAAGGCATTGGTAGCTAAAATCAGAACTTCCATTCTAGTAGCAAGACAAAAACTTAAAACTCTGTAGTTTGACTCGAATAAGCATATTGTATCAATAGACGTGAAAGCGTAAGTTAATTCTCCCGTCATGGAAGCCATCGAAGTTTCCCTGTGGTGTCTCTACACAATTGAAAACCCTTCCGACATTACAAGATAGACACTTAGGCTCCTACCAAAACCAGCAGTTGCAAATTTTTGTTTTAATAGCAATAATAGCCGGTGCTGTCTAACAATGGACGCTTCCCTGGCAGTTATCTTGGCCAATATTTAGATGAAAAATTTTGAGGATAAACTTTTGAAATTAAACTTTTGGAATTGTTACTGTTCTGTGGTAGTTGTCCATATTGGCAACGTTTCATAATAACTGCCGCTGAATAATAGATCTAACTTTTTTGGTTATCCATTTTTGCTCAAAATTTTTCTCCACTGTAGATGAACATACGAGTGCAAGGAGAGTTTTATTGTCAATTCAAATTGATTTTGCTTACTAAAACCATAAGTTATCGAATTTGCGTTCATTGTCAGCTTGACCTAAAACTGATGCACAATCAGTTAAAAAAAATACAAAATTGTTATGCTTGTTATACTAGTCTTTGGCCAAGCTCATCATTTAACTCTGCAATTTGAATTGAAATAACAATGAATTAATAAAATTTTTACAATTTTACCGGCATTCATAACTTTTTTTACATTTGAAATACAAAAACACAACAATTTTGTTCCAGAATTTTCAAAGTTTCGGGTTATTTTGCTTGCTTTTCACAAGCAAGCTTTCACCCCCATCCTTGCCGTTGTTTTCATTGAGTTTTACGGTGTAGTTGAAACTGCAAAGTAACAGTTACCACTTTTTTAAATTCTGAAAGTCAAATATGCATTTGAACTAATATTTATATTAATTTTAATTGCTCCCACGATATTTATTAAGCAAATCTAGTTTCCGTTTGAAACTATGGGTTTAGATCACATAGAAAAAAACACCAACGAAACCCCCACTTTTCTGTTCCGCGGGTTCTTTATCTTGACTTAAATAATCTTTTGACTCGATTTTTAGAAAAAGCTGAGGGAGCTAAAATACAAACTTCTTTTTTGGTAGCTAGACAAAAACTTGAAACTTTTTGGCTGGAGCCAAATAAGCAAATTGTATCAATAGATGTTAAAACTTTAACTAATAATTCCGTCTGGGAAGCAACTCAAATTGCCCTGCGATGTGACACCATTGACACACGTCCCGATGTTGCAAGATCAACAGATAGGATCCTACTAAAACTGGTAATCACAAAATTTTGTTTTTAAAAGTAATGAGTAAGTAAATCTGGGAGCTTACAATAAAATGTTAGTTAACATTAGCCATGTTAATTTATTCGAAAATTGCATTCAAAAAAAGAGCGTTGAAATTTTCTTAACCCGACCCAGAAATGTAGAGAGTAACACAAAACAGACAAGATCATAGATCCAAATTGAGGTCCGAAATGAAACCCAATTTTAGTAAATTTTTGTTTTAACGATAAAGAAGCTTCCGAGAATTTCTTATTTTACTGCTTTGCTTCTTGATTGAATTGAATTCACGTTAAATTTGAATAAATGGATTTTAAATTGCATTTTCTTGATTGCATTTGTGATTGCTATTGCGATTTCCACATTTGCGTGTGATGCCACAAATACATTTGTTTTCCTGTGTGCAGACTACAAAATCAACGTCAAGTTGTTTTAGACACTGTTGTTGTACATAATGTACATGAGAGTTTCTAATAATTTGAATAAATTTTTGCACTAGGCTCTCCAGAGTTTTTCTTCCGTGGAAAAATTATTTCAGTTCTCACTAGTCATTTTTTGCTGATGTGCAGTTCCACACTGCTATGTTGCTGGGTCGTAGTTTCCTGAATATTCACGTTTTGACAGTTCCACGTCGTATTTATCTTCTTTCAAAGCAATAAGGTACAGTAATTTAAGCATTTCAAAGGACTGGGAGGAGGGAGTACCATTAAAGTTAAAAGTCTCTTGATGTTTTTAAGTTTCTTTTAAAATTCAAGCGGTCGCATTTTTTGCAGATTTTCGATTTTATTTACTTGCGTTGTGTTGGTAGCCATTACTATGAGCAGTAATTTTTTTTATTTTTTCAAGGTTTTAAAAATTTTTTTGAAACGTTTTTTTACTGTGAAAAATGCTCATAATCTTGTTCGTCTCCTGTATAAGCAGTTTTCATTCCCAGCAAATTTTGCCGAAATTTGAAGCCCTAAGTTGCGTTGATTCTTCAGCTGATTTAGCAGATAGTGGTCAATAGACGATGCTATACGTTCCTTGAATTTTAAGAGCTGCGATTTGTAACAACTAAGTGTCATTTGCTTTTCTGTTTAACAAGCTGGCAAATTTGAAATTGCCTCCAAATCCATTAGTTATTCAGGCTAACCACTGATAAACATGATGAAGAAAACAAGTCCTATTTGTGAACCAGTGTGAGACCCAACTGGTAATTTCTCGCAAATCAGATACCTCGCTGTTAATATTCGGCATATTGTTACCGGTTCGTTAGATATAATGGAATTGATTCAATTAATTTTCCTTCACGGCCGATGGTACAAAATTTCTGTATCAGAACGTTATGCGACGCCGTGTCAAAAGCTTTCGTAATGTCAATATATAAGATACCTAGGTCTTTGACTGCTTCATTGCCAACTTTTTTGTATACTGTATCCAGAATAACAAGTAGCTGAAATCTGGCCGATGGGTTTCTTCTGAAATTCAATTGATTTTCACAGAAATGGTGTCGTACAAGTTCTTAAACTTCATCAAAAATTATTTTATAGAGAGCAATGGATATGCAATTTAGAAAATTTATGAGTAGAAATCGATTCATATCCGACTTCCTCATGCCTTTAAAAACTGGTGTTATCCCACCTAATTTTCAGTATTTGGGATATTAACATCGGATTTCATGCTAAAATTTTAGTTCAAATCATAACTTTGACAAATCAAAATTTTTGGATAAGAATAGGGCAAAAGTTCTTTTGTGCATGACAAAACAAAATTTGAAAAACCCCACAGGAGGGATACTAAGCGTTTAGGGCAAATTCGATATAGCAAAAGAAATACAAAAACATGGCCAAAATCGAAAAATCCAGAATAGGAATATTTTTATAGAAACTGATAACTAAAGCTTGAGCCAATGCACGGAGGGTGCATCATACGCAGATTTAAGAGGAGCTCCTGAACAATCGGATTTCATTGCCCCTATTATTGAGCTTCTGTGACGTATTAGATTGCTGCTGCCAAAGACGTGGTTTAAGTGTATTTTTAGGTATAAAAAATCAAACAGTTACAAACCCTATCTTGCATACTTGAAAGACCTAAATAAGGTCATTTAGCTAAGAGCCAAGAATTTGCTAGCGGTACCGTTTGACAAGTCTGCGGTTTCTATGTGATGAAGGTGTCAACGTAAAAAGAAAAAATTGAAGATGTGCTAAACGTGGACCAGTTCCACAAAATCAATAGAGCAGTAAATGGAATCGTGATGAGAACTTTAAAAGAAACCGATAGAAAACAGTCCGCAACAATTGATGAACCAGGGTGAAAATAGTGACAAAACTTATCAGAGACTCGGATCAGCTGGTTCACAACCTGCGAGGCTTTATTGCCTAGCAAAGGTTCACAGAAAAGATACTCCTCTTCGACTTCCTCTTTCGATGCCTGGTAGCAGTTATGAAAACGTGAACAGATTTCTGGAAGTTTTTTTTCCTAAAACTACCGGGTTGAGACCTTGAAATCAGCTCTCAAGAAGCCAGAGAAGCTTCAGAATCACTTTCTGTTGAAGATAACTCTAAGAGAACTCTACTCAAGCAACCTAGTGCCAGAAATCCATGTCCGCAATGAAAAGTTCATTAAAGCTAGAGGTGACAAAAGTTCATTTTTATTGTAACAGGATCTATTATGTAAAATCAGATGGTCTAGCTATGGGTGTATCAGTGGCTATAATACTGTAAAAGCATTCTTGACTCAAATTTCAGAAAAGGCTTTGGTAGCTAAAATCTGGACTTCCATTCTGGTAGCAAGACAAAAACTTAAAACTCTGTAGTTTGACTCGAATAAGCATATTGTATCAATAGATATGAAATTGTAAGTTAATTCTCCCGTCATGGAAGCCATCGAAGTTTCCCTGTGGTGTCTCTACACAATTGACAACCCTTCCGACATTGCAGGACAAACACTTAGGCTCCTACTAAAACCGGCAGTCGCAAATTTTTAGCAATAAAATTTTAACGTTTTAAAAACAATAATAGCCGATGCTGTCTAACAATGGAGATTTCCCGGCAGTTATCTTGGGCCCTATATAGATGAAAATTTTTGAAGATAAACTTTTGAAGATAAACCTTTGGAATTGTTACTGTTCTGTGGTAGTTGTCCATTTTAGCAACTTTTTATAATAAATTCCGCTACATACTAGATCTAATTTTTTTGATTATCGGTTTTTGCTCAAAATTTTCCTCCACTGTAGATGAACACACGAGTGCAAGGAGAGTTTTATTGTCACATCAAATTGATTTTGCTGATTAAAACCAAAAGTTATTGAATTTGCGTTCATTGTCAGCTTGACCTAAAACTGATGCACAATCATTTAAAAAAATACAAAATTTTTATGCTTGTTATACTAGTCTTTGGCCAAGCTCATCATTTAACTCTGCAATTTGAATTGAATTAACAATGAATTATTAAAATTTTTACAATTTTACCGGCATTCATTACACTTTTTTTTTTCATTTGAAATACCAAAAAAACTACCATTTTGTTCCAGAATTTTCAAATTTTCGGGTTATTTTGCTTGCATTTCACAAGCAATTTTTCACCCCAATCCTTGCTGTTGTTTTCATTGAGTTTTACGATGTAGGCGAAACTGCAAAGTAACAGTTACCACTTTTTTAAATTCTGAAAGTCAAATATGCATTTGAACTAATATTTATATTAATTTTAATTGCTCCCACGATATTTTTTAAGCAAATCTAGTTGCCGTTTGAAACTATGGATTTAGATCACATAGAAAAAACACCAATGCAACCCCACTTTTCTGTTCCGCGGGTTCTTTATCTTGACTTAAATAATCTTTTGACTCGATTTTTAGAAAAAGCTGAGGGAGCTAAAACTTCTTTTTTGGTAGCTAGACAAAAACTTGAAACTTTTTGGCTGGAACCAAATAAGCAAATTGTATCAATAGATCTTAAGACTTTAACTAATATTTCCGTTTGGTAAGCAACTGAAGTTACCCTGCGGTGTCTTTACACCATTGACACGTCCCGACGTTGCAAGATCTACAGATAGGATCCTACTAAAACTGGCAATCACAAAATTTTGTTTTTAAAAGTAATGACAGCCGGTACTGTCACAGAAGTCCGCAATGGGCGCTTCACTGGCAGAAATTGTGGACAAAGTCTCAGCAAAAGCTTTTGAATGTAAACTAAGTGCTGAGAAGAAGACGAGCTCTGGAGAAAAAAACTGCAATACATTGATGACCTGGCTAAAATAAAATATGGTTTGGAATGGCAAGACCGTTGAGTGCGAAAAATGAGAAAACTAGTTTCAAATAAAAGGTCAAGATGAAAATAAGGAGCAATACAAAGAACGGGCGGGGTGCCGTTTGCAAATGTTTTTACTGTAAAAAAAACCAACTGAACACAAATCCAGAAACGAAAACTGTTTAGAAGATATGTAGGCAACATTATTTGCAGAGTGAACGGCGACACCAGAAAATTGCTTCAACTAGGAAATTTATATAGAAAATTGGAGTTTACGATAGAAAAATTGAGTGACGAACGTGAGCTAACGTTCTTCGACATGAGAGTCTACGTTCACGAAGTAGAAAGGCTTCTTGTAAATTGTATCAAAAGCCAACAGAAATTGGAATAATTTGGAACTTCTGTAGCTGCGCACAACTCAAGCAAAATAAAATGTTGGAGAGGGGGTCCATCCATAGTTTTTTTCAGTCTACTAGCAACTGCCAATACTTGGCCAAACCCCCAATTTAACAAAATTGCAGACACATAACCAAGCAGATAGCAGAGCATCAAAAACTAGCCTCCTTTGTAATTCAGCATGTTAGCGAATGTTGTGGCGCCTCAATTGCGTTCGATTGACCATAGTTGAACAGTGTAATAGTAGTAGTAGACACGGTCTTAGGGTTGACCCAATTGTTTTGGAATTCTCAATTCAGTATAATAGTGTCATTTTGAAGCAGTTACGGTAAGCAATGTTTTAATTTCAAGAGAATTTTCATCTGTGCAGAGTTTTTGCAATGTATAGGCTAGGCTTTCAGCATATTGCACAGCTCAGCTGTAATTTCTGTACCACAAAAGCTCATGACTCTCGAAGATATTCATATAGCAGAATTGAAATAACTGTTGAACACGCGAGATGAGTTCCTAATCTAGGAGCCTACAATAAAATGTTAGTTAACATTAGCCATGTTAATTTATTCAAAAAATACATTTAAAAAAAGAGCGTTGAAATTTTCTTAACCCGACCCAGATTTGTAGAGAGTAACACAAAACTTTCAAACAGACAAGATCATAGATCCAAATTGAGGTCCGAAATGCAACCCAATTTTAGTAAATTTTTGTTTTAACGATAAAGAAGCTTCCGAGAATTTCTTATTTTACTGCTTTGCTTCTTGATTGAATTGAATTCACGTTAAATTTGATTAAATGTGTTTTAAATTGCATTTTCTTGATTGCATTCGTGATTGCTATTGCAGTTTCCACATTTGCGTGTAATGCCACAAATACATTTGTTTTCCTGTGTGCAGACTACAAAATCAACGTCAATTTATTTTAGACACTGTTTTTGTACATAATGTACATGACATTTTCTCAGAATTTGAATATATTTTTGCACTAGGCTGTCCAAAGTTTCCGTTGAAAAATTATTTCAGTTCTCACTAGTCAATTTTTGCTGATGTGCAGTTCTACACTGCTATGTTGCTGGGTCGTAGTTTCCTGAATTTTCACGTTTTGACAGTTCCACGTCGTATTTATCTTCTTTCAAAGCAATAAGGTACAGTAATTTAAGCATTTCAAAGGACTGGGAGGAGGGAGTACCATTAAAGTTAAAAGTCTCTTGATGTTTTTAAGTTTCTTTTAAAATTCAAGCGGTCGCATTTTTTGCAGATTTTCGATTTTATTTATTTGCGTTTTGTTGGTAGCCATTACTATGAGCAGTATATATTTATTGATACATTGTAACATAAAACGACGTTTAATTTTTATTTTTGCAAGGTTTTAAAAATTTTTTTGAAACATTTTTTTTATTGTGAAAAGTGCACATAATCTTGTTCGTCTCCTGTATAAGCAGTTTTTATTCACAACAAATTTTGCGAAATTTGAAGCCCTAAGTTGCGTTGATTCTTCAGCTGATTTAGCAGATAGTGGTCAATAGACGATGCTATACGTTCCTTAAAAACTAAGAGGTGCGTTTTGTAACAACTATGGGTCATTTGCTTTTCTGTTTAACAAGCTGGCAAATTTGAAATTGCCTCCAAATCCATTAGTTATTCAGGCAAACCACTGATAAGCATGATGAAGAAAACAAGTCCTATCTGTGAACGAGTGTGCGACCCTCGCTGTTAATATTTGGCATATTGTTACCGGTTTGTTAAATATAATGGAATTGGTTCGATTAGCTTTCTTTACGGCCGATCGTACGAAATTTCTGAATCAGAACGTTATGCAGTGCCGTGTCAAAAGTTTTTGTAATATCATTATATAAGATACCTAGGTCTTTGACTGCTTTATTGCCAACTTTTTTGTACACTGTATGCAGAAAAACAAGTAGCTGAAATTCGGCCGATGGGTTTTTTCTGAAATCCAATTGATTTTCACAGAAATGGTGTCGTACAAGTTCTTAAAGAGAGCTATGGATATGCAATTTAGAAAATTTATGAGTGGAAATCAATTCATATCCGACTTGCTCATACCTTTAAAAACTGGTGTTATCTTACCTAATTTCCAGTATTTGGGATTTTAGTTCAAATGTTTGTTCAAATCATAATTTTGACAAATCAAAATTTTTGGAAAAGAAGAGGGCAAAAATTTTTTTGTGCATGACAAAACATAATTTGCAAAACCCCACAGGAGGGATACTTAGGGTTTAAGGCAAACTCGAAATAACATTAGAAATACAAAACATAGCCAAAAACAAAAAATCCGGAATAGGAACGTTTTTATAGAAACTGTTAACTTATGTTAATAAAACTTGAGCCAATGCACGGAGGGTGCATCATACGCAGATTTAAGAGGAGCTCCTGAGCAATCGGATTTCATTGCCCCTATTCTTGAGCTTCTATGATGTATGTGATTGCTGCTGCCAAAGACGTGATTTAGGTATATTTTTACGTATAAAAAGTCAAACTGTTACAAACCCTATCTTGCATACTTGAAAGACCTAAATAAGGTCACTTAGCTAAGAACCAAGGATTTGCTAGCGGTACCGTTTGACAAATCTGCGGTTTCTATGCGATGAAGGTGTCAACGTAAAAAGAAAAACTTGAAGGTATGCCAGGCGTGGACAAGGTCCAAAAAATCAATAGAGCGATATATAGAATCGTGATGAGAACACTATGGAAACAGATAGAAAACAGTCCGCAACAATTGATGAAGCAGGGTGAAAAGAGTGACAAAGCTTATCAGAGACTCGGATCAGCTGGTTCACAACCAGCGAGGCTTTATTGCCTAGCAAAGGTTCACAGAAAAGATACTCCTCTTCGACTTCTTCTTTCGATGCCTGGTAGCAGTTATGAAAACGTGAACAGATTTCTGGCAGTTTTTTTCCTGAAACTACCGGGTTGAGACCTTGAAATCAGCTCTCAAGAAGCCAGAAAAACTTCAGAATCACTCTCTTTTGAAGATAACTCCAAAAGAACACTACTCAAGCAACCTAGCTGCAGAAATCCATGTCCGCAATGAAAAATTTTTTAAAGATAGAGGTGACAAAAGTTCATTTTAATTGTAACGGGATCTAGTATGTAGAATCAGATGGTCTAGCTATGGGTGTATCAGTGGCCATAATACTATCAAATGTGTGAATGAAATCGTTTGAAGCTTCACCGCAAAAACCAAAGCTTAGTGAAAATATCTCTGAATCTGGTCAAAACGGGAAATGCAAAGACTGCAACAGGAGAGTGACTCTCTGCGGAAATGGGTTAGAATATTAGACTGTGAGTTATGAAGACTCACATTCTAATATTCTACTGTGAGTGATCTGCGGTCTAATATTCTACTGTGAGACTGTGAGTCATCTGCGGTTCATGCAAACTGCCAGAAATAGAATTTCGCCTACATGCAGGATGTTGTTTGGATTTGTACGAATTACAGCAATCAACAGATAGAGGGGCAGGTTGAGGGAAAACAGTTGTTCAGAAGATATGTGGATGAAATTATCAGCAAAGTTTGTGATGAGCCGGACGAGTACTTAAAAATTGCAAACTCTTTACACAATAACCTGCAACGCAAATGTGAGCAATGAAAACAAAGTTACCTATTGTTGGTATTAAAGAATAAGTGACACAGGAACAATACTGAATCTTTGCAGTTGTGCATCGCTTCAGCATAAAAAAGGAGATTCAAGGGACGGTTCACAGTGTTTTTAATGCAACATCTATTTGATTGCCTTCGATCAGCCGCTTGAAAAAAAAGAAGACATGCCTGTCCATAAATCCGCACCCAGACAAATGGTCTTCGAACATAGTGATCTAGATCTTCGAAAAGAAAAATGGCAGTAAAGATCACTTAGAAGCAACACTAAAAGAGCATCAAAAAATTCAGAAGAACGAAATTTTTTTCTACAAAACAGAGTCAACCTTAAAAACTTTTTATAAGCACATTGAAGAAACCACATAACTTGCTAATGATTTTCATAACCCGAAAATAATGATCCTGCCTCCTTACCCTAAAATCATCTTTTGATAGAAACCTGAAATCCCATGTGGTATATGCGATAAAATGTAAGAGATTCGGATCCATCTATATTGGGCAGACAAGCCGGCTTGTTACCACTAGGATATTAGTACATCAAAAAAAGGATTCAAAGAGGCGTCGACATCCTGTTGAATGTGGTGACTCAACGACTGACATTGAATGGAAAATTCTGGACGCTTGTTGCACAGTAGAGAAACTCATGACGATCGAAGCTATAAATGTCAGCAAGTTGAAGCTGGGACCAAAAACACACGCGATGAATATAGCGGGCGGGAACTCAAGCTAAAATGTCAGTTGAAATCATAATTTTGACTTCGGAAACAAAAAAGGGCAAATATTATTTTGTCCATCCGAAAACAAAAATTTGGAAAACAGCCCACAAGAAGGATACTAAAGGTTGGGGCAAATTCGAAATTACCCTAGAAAAACAAACTCATGACCAAGTTCGAAAGTCTCAAATAGGAACGTTTTTAAAGAAGTAAATAAAGCTAGAGCCAAGCCAATGATGTGCAACAGACATATATAAGAGCTGCAACAGATATAAGAGGAGCTTTTGAACAATTGAATTTCATTGCCTCTGTCCATGAGCTTCTATGAAGTATGTGCTTTCTGCTTCCAAAGACATGGCTTAGGCATAATTTGAAAAAATCAAACTTACAATCTCTAACATAAATCCTTGAAAACCCTAATTACGGTCACTAGCTGTAATTATCGACGTGATTTTTTCAAACAATGCATCAACAATGATATCAAGCCGGATTTTTTGAGTTTTTGCGCTTATAAACATAAAGTTTTTCCTGAACAAGAGTTGCACAGTTTTCAATTAAAACTCCTGAAACAAAAAATAGTATGTCCTGAACAAAGTCGTCAATTGTGCAATGAACACTGTAAAACAGTTAACAGCAAGTTTAGGGAGAAGCTGAGACCAGAACTGATGCCTTCCGCTGTTAGCGGCATTAGTTTTGAAATAAAGAGTAATTCTGCATTGGTTCAAAACAGAATGTAAAAAAAAACTGATAAACTATCAGAGATACAGTATAGACCACTGCAGAATTTTTCCATAGGAATGTTGCGTTAAAGGATGGCGGTGAAGCTCGAAATTTTGTACTTGACGTCCTATCGAGTCAGGTTTTATAAAGTGCACTGCGTCGCAGACTTTAAAGAACATGTATGTTAAAGACTCGAGATTAACACGGAAGGTGAGAAACTTTGTGAATTTGAGGCTTGCAAAAGATAGTATGCAAGAATTGTATGCGGAAACCCGATGGACAGAAGGGTGAAGAAAGTTATTGATTAATTAAAAGCCAAAGAATTAAAGTGAAAGGAGAATTCTGAATGCCTGTCGCAGAGTAGAGATACACATGACCATAGAAGCTATATACATCGGCAAGTTGAAGCCGCGACTTAACACCCGCGATGAAAATAGAGAACGGGAACTCGCGCTCAAATATTAGTTCAAATCATAATTTTGACTTCGGAAACAAAAAATAGGGCAACATTTTTTTCTTGAAAACAATTTTTGCAAAATACGCCACATGAAGTGTAATGGTTTGGGTTAATTCGGATTAACCCTAGAAATACAAAAACATGGCCAAAATTGAAAAATCAGGAACAGGAAATTTTTAAAAAAATTGACAACAGATGTAATTATGAAGTTGTAATTAGACTAATTATTGTATATATGAAAAAATTTTGATTTTATTTCTTCAGATATGTCCTAGAATTGTTTGAATTGTTGTCTCAGACAAACGTATATCCATAATCATTTTATACTTTAACAATTTATGAAACATTTTTAATCCGACGATGAACGTAAACAAAAACGTTTTTTCAAATATCAGAATCAATTGTAGTTTGTCAAATTAGTTTCTTCTACTTATTTATATTAATTCCCCTTGTTAATTATTGATTGGAATAAGGTTAAATATTAAAGAATAAAGACGTAAATTTAAGTTGGAAATAGACATCGAACAGACAAAAAAAACAAAATGAGCACCAAAAGCTATAAAAATTACATTATCTCTAAATTCAAAAATCTGTTAAGAATAAGCCCACTCAGTCATTTCTTGACTCCGTCATCTGATAGGGGCTAGCGTGGACTGATATGGTTGTTGCAATAATTTTTCCGCTGCAGTAAAACATCATCCGATAGGTGTCCGGATGTTTTGACGATTGTTTGTACAAAAGATAGATCTCAACGACTCGTCGAATGGTAAATAGACTCATAGCCTAGTAATAGTTTAAATTTGACCGCTTTTTTGTATTAGGTCTTTCTAGTTTTGCCAGATTCGTTTTATTAACGCCTCTCCCAATCAGTTCAGCACTACAAAAAATTAGGAACAATAAATGATTGAGAAAGCTTTTTTGAGATGCTCTAACTCGGATTCCGCTTGCTTTAACTTTAGCAAGTGCAATAAAAGGGACGAAGACTTCTTCTGAACATTCGCCACATGTGCATCAAATCTCAAATTATCCGTAGCGATGATCCGCTAAACTTTCAAATGACTGCATTGAACTATACTAAGAATATGTAAAACATGCGGACTCGAATGGAAATACACACAAATTATGACACTCGTAGACTCATTAAAGGTCTTATTGTTGCTTTCAACCAATGTTTTTAGCTCCATTAACGCTGCCTCAGTTTTTTTGAGTTCATCGGATCTACCAGGAATAATTGGGGTAATGTCATTAGAATACTCGATCAAATGTCCCGTCGCTTCTGAAAATTGCAACTCATCGCAGAGTAAATCGAACATGATAGGGTCACATATGGTTCCCTGAGGAACACCACAACTTGTCCAAAACACAATTGACTGGTAGCTGTTGATATCTACATAGTGGGTCCAAATATGCAGAAAATTGGTCTGAACATTGACAATATGCAAATCATTTGTCATCAACTCCCTCAGTTTCTCAACATTTCGTTGTCTAGGAAGCCGGTCAAAAGCCTTTGTCAGATTGAGAGCAAAAATTTGCACATAAACAGAATTTTTGCTGTAATGCTTGCAAATGTGTGGTATCTTCAGCAATGCATGCTATGTTCAACTTCGTTTCAAAAAACCAATCTGCTTTCTAGCAAGTTTTTATACAAGCAGAAAAAACAAACTGGTCAAAAATGAGTCTCTCAAAATAACGAGACAAAATCGATGTTATCAGTGTCGGCCAATGAACGCTTATAGAAGTAACGTTTCCCTTTTTTGGAACTGGAGAATGAAGGAGAAGTTTTGAGAATTCTGACCAAAAAACCAAGAAGAAAATCCGTCAGTACCAGAATAAAATTTTTTGATCTTTTTGAGATTTTTATGAGTCTTTTCCAAAGAAAAGGTAGGGGGCAATTCTACGCCAACCGGGGAGGAATCAAGTGAAATATCAGAAGAATTAGTAGATACGTAACAAATTGTTCGTTGATCTCACTCGCAGGGAAGGAAATTCGGTCAGCCTTTTGTTTTCTACTCAGTACTCTATTGCACGTTTTCCACCAATTTTTACTGTTGCGGTAGTCCTTGGGCTGCAGATTTGAAGTGATCGTTTGCTGAAAATTGTCATTCAGACACCTAACTTCATATTACTGCCTCCTCTTTAAGGCCCCCTGGTTAATAAAAAGAGCTGAAGATAAGCAGAAACTTGTTCTAGTCGTTTTGTGACCCTTTTACTCCCATCATGTACCTGCACGGACACGTTTTTTATTTTGTGGGTTTTGGATCGGAACCATCAACAATAAGTTGGCCCCTTTGTCTAAATCAGGAACAGGAAATTTTTAAAGAAATTGACATCAGATGTAATTATGAAGTTGTAATTAGACTAATTATTGTATATATGAAAAAATTTTGATTTTATTTTTTCAGATATGTCCTAGAATTGTTTGAATTGTTGTCTCAGACAAACGTATATCCATAATCATTTTATACTTTAACAATTTATGAAACATTTTTAATCCGACGATGAACGTAAACAAAAACGTTTTTTCAAATATCAGAATCAATTGTAGTTTGTCAAATTAGTTTCTTCTACTTATTTATTTTAATTCCCCTTGTTAATTATTGATTGGAATAAGGTTAAATATTAAAGATTAAAGACGTAAATTTAAGTTGGAAATAGACATCGAACAGACAAAAAAAAACAAAATGAGCACCAAAAGCTATAAAAATTACATTATCTCTAAATTCAAAAATCTGTTAAGAATAAGCCCACTCAGTCATTTCTTGACTCCGTCATCTGATAGGGGCTAGCGTGGACTGATATGGTTGTTGCAATAATTTTTCCGCTGCAGTAAAACATCATCCGATAGGTGTCCGGATGTTTTGACGATTGTTTGTACAAAAGATAGATCTCAACGACTCGTCGAATGGTAAATAGACTCATAGCCTAGTAATAGTTTAAATTTGACCGCTTTTTTGTATTAGGTCTTTCTAGTTTTGCCAGATTAGTTTTATTAACGCCTCTCCCAATCAGTTCAGCACTACAAAAAATTAGGAACAATAAATGATTGAGAAAGCTTTTTTGAGATGCTCTAACTCGGATTCCGCATGCTTTAACTTTAGCAAGTGCAATAAAAGGGACGAAGACTTCTTCTGAACATTCGCCACATGTGCATCAAATCTCAAATTATCCGTAGCGATGATCCGCTAAACTTTCAAATGACTGCACTGAACTATACTAAGAATATGTAAAACATGCGGACTCGAATGGAAATACACACAAATTATGACACTCGTAGACTCATTAAAGGTCTTATTGTTGCTTTCAACCAATGTTTTTAGCTCCATTAACGCTGCCTCAGTTTTTTTGAGTTCATCGGATCTACCAGGAATAATTGGGGTAATGTCATTAGAATACTCAATCAAATGTCCCGTCGCTTCTGAAAATTGCAACTCATCGCAGAGTAAATCGAACATGATAGGGTCACATATGGTTCCCTGAGGAACACCACAACTTGTCCAAAACACAATTGACTGGTAGCTGTTGATATCTACATAGTGGGTCCAAATATGCAGAAAATTGGTCTGAACATTGACAATATGCAAATCATTTGTCATCAACTCCCTCAGTTTCTCAACATTTCGTTGTCTAGGAAGCCGGTCAAAAGCCTTTGTCAGATTGAGAGCAAAAATTTGCACATAAACAGAGTTTTTGCTGTAATGCTTGCAAATGTGTGGTATCTTCAGCAATGCATGCTATGTTCAACTTCGTTTCAAAAAACCAATCTGCTTTCTAGCAAGTTTTTATACAAGCAGAAAAAACAAACTGGTCAAAAATGAGTCTCTCAAAATAACGAGACAAAATCGATGTTATCAGTGTCGGCCAATGAACGCTTATAGAAGTAACGTTTCCCTTTTTTGGAACTGGAGAATGAAGGAGAAGTTTTGAGAATTCTGACCAAAAAACCAAGAACAAAATCCGTCAGTACCAGAATAAAATTTTTTGATCTTTTTGAGATTTTTATGAGTCTTTTCCAAAGAAAAGGTAGGGGGCAATTCTACGCCAACCGGGGAGGAATCAAGTGAAATATCAGAAGAATTAGTAGATACGTAACAAATTGTTCGTTGATCTCACTCGCAGGGAAGGAAATTCGGTCAGCCTTTTTGTTTTCTACTCAGTACTCTATTGCACGTTTTCCACCAATTTCTACTGTTGCGGTAGTCCTTGGGCTGCAGATTTGAAGTGATCGTTTGCTCAAAATTGTCATTCAGACACCTAACTTCATATTACTGCCTCCTCTTTAAGGCCCCCTGGTTAATAAAAAGAGCTGAAGATAAGCAGAAACTTGTTCTAGTCGTTTTGTGACCCTCTTACTCCCATCATGTACCTGCACGGACACGTTTCTTATTTTGTGGGTTTTGGATCGGAACCATCAACAATAAGTTGGCCCCTTTGTCTAAGCAGTTTTGATATTTCGGAAAATCGTCGGAAGAGAGACACATGCACTTTCGTACTGTAAACAGCAAGTTTATACAGAGCGGATAAAATCTACCGTCGACACAAAGCATTGTCAACTGTAAGCAATAAAGACCCGCGGTACTTATCCAACTTTCTTCCAAGTCTTTGAACGTCCAATACTTCTCAGGAAACTTCCAATTGCTTCAGCAAACTATGGGTTTCAGTTTCAACACAAGTTTCGCTCTGAGATGTTTTGACAATTTTTTTAATTTTATATAATTCGGGTCTTTAGACCAATCGGATTCAAGAAATCCACGTCATTTCCGATAATATTGACAACCCGGCTCATTTGGTCAAAGAACTCAAGTCGGGTTATTTCGGTCCTGACGTTTTGAGGTTAAAGAATAGATTTTTTTCATTTCTCTGCGTCACGCGGATTTGGAGTGGGGCACCAGTAGAATTTCAGCTGCAGTGAACTCGGAAAGAAAAGTATGCTGTTCATTTGCAGATTGATAGAGAGAGGTAGTAAATCCACTCGTAACAGAAGCTCTTCGTTGTTAAGTTTGTAGTTCTTTGTTATCCACTTCAGTACTTTTTTTGAAACTCCTCTAGTTTGTGCAAGTCCAATCAAGAGACGTGACAAAACTGGATTCCATACGTCAAAATTGACTGTAACAACATTTTGTACAGACACATCTTGACTTTCTGGTTTATTTTGTTCGACAGTTTTCTTCTCAAAATGTACCTTGTTGGTCTTTTTAATCGATTTTCTAAATGCTCAGACTCTGTAAGCGACTTATTGGCAACTACATTAAGGTCAGTTACCAAGTTTGATGACTCTAGAGGGCCTCCGGAAGTCAAAAACTGGGTATACGTCCTTCAATAACTATTTGAGAATACATATTTGGGGCCAGCTCCATCTTGTTTTCGTTCACCTATCGTGCAAATTGTTCAAGGTCAGATTTGAATCTTTGACTCAAGATTTCCGTGTGCCTAGAATTTGAAATTATCCGCAAACAGAAAAAGTTTGCAGAACTTGACGACAACTGGAAGATCATTCACAAATTGCAGAACCATGGAGAACATCCCTGGTTATAGACGGGTTTGCATCTAAACGACTCGTCCAATGGTAAATGGACTCTTAGCCAAGCAATAGTTTTAATTTGACCGCTTTTTTGTATTAAGGTTTTCTAATTTTACAAGATTAGCTTTACTAACGCCTCTCCCAAACAGCTCAGCACTACATAAAATTAGGAACAATAAATGATTGAGAAAGCTTTTTTGAGATACTCCAACTCATATTCCGCATGCTTTAACTCTAGCAAGTGAAATGAAAGGGACGAATACTTCTTCTGAACATTCGCCACATGTGCATCAAACCTCAAATTATCCGTAACGATGATCCCCAAACCTTTCAAATGACTGCATTGACGTATACCAAATATATATAAAACTTGCGGACTCGAATGGAAATACACACAATTTATAACACTCGTAGACTCATCAAAAGGTCTTATTGTTGCTTTCACCCCAGGTTGTTAGCTCCGCTAACTCTGCCTCAGTTGTTTTTGAGTTCTTTGAACATACCAGAAATAATTGGAGTAATGTCATTAGAAAACTCGATCCCAATGTCCCGTCGCTTCTGAAATTTTCAACTCATCGCAGAATAAATTGAACATGATAGGATCAAATATGGTTCCCTGAGGAACACCACAACTTGTCCAGAACACAATTGACTGGTAGCTGTTGATATCTACATAGTGGGTCCAAATATGCAGAAAATTGGTCAGAACATTGACAATATGCAAATCATTTGTCATCAACTCCCTCTGTTCCTCAACATTTCGTTGTCTAGGAAGCCATTCAAAAGCCTTTCTGAGGTTGAGAGCAAAAATTTGCACATAAACAGAATTCTTGATGTAATGCTTGCAAATGTGTAGTATCTTCAGCAATGCATGCTATGTTCAACTTCGTTTCAAAAAACCAATCTGATTTCTAGCAAGTTTTTATACAAGCAGAAAAAACAAACTGGTCAAAAATGACTCTCTCAAAATAACGATACAAAATCGATATTATCGGTGTTGGCCAATGAACGCTTATAGAATTAACCTTTCCCTTTTTTGGAACTGGAATAACACGTGATATCTTGAATACCGATGGAAAATAACCCTTCTTGAGGAACTCATTCTACAATGGATGGAGAACAGATGGTGGTAAGGATGGTGGCGAGGTGTTGCGAATTCTGACCAAACATCCAACAAGGAAATCCGTCAGGACCTGAATAAAATTTTTCGATCTTTTTGAGACCTTCATGAATCTGTTCCAAGGAAAAGTAGGGTCAATTCTACGCCAACCGGGGAGGAATCAAGTGAAATATCAGAAAAATTAGTAGATATCTAACGAATTGTTCGTTGATTTCACTCGCAGCAACGAGATTCGATCAGCGTTTTGCTTTCTACTCAGTACTCTATTGCACGTTTTCCACCAATTTTTACTGTTGCCGTGGTTCTTGGGATGCAGATTTGAAATGATCATTCGCTAAATTTTATCATTCAGACACCTAACTTCATACAACTGCCTCCTCTTGAAGGTCTCTTGTTTAATAAAAACAGCTGAAGATAAGCAGAAACTTGTTTTAGTCAAATTGTTTTACCCACTTATTACCATGATGTACGTGCACCGACACGTTTCTTATTCTGCTGATTTTCGGATCCGAACCCTCAAGCGTAAGTTGGCGCCTTTGGCTAAGAAGTTTTGTTATTTTGGGAAGGCCGTCGGAAGAGAGGTCAGGCGACACATACATTTAAGTACTGTAAAAAGCAAGTTTATACAGAGCGGATAAAATCTACCGTCGACTCAGAGCATTGTCAACTGTAAGCAGTAGAGACCTGCGGTACTTATATGACTTTCCTCCAAGTCTTTGAACGTCCAATATTTCTCAGGAAACTTCTAATTGCTTCAACAAACTCTGGACTTCAGTGAAATTATGCTGAATTCGTGCATGCACGTTTCCCCTCAACTCTGGTAAACCTCTAATTCATAATGCGTTTGACCACGCAGCACGCTTTGGTTTGCTTTGAATGTTGTTATTGTTTTTGTTGTTGTTATTGTTGTTGTTGGTGCTGCTGCTGTAGATTTTCAGGTTGTCCTGAGGAGATTTCTCTCCCTTTTGTTGGATTAGACTCTTGACCACCGATATCGGTACAGATGGCAATCACATGCCAGCTGCCAAAAACACAAGTTTCGCACTGAGATGTTTTGACGATTTTTTATAATTTTTATATTTCGGGTTTTTAGACCAATCGGATTCAAGAAATGCACTTCATTCCGACTCATTTGGTAACAGAAATCTTGCGACCTCTTCCAATTCTTAGCGCATAAAGAAAGATTATTTGCTCATTTCTGCGTCACACACATTTTGAGGTTAGAGAATAAGTTTTTTCTCTTCTCTGCGTCACGAGAATTTGGAGTGGGGCACAAGTAGAATTTCTGCTCCAGTGAACTCGGGAAGAAAAATAGGCTGTTCAATTGCAGATACATAGAGAGAGGCAGTAAACCCGCTCGTAACAGAAGCTCTTTGTTGTTATGTTTGTAGTTCTTCGTTATCCACTTCAATACTTTATTTTGAAACTCCTTTAGCTTCTACAAGTCAAATCATCAAGAGATTTGAAGGGACTGGATTCCATACGTCAAAATTGACTTTAGCAACGATTTGTACAGACACATCTTGACTTTCACGTTTAATTTGTTCGACAGATTTTTTCTCAAAATGTAGCCTTGTTGGTCTTTATTAATCGTATTTCCAAATGCTCCGACCTTATAAGCAAAGTATTGACGACTACATCAAAGTATGTTATTGGATTCGATTACTCTAGAGGGCCTCCGGAAAATCGAAGAATGGATTTAGTTCCCTAATGACTAATTGAGAACATTTATCTGGGGCCAGCTCCGTCTTGTTTTCTTTCACCCATTGTGCAATTAGTTCGAGGACAGATTGAATCTCTGACTCAAGATTTCTGTGTGCCAAGATTTTGAAATCATTCGCAAATAGAATAGGATTGCAGAATTTGACGACAACTAAAAGATAATTCATAAAAATGCAGAACCTTGGTTACCACTGGTTACGTTCAACGTCTTGGGGTAGACAACCTCCAACTCTAATATCAGCTATCTTCTTGATCAGCTCAAAATGACGAACCTTAGATAAGACTTTTGAGAAATCAATTAAGAAGGCCACATTTTTCTCATTTGAGTTATCGTCTAATGATTGATAGATTTTCTGTAGAAAACCAACCATGTTAATTGAGACAGATCTCTCTTTTGCAAAACATTTTTACAAGATAACCCTTCCACCCACGAGCCTTGTAATGTCAAGTGAGAGAAAGATCTCTCATTTTACTGCGTGAAACGTAGAGGTTCAGCAAAACAGGGCTCTCGCTCATTTTTTTCCCTTAAATTTGCTCTCTCTTTTCGGAGAAAAGACCAAATGCAAAAATTCATTTGAAAGATTGGCTTTATGTTTGTTATCATTGCATATTCTTTCACCCCAAGTGGTTACTTCAGGTAAAGTTGAAGATTTGTTCAAACATTTCAAGTGTTTGAAGGCAGCATCGGTGTTTGTGGTGCTCATCAGCGCTTCTTGATACGCCTTTCAATCCTTTTCACATCATTCTTTGACACTAATTTCTAACTGCGTCACCTTCAGCTTCAAATAACTGGTCGGTTTCTGTGCCAGGATATCTTTTTGGGTCTACAACTGTTTCGAAAAGTTTGAATTCGACGAAGTTATCCAGGGACACAACAATTTCCGATTTCTGGATCTGAGCGGGACATGCTCAACAGTTAATTGATCCACGTAGTCGTAGAACTCATGGCACATTTTGTTTAAGTTTGTGACACAGAAGGGGCTAAAGTTCCTTTGACGGGGCTAAAGTTCCTTTGACGGGCCTAAAGTTCTTTTTGACTCATATTGTTTCGCACTCCTGCGTAGTCCACAGATCCGAAACTCCTGATATTTTAATCCGGATACCTCAATAAAAACAATCGACTAACAACTTGATTGCTACATGAGCAGAACAGCAAAAGTCTTCGTTGAAATTTTAATCCACTTCAGCAGAGAGGGCATTTTTTTGGCAAAAAGTGATAACCAAGGAGCAGCTCAGGACCTTTATTTCTTGCTGAAAGATATAGGTATCCATTAGATCAACGACTCGGCTTTCTTCCTCACTGTTGCTCATCATAGAATGCCAGTTTCTAAACGTCAAAATGAGGTCTCCGCGCCAGATACAAGTGTTCTTTTTATTGGGTATAGCTTTCAATATCTTTTCAAAGTCATTGAAGGCCTACCAATACTGACTGCCCTTGGGTAGATCACAGAAACCACAAACAAAGATGAATTTTTTGTTCGTCTTGATTTTTCAGAGATCACTGCTTTCTGGATGATCAGCGTTTATTCGGGTTAACGAAATTGACTTTTTCTGGGCTAAAAAAAGCTACCGTGAGCCAAACCGTCGCTACTTGGCCGGTCAGATGTCATATTCTGCCAGTAGAAGTACTGAGTCTGCGATGTTGTCGCTTAGTCACGTTTCACAAACTCATGCACAGGCACATTCACCACCTGTTATTGCACTGACAAGTTTGAACCTTCTTTCATAATTTCTAAGGCTTCTGGCATTTATTTGCAAAACGTTTAGGGATACCATTCATACTGAATGCTTATTGCGTTTAGCATTTTTGCGTGGTGACTCAACTTCCACACCGTCGTTGAAAACTTCGAAATTTCAGATTTTTCAGCAGGTTTTGGTACTCCCTCGTGCAGAAGTTCGCAGCGTTTCTTCAGACACATGTTGTTTTCATATGAGTAGTCTTTTGACAGAGCGGGCTAGAATAAGACATTCTGTTGTATCAACAGATCTCGTTTTTCCGCGCTTCTGGCTTGCTTGAGGCGAACGTCATATTCATTAGTCATTATCACCAACAACGTTCTTGGTCTACAACGATCTTTATCAAAACTTCTGAGACGTCGCCATTGCTCATTTTTCAAGCCTACTCCAGGAAAGTTCACGAGTTCTATCAACTTCTCGTTCCTCGGCACAAAATTCTCATTCCGTGACTTGCGTTGATTCTCAGAAATCCTTTGTTTTCTAAAGCTTGATTGGACGGTCTTGGTTGACTTTCGCTTGCCTCTACCTGACATCTCATTTGATGAAGCCGTGGCAGGTTTCAAATCAACATCTGCATAGTTTCGTTCCATTTTTGCAATGCTTCATTTACAGAGACCTGATTTCGGTCT
This sequence comes from Convolutriloba macropyga, assembly GCF_964194025.1. Taxonomy (NCBI): domain Eukaryota; kingdom Metazoa; phylum Xenacoelomorpha; order Acoela; family Convolutidae; genus Convolutriloba; species Convolutriloba macropyga. Next base: position 35,844,705 of record NC_134478.1, on the reverse strand, counting down.
TCAAATACGTGAGTCATTTTTTGCTCAATCTCCATTTTCTTGTCGAGGTCGAAGCTTTTTACTGATTCTTTAATTTTCTTTGCAATTACAGACTCTAGTAACCACCCCGTTTGCCGGTCTCTACACATTTATTGCACAGGATTAACACGTTTCCCCCAGCTCTTTTATGCTAATTATTGCTAGACTTGACAAACCAGTACAGATTGGTTCCAAATGCAAATCGCAATGGCAACTCACACAGTGATAAGTTGGTTCATTGTCGGTGATTTTCTTCGTACACGTACGACAAGAGGGTGACATTTTCTCAGTAAGTGGGTGCAGCTATAAACACTATTTAAAAGGTCCACAGAGCACGATCATAAATTGAGAAAAATTAATCAGTGGTCAAGACCCTACTCAGCAGCTGTAGAAGTCTCTGCTTGGTTTTTCAATGCGTTTCGCCTTCTTCTAGAAAGTCGGTTCTTCTGTTCCATCAAAGAAAGCAGAAAAATTGAATTCTTGTTGAAAATTGCTAAAGTTTTGAGTTCCAAAGAAGCTTTTTGATGGACCGCACGAAAACGCTGAACCAGCTCAACGTCCGTGATCTTCCTGTTGGATAGCAGTCGTTGACGACGTGGATAGTTGAAACGCGTGATTTCTTCAACAGTTCAAATATGTCCTCAGCTCTCTCCCGGTGGCAGTATAAAATGTTCACTACAATTCAAACCTTAGAGGATTCCAATCAAGATGACAACGGCTTGAACATATTGCTTCGATGAGGGGTGATAGAATTGTTCACAACGTCGTGCCACAACAAAACCTCGCATTCTTCTCGAAGACTTCGCGTCGTGGCAGAACAAAACCTCGCGTTCGTCTCGAAGACTTCGCTTCAGATGGTACTGGACTGTCTTCGCCTCGTCGACTGCTCGGGGGTTCACACTCAGTCGAGGAATTGCAAGAATGTTTCGGGGATAGGATACCTTTGTCTAGTTGAGTAGGGTAGCGACTGAATGGCTCGATTCAAAGACCTTGAAGCAATAAGTTTCATAACCAGGGGGCCACAACTGCTGCCCCGGTATAGCAACTTTAATCTATTTAATGAATTTATCGCAACAATTAGGCTAACAGGAGGAGCTCCATTCATAACCTTGATTTTAGTTTTACAAGGAATAACAACTATCAACCTTTTGAGTGACGCCTAAATAGCTTGGAACAACACATTGAGACACATTGGATGCGGCAATTGATTTAAGTATATCTTTGGTACATGAAAGCTTAGGTTGTATAGACTTAGTCTCGCGCAATTGGGCGACCGTTTCTCGCAGAAGACACATCAGCCAGTCCTTCATCATCTTTTCCGTGAATACCATGAATTCGTCGCTGTTTGCCTGGAGTTCGTCAACCGTAGGATAGTAATTCCCGCCGCGTGAGCCAGCTGTCGAGTTGTGCCGACTTGCTTCAGAAAATATGGATTTTTTCCGTTTGTGCCCCCCCAGCTTAGTGGGTGCATATTATTTGCAACCCCCAGACGCACATGCAATATTTTTACATAATGATTTACTATGTAATGACACGTGCTCTGTCACTGGGGGGAGCATAGCGTACTGGGGGGGGGGGCACAAACGGAAAAGATCCGAAAATATTAATTGGGGATTTTGTTTTGAAATATTCAAGTTTTGTAATGTTTAACTATCTGACCATGTTTTAAGATACGGAATTCTGAATATTGTATTGTGGCTGGCTTCGTGAGAGATCTAAAATTTTGTAACGTTAATTTGCCAAATGAGTCTGGTCCAGTAGACTTGTGAATATTGAGATAGCTGATGTTTTTTTGTGGACTTTAGTGGAGTCAACTTTTATAATATTCAGAACTGTTTTGCCCAAGTTTTTCCAATTTTTGTTTTAAGATTAAAGATACTTGCAAAGAAACATTGAAGCTATCTAAAGAAACATAAAGGTCTCGGCTTTTCGGTTATCGGTCGTTAGTTTCAGATGCTTCCAAAACATTACAGATGGTACGTTGAATTTTTACGGATAGATAAAAATGTTTTTGTATTTTGCTAAATTTGCGGTTTTCAAAAATTTGAGCTTCCTAATTTGAGAGATCAGTATCATTAAAGTTTTGAACCTCAACCTCTAATATTTGGAGCTTCGGTATGGAACTGAGATCAGATTTCTCTAATCTCTTTTTAGTGTCCAATTTTTTAATCATATGGGTTGTTGCATTGGAGGGAGGGGCTTTCTTCTAATTGCCTTTTCACGTTTAAATTTAAAGGATGCTAATGAATGGCTGGTGGTGAACGCATATTGTCAACCGACAGAGTAATCTGTTATACTTAATTGATCCAAATTTATCAAAGGGTCGTTAACAAATTTTCCAAAATGAGAAGGAGTTCCAAGTTTGGTGACATAGCAGAAGAGAACGAAGTGGAGAAGACCTCAAATGTAAACAATCGTGATTCGGAGTCTGCTAAAAGTCCGGATGTGGAAGAAGATAAGCTGGATGCAACAGGGATTGCTGGGGCTATGGGATTCACTTCAACTGACATCTTCATGTCCGCTGCTAAAGGTCATCTAAAGAAACTAAAATCCATCTACAAACAGGACCCGACAATTATATACCACAGGGATGAAAATGTACGTAATCATTTGTGTCTCTACAGTAATGAAAAAAACGTAAATTCCAAACACCTCACCCAACAATTGGTAAAATTCACTGCCGATTGGGCTGCTACTTGTTGATCAAACTTCGAACTCATTCTGATTTTGTCTCGTTAATAGCTGTTAAGCGATAGCGGGGTTATTTTTGATCTCATCGTATATTTGCAATTCAAAGAGATTTAAACGTTTTTAACTACAATTGGTATTTTGACACATTTTTTTCACACAATCTTTACAGTTTTCTGTGTCTCATTTAGGCTCAGGCATTTGGAAAAATAATTGTAATTGCAAAGGGAAATCACTAGTGGTGTCCCCCAAGGGTCTATACTGGGGCCGCTGATGTTCTTAGTTTTTATTGATGATCTGCCTGAAACCCTAAACAATGTTGAGTATTTTGATTTTGCTGACGACAAGAAATTGATTACCCTCAGTAAAAGCATACTTGATCAATCAAGCGCAAAAATATCAGCATTGTGCCGCAAAACAAAATGAACCTAAATGTGAAAAAGACACAGCTCTTAAATTTCAAAGGCTCGATGTCGACCAGTGTAAATAATGTAGCTCTAACTGAAACTGATGTGCAGCGTGACTTAGGACTTCTTGTTAACAAAAAGCTTAAATGAACGAAATTGGTCATCTTCGTAAACGAAAAGCGCTAGGTGGATTAAATGTCATTGGAAAACCAAACTAAATGCGTATAAAGGCTACGTTGTACCAATAGCAAGCTTTCGCTCCCAAGCTTAGATGCCAAGCTGAACAAAAATGCAAGACCCAGAGAAATTGCAGCACACAGCAACAAAACGGATTATAGGGGGTTCAAAAAGCTACAAAGAGCGACTAGACCAACTCCAGATTCAGCCGCTGAGGTTTTATATTGAAATGCGTGATCTCATGCTGTTCCTTGCTAGAACTAGTGGTCAATATGACATACAGTTCAAACATCATGAAAATACACAACAAATTCTGACAAGACAAGGCGGTAAAGGCGAACTTTGCAGGTGATAATTTATTCCATAGAACTCAACAATTATTCAATTTTTTCACAAAGGTCTTTTCAAGATATGGCCCTGATATGAACAAACGAACAATAGGAAAAATATACTGAAAATTTTTCACGAGCAAGTACTCAGAATAAGCAAATGGAGATTACTATGCAGAGGTGGAAATTGCTGCAACTTAATTATCAAAATTGACTAAAACTTTTTCTAAACTTTCAATGGACGAAAAGTGGGTACAAAAGAACCCTAAAGAACCCTTTCTTATCTACTACTACTGCTAATAATAATAATTAGCAATTAGTTCATTGCAATAATTGAGTGGTGACTCTATTCTAATTGCAATAATTGATTAGAACGAACCAATCAAATGATTGGAGAAAATTGAAACTTCAACTTGAGAAAATATTCTTAGACCACAAATTGTGTGTAATTTGACAGATTTGGATGTTGAAGTTTCGTCATTGATTAGAAATTGGATACTTCAGATAATGCAACCATTTGCGTACATTTTTGGCAAATCAAGGCAAAATTGTTGTAAGATCTATGAAAAAATTATTGATAGAACTTCAAGTTTAATTGATCAATAGTTGCTATTGTTGCAATAATTGATTTTTATTTTTTGCCGATCAAATTAATTGATTGCACCTCTTTTCGTCTAGTCAATTCAATGCAGTGAAGTTTTTCCAAATCCCTGTTTAGGCTGAATGTCAAGAAATGTTCTTTTTGATGGTCTCTTGCAGGTATTAATTCCATTTTTGTTTGCTGTGAGCAAAATTAACTAATTAAAAATTTGAGAAAAATCGACTTATTTTATAAATTTGTTTTTTTCCAATCTTCTTAAATTACCACTTTTGAGTTTACCTCAAAATTTAGATGCTACTTTTTCTCTTTCTGTTCATTCTAGACCAATTGATCCAATTCTTATGTTTTTCTGTGCTAACTTACTGATGTCTGGATTTGCTTCCCATTTTTTCCTAGCTTTGACTCAGTTTCCTTTCGATTGCTGTAATTCTGATTGCTGCTGGTAAAGTTTTTTTATTAAATTGAGATTTTGGAACGATTTTTCTTTGTTTTCTTTTTTCTATGGTTTCTATCTTACTATCTGCTTCAGATTATTTGCATCCAACCTGAAGAATTATGTCCTTCCCAATAGGAATTTGTGGTGTGTTTTGGATGGTCTCGTTGAGAGAATCTTTGGATTGATTTCATACGTTTGGTAGGATTTGTTTCTTAGGAACCACTCTGAGCACAAGATATGAGGGTAGTTGGCGCAGTTGTGATGCTGTCTGTTTTTGAATAAATAAAACAGAAAATTGGTTCTGATTCTTATTGTCAAAACTTTGTTCATGCAATTTTTTTAGCAAAACTATTGCAGAATTTTTACAAAAACCAATGCTTCATTCTGTTTTTGCAAGCCTATTAGTGAGATGCAGTTTGAGATTTTTTGTATCTGGGTGAAATTTTCAATGATAAAACTTACAAAACTTCTGATTTTTGTGCTATTGGAAAAAAGTTTGTACTTTTTAATCTTTTTGGTTTTTGAGAGACTGTTTTCCTATTTTCTGGTGAGCATAGCAAGGGAACTGAATGAATGATTTGATTAAAAAAAAGGATTACAACAGAAAAATCAGAAATTGTTTTTGAATTTAATGATCTAAAAAATATATTTTGCGTTCTGTTTTTCGGAAAGTAATTTTAACTATGAGGTAGAAATAATTTAAAGCTCTTTTCTTTTTGTTTATTGCAAAAGCTCATTTCAGCAGTAAGATTTGTAAGCGCTTGAATTAATTTCGTCGAAAATCAGAAAAAGTTTTTTTTTGAATTAATTTAAAAAAGTTTTTTTGCGGTTTCTCGCTTTTCGAGTTGTGACTGTGATATGGAAGTAATTTAAAGCACTTTTTTTCTACTACACACGGTCAATTCAACTGTTAGATTTGTGAGTGCCTGAAATTTTTGTGCCGAAAATCAGAAATTGCGTTTTGAATTTGTTTATTTAAAAAAGTTTTTTTTTTTGCGTTTTTCTGTTCTTTTGCGCTTCTTAATGCCTTTTTGTAACTAAACTCTGTCTGTCATAGCAAATTCGTATCATAAATATAGCGAAATTTTTCTGGAGAGAAATTTCCGTTTTTGAGATTTTTAGTCGAGAAAAATCTGCGTTTTTGGACACATCTAACTGGGAAATTGACTACCGAGGTGACGTCTGGAACTAAAAAAAATCAGGCGTTCTTGCTCGGGTGACATCTGAAACCCTTGAAATAAAGTTTCTTCGTCTTTGGTTACTTATGCAACTTAAAATTGTCTTGAAGGGCTTGTCTTGATGCTGGGGGCAACTTCGTACTGATTTCCCTCCTTGGGGTTAACTTCGTACTGATTTCTTTTGTCTCTGGGGTGCTGGCACCCTCTTAGTTTTAAAAAAGCTTGTTGTGAAATATTTATCAAGTCAAAATCAAGCTCTCTTCTTTTGCAAGAGAACGTCTAGGTTTCATGTTACTGGACAAAAAAGTCAATTTTCACGTTGCAATTTTAGCGTTTTTTTTTAATCGTCATAATATTCTTGAAGGTTGCAATAACATTGGCAACAGCAGCAGGGTTGAAATCTTTCTTTCCTAGTTTCTTGGTCTTATTTCGTTATTGGTTTTTTGAGACTACAAGTGATTGCAGCTATATCTCGAAATCTGTGTTTGTGTTACACACTACTAATATATCTATTATTATTATTATAATACAAATGCAACTAGGGTACCAGTTAAAAACATCAATAAGCGCCTGTATCCCGCCAAAGTTACCTGCGAATTGCAGCTCTGTGCGACAGCTAAAACAGCAACAACATTGCAGCTATTTTCTGGCAATATTCCAGATACGGTGAAGTAAGTTTGCTTTTGATTAGGGATTTGTTCCTCTTCACATTGCTGCTCTGCACTCTAAGCTAGACGTAATCAAGTTCTTCATTGAGAAGGAGGCTGAGACCACTGCCAAGAACGCGAAAACAAAAAGCGAACAAGCACCTGCTTTAAATCCCAAACCTGCCTTGATATCTGTGAGAAGTCAACATGGCTGGACCCCTCTCCTGTTGGCAATCAGTGCTCCAAAGTCAGTGAGGACAGAAGCACTAAATTCCATGAAATGTATCGAGTTCTTGCTGGAGAAAGGAGCTGATCCCAATGAGTTAGTTTAAAACTCTTATAACGAATTATATTGTCACAGCTCCAGTGAAAAGTATGAATTATGTTTTCGACTAATAAATACGTTCAAAAAATTGACCAATACTATGACAATAGCAGCGAGTTTCAAGCGGGGTTTCTGTAAGCTTGTTAAGTGTCACACATAGTGTTATACAAGTTTCGTTTTCAATTTTGATCACTGGAAAGGGGCAGAGTGTATTTGATGTTTTTTTTACATTAAATTTTTGTCTTTAATGAAAAAGTTGTGCATCAAGATATTGTAGCTTTTTACATATGAGCAAAAGTCTTTAAAATTTCTTGCAACTGTGTTCTTGAGTGCATAATTTGCTCCCAATCGAGTTTATTCAATGTCATTCGTATCTTTTACAAATTATCTTGGTCAATTTATATTGAAAGTTTGTCAGTTCAAATTTCTCCAGTTACAAACATCAAAGACGTTAACTTCAAAATTGGGCTTTAATACTTTTCTAAAGGATTTTGTAGCAATTATATTAGTCCTGATGGTATTATGCAATTTTTCGAACTACCGACCATTCGCAGGATATCTTTTCTTAAATCTGATCTGCTTTGAAAGACGACTGATTTTCATGAAGTTATTTTGTGTTTCGGTATAAGCTTGTACGTTTATTAAATAATAGCTCAAAGGTGTGGTTTATAACCGCATTTATCATCAAAGTTAAGTGTGGTGCCATAAACTCATATATGATGCAAAAAGTTCGACTTCGAAAGTCATGAAAAATAGAAATTATAGTCTATGATTTTACAGTGATGTTGAATGTGTACTGAATAAATCCTATCGCTCCTATATATTAAATGCATGACAGTTTATAAGGCACCATGCTTAACAATAGGTGAAAATGCATGTTTAAGACGTCTCTGAGTATGTTTAGGAGCTCCCGGAGAGCATGTTTAAGAGCTCTCCAGCAGCTTCGTTAAGAGGATAGATCGCGGGAGGTCAATGACCGAAAATATTGTTCTCTCAAAAGGTCAATGTCCGAAAAAACGGGGGTTGAAATAGTCATTGACCGAAGTGCAAAAGGAGTGCATGATCGAAAATGCAGATACCAGACGGTTCTTACGCCAAGAAAAAATCGGGATCCAAGAAAAAGTCAGTGGCCAAGAAATAAGTCAAAATTAGGAATAGATGCAAAAAGAATGTACTGTCCAAATAAAGCTGATGGAAAATGAGGTTACAATCCACTTTTCCGGCTTTCGCGAAATAGTTTTTTTGGCGTAGGAGTTTTACAATTTTCGCTCACGGTCGAATCATTTAGCGCTTAATTGCTTTCCAATTCCTTTTTTTTCATGCAGTTTTTGCCTGCGAGATCTGGCTTTTCGTTGTACTTATATGTCTTTCTCGATTTCTGTGAGATGTAAATTGTGCTCTCCTGCAGATATTTAAGCACAAACAGCTTTTTACTTCTGAAAATGAGGTAAAAGTTGCACCAAGTTTTTTAAAAAGTTTTTGTTCCAACATTTTTTCAAAAGGGGGATTACATATGCGTGGCCGACTTCTCTGTCGGTTTTTCACTTTGTGTACACATCGTAGATTGCTTTTTCGAACCTGCTAGTTTGAATTAAATAAAAAGGAAAGGGGGTGAAACGGTTACGGGCCGTTTACAAAGCTTGATTCACCCACCTCGATTTAGCCGTAGCTAGCTGACGAAGCCGACTGCCCCTTAGTCGTTTGAGGGCGGTTCGCCTGTCGTTAGTCGAGACGAATGTTTTCATTTTCGCGCATGTAAAATCAATTTTGACACAATGAGCAAGAATTGATCTGAATGAGACATTGTTTGTTTTCTCTCTAGAGCTAACGATGATGGATCCTCTGCATGTCATATTGCAACGATAGAGAATGTGCCCGAAGTGTTGCGACTCTTAATGAAACACCAAGCAGATGTTGCCTCCCTTGACAACAATGGCAAGAAGCCAATCGACATTGCTAGGGAAAAGTCCCACAAAGAATGTGCTAGGTATTGTGAACAGTTGACCATGTTATTTTGCATTGTTTCACTGTTTAGATTGTTTTACTGGCGTCTTTTAAGGAACGCTTATGGGCCTCGCGATAGTAATTTTACCGCCAAATTTCATTTTTAGTCGCCGTCAGTCTTTCAAAGGTTGTTATTTAAGCGCTCTCCTTTTTACAATTCAAAGAATTTGAATTGTATGGGTGAGGTGTCTTTTTTACGACTTGAAGAGGATTCAATAGACGCCTAATACTTACGGAGTTTTTGATAGAGGAAAAAAAAGAAATTTTTCAAGGTTTTCTATTTCTTTGCGGTTTTTCGTGTTTTCTATAGTCTTAGACACTTGTAGTAGCCTATTATGTTCCCTATTGTTTTCCGAGCATTTTAATACTCTTGTTTGGTTTAGTGATTTGTTTTTTCTGGCGTTATGTGCACTTTTAATATAAAAAATAGTTACTTTTTTCTTGGTTTTTTTTAACATCCTTTTTATCATGATTTTAATTCAAATATTTTTGATTCTCATGTGTAGATTAGATAGGTAATGGCTTTTAAAATGGGTTGTGTTTTTTTTCATGTGGTTGCCGGAATTCTGTGTTTGGTTTGCAAGATCTATTCACACATTTTCATAATATTTGAAGTCAAATTCAAGTCATTTTGGTCACGCTGGAATATGAGGTGCAGGAAAAAAGCAATTGGTTTTTTCAGATGCTTCAATTTTAGTTTGATATTTACTGTTTCGTTTTGTTTGATCGGATTTTCCAGTTTTTGCAACCCATTAATAGTTCATTCTAGGTCTAATTTTTTTGTTGAGTGGATGACAATTCTTTGGTCAATTGTTCGTCAGGGATTGTCCTGCTGTTTTTAAAATTTGATCTTAATGATCACGTATTTGTTTTGTATAAGTCAACATTTTCACGTTTGACGCCTGAAATACCCCACTCACTCTTTCACCTGAAGGGATTTTAAATACTTTCACACATTGAATTACGTAATAGTGAATACGGTCAATATCAAAAGAGCAAAATCAAAAGAAACGGCATAAACCGATATTGGCCGGTCATTAAGTCAGTGAATTAGGTTCTAAGAGTTCATTAAAGAAGTTGCTAGCTAACATTAGTATTAAGCTTTAAAGCCTTCAGTTTAAAAGCTGAATTAATTGTGATTTTAGAAGCTAACCGAATTTGAACCCCAAATTAGAACACTTGAGAAATTTCTCAATATCTATCTCTTCTTTTGTGCGTCAACGACCACTCTTTTTCTGCAATTCGCCGGCTGTGTATCGATTTTTAGTTTCCCAAAATTTGATGACAAAACTTGCTGTTTTTGCAGAAACCCAATGTTAGTGAACCAAACAATGAAAATTCTTGATCGTGCTTCTAGTAATCAACTATTTTCCGTCTGGTCTTATTTCTGAAGTTGAAAAGGCCACCTTCTTTGTAGCTCATAATTTGTAGAAATATAAACAGAACGTCGTTTTTTGAAAATCTTAATATGCAGCATTTTTGCCAAATCGCTTTTAAATCGTTTTTCATTTCATCTGCCATTTAAATTTCAAAGACAAATGGAGCAGTTTTTACACAACGGGATTATACATTTGAAAACACATTATTAGGCAAAAAAGACTTTCTTTTGTTGCTAGCTCGGCCCCAATAATTTTTTATTTAAAGAAAGGATTCTGCTGAAAATTCCAAAGTAAAAAAAGTGCCCCAAACTTTAACATTTTCAAAGTTTGCATAAATTAGCGTTATAGGTTGTTAATTAATTGCTCTTGAATGAAGTTCATAACAATTATTGTAAACGTGTGTCTTTTTTATGCAAAATTTTCGCTGGACAATTGTGACTTTTCGAGTGACTTTTACGCCCTTGACTTTATGCGTTTCGCGTGATCTAAAATTCTCTCTCAATCAAAATTTCAAGCAGCTGAACTCAATTGGCTGCAATTTGATGCTAAAAGTCAAATGAAAATTGCGCCGAAGCTGGTGCCATTTTTTTTACTTTAAGTCTTAATAGTGGTATATGTTAACCTCAAATGTGGTTATTTTAAGACCACTATTGAACTTCTTAGTCCTGTTTATGCTCCCCCCACCGACTGAAGCAGGCTGCAGTTGGTTAGAGCTCCTACTAGTCGTTCGAGAGCAATTCTTCCGACGTTTAGTCGGTTATGTTTTAAATATGGCTTTTCTACCAATGACATCTCAATTTTTCGCTAAACATAATGTAGCTTTTGCCGCATACAAAACAGTAAAAGTCTACATTGTTTTCACGTTTATCCATCGTGAGTTACCCATTGCAATAAAAATTGCTACAAATTAATTTTTGTAACAAATTATTTTTTGCAGCTACTTGCCGTTTTAATTTTTGATTCAAATTTTTGTAGACTAGTTTTATGCATTTGTGATTATCTTTAATACTTGTTCCGGCCAAGCTGCTACGTTAGCTTGAAAAACAAACATGAGACAGTTAAAACCAATGAAGCACTGTTTCTTGTTTTGTTCAATAATGAAGTTCGTTGTTTTAATGAATTTTCTTTGTTATAATTCTACGTAATGTTTTTTTAATCTTATACAAATTTTTTCAGGAATGATAAGAAAACGAAGAATAACAAACTTGGAATGCGAAATATATTTGTCTCATTATTTGTCGGCAAATTTTTATTCCTCATCAAGTTGTTTTGTGCAAGGTTACTTACGGCAATTTTTTCGTCTACCTTTCTGACCAAAAAGTTTCAGTATTTTTGTCTTGACAAGAGGATATACTGTTGAAAACCGAGGCCCTAATTCTCGCGCGTCACCTAAACTGACCAAGATCACTATACCAAGAAGCTAATTTTCCCGTATTATCTTCCTGCACAACTGCAACATTCAGGTTTTCCAAATGGCTGTGGAACTAATGATACTAACGCTAGTGGTTTCGGCGTTGATGGTAACCCGTTGAAGCCCATTCCCCATGTACGAACTTCAAGGCCACATGTGGCTTTGGTTATTTAACTTCGCGAAGGCTCCAGCCAAAATGAACTTCACTGGCTTGAAATTGGGAAACCAACAGCGCTCTCGAGGGTCCAGCATGCCTCGATACTTAAATTTTTCAGTTCAGTCCCAGCACCCAAATAAACTCGCTTATGTCCCAATTATGCCTATCTTATTGAATCGCCAGCATCCCCAAATGTACGTGCTCTCCTGTCCCTGTCCGAAACCCCATGCCCCGGCAGTTATTGCACATTCCATTACATCTAACGTTTCCTGTAAATAACTCCTAGAGCGAGTAATGTAATTCAGAACAATGTAATGTGAACAATTTACCAGCAGCGCTTGCATCCCACAATGTAGTTCCTTCAGTCCCTAACTCCGGCTTTCTGCAAACGGCAGAACCCATATCATCAGCAACGCGGTGTCATGAACGAACTAGGTCAAAGACGTACATGAAAACTGTAATGACTGGAATTGCTCAGTTCGCATACTGAGGCTTGATGTACAAGGACGCACATAAGACTGAGTGAAGGTTTTGTTAGCTCAAAGGCGCCGTCCCGTCAGTGCGGATTTGGACAAACAGTTTTCTTGCTTTAAGTTTGCATAAATGTGAACAACTTAGATTTTTCCCAAGCCTTGTCGGCGTCTGTTAAGCACCTCATAGAACTCCGAGAGGACGCCGCACTCTTTAACAGGGCTGGGCTGCGCAAGCGTTGCCACCGAAATTGAAAGAATCTTATTTTCTATAACGTAAAGAAGCACTACGAGAAGCCCACACTGTTTGACTCCAATGAATAATTTAAGAAGAAGGCTCGGGCGTTCGAAATTTTGAAACAAATTTAACAAAGGGAAAACCGAGGACGATACCATTTCATAAAACCGAGACCAAAATTGTTTGAAAGAAATTTCTGCCAATACACGGCAAAAAGGCACATTAACCGTCTGCAACCTCAACAACGTCCTCCACTCGTTGCGTCTTCTGTACGGGCAATCACCGCCTTTTGCAGTGCCGCTTCTCCGAGTAATCTCCCATACATTGAGAAAATTAATGTCAGTCGCTAAACTTTGCTTCTTGTGCTTGAGAGAAAAGAATGTTCCGGCATTGCCGAGTCCGATGTAAATGCAGGAAGGATGGTTGCCACAGCTTCCATGGAGCTGAGAGGCTTACCCATCAAAATCCTCTGCAGGCAACAACTCTAATGCTGGCGCAAGTCAAAGTAACCCATACAGTAGGCAATCATCGACTAAGACTACGAGATAATGTCAGTGTCAGTAATGTGAAATGCCTACTTCAGGTGACTGAATTGACTTAGAGTTGATGGATTCTTCTAGGAAGACTACCACGGCTTTTGAGCGAAAAAAATAGTAGTAATTCCAGGTGTCCAATAGTCTTGCAAATAGTTAGTTTGCTTGTTAGAGCTTCTGAACAGCTTTGACTTTTAAACGGTTAAGGGTATAAATACCGAGGTTTTGCTACACCAAGAGTGTCGAATCGCTCTAATTGTACGCAAAAATCAATCTCAAAGTATTTAAAGTGGGACCTTACTTAAATGATATCTTCAATATGGGCTGACATAATCGAAATTGAAGCAAAACAAGAAAATTTCCCTCGCTTGATAATTTGACCCCCAAACATTGCATTTGCATAACAAGGTGAAAGTTGGTCAGAATATATACCAAGCCGTGCGCTTGTTAGAGTACTTGGATTTCGACGGTAAATTGATTTTCGTTGATCGCCTGGCTATAGGTTGGTTATTTGGTGTTCCATTACCGTCATCTCCGGGTGTAGACTCGTCTTCAAATCAAATATGAAGCAATTTTTTCTACTGTATCATCAAGTGCAGTTTTGTTACAACATCGAGTGGTACAGCGCAGTTAAGCAAGTAGAACTGCGATCCGCAATTGGTACTCGCATTCTCGACGTTCACAAAAACACCAGTGTATTTTGGAAAAGATATGAAATTGGAATTTTTTGGCCTCTCGACAACACGCAATTGTCGAAACCGACTTTCCGCACTTTTACAAGTAAAGTATGTGAAAACGGCCCAAAAAATGCACGAGTTTTAGTGGAAAATACACATACCAACAATGAGGACTTCGACGAAAGTTACATTGTAACGGTTCAAGGTCGCCCTAAGTTTGGAGGAGGTGGGTTGAATGGTGTAAAACTTGAATACCCACACCACATCTTAGGTGCTAAGGATTCGCACACTTGTGCTGATGATGCTGAAGACTATCCATGCCTCAAAAGCCGTTGAGGACTTCAGGATTACCTAGATGAGAAGTTTCTCAATATGTCGAAGTACTTGTTGCATCGCCTCCATTCTGGTAGGCTCAAATTTACTAAATTTGTAATTTTGCCAGTTCTATCTGACGGAATTGATGGGTCTCGTCAGTTCACTGAAGCAAAGGTCTTTTTTTCATCGGCGGGAGAATTATCTCGTGCTTGGGCTAAAGTTTTATCTCAACAATTTAACTCTGGTTGTGAGTCGGTGTGCTGTCTGCACCATCACAAGCTTAGTACTAGCTCGCGCACCGTTTTTCGTAGATGCTATTCATTTTGAGAGACGTTTGGCGTGTCAATGGGCAAAATTGAAATGGCTAATCAGCTGATGCAACGGCTGATAGGTTACATACAAGTTTTTTTAAAAGGGGAATTGTTGAGCAGTGATTCTGTTCGTGGACGATGTTCATGTCGACAGACACTATCATTGTCTTTATTGCAAACCGTTAAATATTAGAATACACCAGCGTTGACCAATGTAGCCACTTCGACTCTTGTGATAATCGGGATGATATTAGCACGCGCATCGTAGTAGCTGGGCAAAAGTGTTGTTGACTTCTTCAGAATGAAGCAGTTCTCTGCTATTCCTAATACTTGTCGTCTATAGTATCAAGCTGTGTTGTGTTCCAAGAACTCTATGATAACTCCTCATCTTACCGAACCTGTTGCGCTTGGCGAAGCGGAGAGCAATCTATAATATCTTGTTCAGCGAAAGTCCTTTAATACCAAGAAAAAGGTCTTGACAACCAGCTAGTCGGGTGGAATACCCGGATTGCTCCGTTTTCACCGTTCTAAATGGTGTTCATAGGTGGTTCTGGTGGCCGGATTAAGCGGCTATTTGGAGGTAGACGCAATTTTCAACCTTGTTAAATTGTTTTTGCTAGATATTCACCGGAAAATCACAATCAGGGGGCTGTTTTCTTACGGTCGAAAGTGCGGGAAGGTTATGCCATCCTTAATCTTCATTCGTCATTACGTTCCATCAAGGGAGTGAATCGCGTACATGTCTCTCCCCTTCATAAACTCACGGGTCAATTTTATTTGGTTCCTTTTGAATTTTGTCAGACTAATTGTACTTTACATGTTGAAATCGTTCCGTCCATGCTAGTTCCTGTGTACTGGGTGTTGATTAGTTCCTCGGAGTACCTCGGCTTTGATTTTTTAAGCTAACGGTACGAACTTCTGTGGAGCCGTGAGAGTATTGTGAGGTAGGATATCAGTAACATTGCCTCGGAACTTGCGCATAACTGCATGTGCATGACATGGAGGTTCAATCAGTCCAGGTCAACACAGAAAGGTGGCATCTGGGAGAGGTTGGTTTGCAGCTTTTAAAAGAGTACTTTATACCATCCTCGGTACACGCGGCCTCACAGATGAGATTTTTGAACGCCACATTTTGGTTTGTTCAATACGCATTGAACGTACTCGGTTGCTGCCCCTAAGAGCTATTCGTCCGACCTAAGCACAAGAAGACCTTATCTTTTTTTGGTTGTTAACCAAGCAACTCGACTTCGACAATTGTTGGCGTTCACAAGTTCGATTATCGTAAACTACGTCGCGCGCAGTTCTATCCCAATGTAATTTGACCACGTTTGGTCAAGATGACTGTTGAAATCTTGAAAAGACGCGGATCGACACACTATGTACTTATAGAACGCTATTTAAGTGCAAAAACGTTGTCTGAACCGACTTTTGGTATTCCTGAATTCAATAGAGTTGTCGCCCAATATTCAATGCTCGAGCTTAATTCAGAGAGTTTGTTTTCATTTTAGAGCCCTTTTGGCGGGAGAGTGGGGAACTAGTGACAACTATTTTCACGGAGAGGTGGCCAAACTGATGCACCTGAAACGATACAGGGATGAATTGAGACGAGAACTGGATATTATTACGCTGTTTGAGTCAGATATAGAACGCACTGCCAATTTCAAAGAGTGGCTCCAAACGAAAGGATTCCAAGGGGATGACAATAGCAAAGAAGGACCACCAAAGCTGCTGAGCAGTGACATCGCAGAAACCGAAAATGTCCTTGTCACCAAAAGCGACGTTGAGCGCACACGTGAAACGGTTTTCGGAAGACGAGCTACTAATCGGAACAAGGATGGTGGGAAGTCAACGAAATCACATCAAGTAATTCCGTCTGTTCCTATGTCAGCACCTCCAAAACATAGTGGCTCCATTTGTAATGTATGCGCTGGGCCTGTGCAACTAGATGAACTCAATCGAAAAGATACAGAAAAACCACAGCAAAAAGTTGAAGTTGAATTGCCAGATTTGCGGTCGTCATTTATTGAATCTGTTCTGTTTGGGAGTAGTGTGAAAGAGTCCAGACCACCGGCCACTCGGTTCTTCAAAGGATCTTCTATGTTAGACCACCAAAAGAAGCGCTCTTTCAGCCATTCTAGACAGGAGTTCTCTAAAAGCGCCAATCCTTATCATTCAGATGTGGGGTCCATATTGAAGGAAATTCCGCCTCCGCTTAGCTATTTTGATCAGAAACCTAATTCGAAACAGAGCAATGTCTCTGCAGCTATGAACGAATCGGATACTCTTCTGAATAAAGCTGCCAAAGTGCCCATTATGTGGAGAGGGAAACCATCAACAGTCAAAGAATACCTTCTGGAGAAATCCTACATATGCTGAATTATCTTTGTTCTCAATCATGCTATATGAGATGCTCCACAGCTCATTCAAGTCGCAGAATCATCAATTGTTTCTATTTGTGCTATGATAAAAGATCTATTTTTTCTGTACCCATATTTGTTTAATTGCTCTCAAATGAAAATGCGGTGTTTTTAGGCCAATTTTTGCTTGACTGATTTTGCAAACGGGATAAACAGGTAACGCCCAGAGGGCCTTAAGTACTTTTAAAGCGTTCGGCTTACTAGACTCTAAGTATGTGATTCACCGAAACTGTTTTGACGACATAAATTTATGTTGTGAAGGGCGGCGGTTTTTAGACTTTGACCCCACTTCACCCGCCGTGCCTCCTCTCCGTCGCGCTCACCGCTCGACCTTTCAATTAAGCTAAAGCTAGCCTCCCTAAACCGTCTAGCTGCTGATGAAGCTAACCTCTCGACAGTCGTTAGATCAATTCACTCGGCGTTTGTTGATGTTTAAAATGCTTGCACCCCTGGGCTTTCATCCCTACGTCCTATCGCAGTAGTTAATTAAGCTGATCAATTTAATTTTCATTCAGGATTTGTAATAACTCTCATCAGAATTTGGATTTTACACAAAAAACCGGGCGGGTTCCTACTTGTACGCATTACATACAGAAAATACACGAATTTGCGCATTTTTTGAAAAGGCTATTGTAAAATTTAACCGGTGCGTTCGTCAGTCAGTTTATGATAACAAATCTCTATGAGGTTTAATGTAGAATGATTTAATTCTGTAAATATGAAAATATTGTAAATATGTGTGTTTAAAATTTTGATCTCTATCTCGATAAAATTTAATTTAGCTTGTCTGAAGAGTTCAAAAGTGTTCATTCGTACGTATATTTTCAATGTTATTCTAATATCGCTTTTAATAGATATTTGATTTGATAGTTTGTGCTAAATAATTGTTTGCTTTCAGGCTTTGTTTGTGGCCGTTTGATTAACTGTTGTTTGCGTGCTTGTCTATTGTGAGAGATTACCTGTTTTTGGTTGAGGATTGATTGAGGACCGAAGTCATCCAAATCAAATTTGAGTCGAAAGCGACCTTGACAATACAGCCAGATTTCTATTTCGTAGCCATGTTTTCTGCTGTTGAAGCCGCCCCTCCTGTGAAGGTTTTCCAACTCACAGCAGACTTCAAAGCATGCACTGGGCCGAACAAGGTCAACTTGGGAGTAGGAGGTTAGTATTCTTTTTCCGACATTCTAACAGGATGGAATTTTATGCTAAGCCCGTTTTTCTTGAGCAGTGTTCGTCTTTTTTCGAGAGCTTCTCGAAACATAATATAACAAAACCACATAACATAACTTCTAAACTTTAAGGTGTCTGACATCTTTTAGGCAACGTTTTCATTGATATCTTACGTCAATTGGAATTTTTTGTTTTACTAATTATTAAGTACAACTTTTTTAATAGCCACGAAGCGATAGCGGGTTTTATTGGGGACATCGTGGTTTTTTAAAATTCAAAGAATTTGAATTGTATTGGGGCGCTGTCTTTTTTTTTAAGATCTGTTCACACATTTTCATGATTTTTGAAGTCAAATTGGAGTAGTGATTTTGGTCACGCCGAAACAGGAAGTGGAGCGAAAAAGCGAGTAGTTTTGTGGCGGGAAAATTTTTTACTCTAATTTTAAAGTAGAGTGAGAAAACGGTGTTTGAACAAAAATTTGCTTTCTCGCTAGTGGTTTTTTGTTCACATGCGGCAATTCCACCTTGATTTTTACTGTTTTTTGGTTTTTGGATCGGATTTTTTCCAAATAGTTTTCCCAATCAATTCATAGTTTATTCTATGCCTAGTTTTTCTTTGAACAAAATTTTCCTTTCTCGCTAGTGGTTTTTGTTCATATGCGGCATTTTGTCATTGATTTTCAGTTTTTTTCTAAAAAAAAAGTTTGGTTTTGATCTGATTTGGAAATGGTTTTCCCAAATCAATCGTCCGTTCTAGGTCTATTTTTTTGTTTAGTCAATGCAAATTCTTTGAATTGTACGCCAGGTATTGTCCTGCTATGTTTTTTAATTCGTCGTCACCATCGATGATTCTTACGACCTGACTTCTTGGAATTGACTTTTTCACTAACTTCAGTGACTTCTGCTTCGCAGTTAGAATCTGTGTACATGACGTCATTTCTGCTTTTAGGTCAATTGTGTGACTTATCTCACTCAAAAAATGACTTCTGAACTCACTTATGAAATTTAAATTTAATGAACCTTTACTAGTTAAAGATCAATAGTGTGCATCTAAGTAGTGCCAAACTTATATGCCCTAATTTTTGAGTATTAGCCTCGAGTTTTTGATTTTGAATACCAATTTTGAAAAAGGTCTTTTAGGGTTTTTTCCTTATGGACCGCATGTGTCATAAAATTGACAGTCCGAATCTAACCCAAAAAGTCTAGTGGTCTATTGAAGGATGTGTGGTCGATCTGTTTATCTTATTTCTTTAGTTGTTTCAATTCATGGAAGGCCACAAGCATCTATCGCGGCTATTTTACGGCAATCTGCATGCTATGTTTGTTATTAACAGTACAAAAGCAAGCTACTTGAGTTGAGGGCAAAATTAGGCTACCATTTTGTGATTAGGGAATGAAAGTGGTACCTAATAAATTCTTTTGATTGCTGTGTAAAAAATTTTAAAGTTCCTAATCAAGGGAAAACAGATTAATTTTTTTCTGTTCATTCCAAATACATTGGATGCTCAAGTGTTCATAATGTGCACGTATGTATATGCGTGTGCATGATGCCCAATGATGCCTGATTGATCTACGAATATACTTTGAAGACATTGTGCCTGAGCTTGAAATGACAAGTTCTCAAACCTAAATCTTGCCCATAGCAAACTATTTTATGTTGAAGAAACATACAATTGCTTTGTAGTTAATGTACGTAAATCATCATCTGTTGTGTGTGTGTGTTGCAGCGTACCAGACCAACGATGGAAAGCCCTACATCCTGAAGGTAGTGCGAGAGGCAGAGCAGAGGATAGCGAGTGACTTCTCCCTCAACCACGAATACTTGCCAATAGATGGACTGCCCGCATTCACAGACGCTTCTACTGCCGTGATGTTTGGCAAGGAACACCCCATCGTTGTCAACAGAAAGGTACCACCAATCCAATACCTATATTTAATTAGCCTGTTTCATTGTACCGTAGATTACTCGAATGAGTCATTCGACCTTTCCAGTTGCCCCACTGACATGCTTAATTGCTCTCAAACGAAGTTTGTAGCAATTATATTATTAAAAGCCGCGAAGCGATAGCTGAGGCTATTATTGGCCTTCTCTTGCACAACCACTTCAAACCTGCTTTTTGTTCATTCGTTCATGCAATTTCAACTGAAGGCGTGCGTGACGTCATTTTTCACTCTTATTGGAGCTAGTTTTTTTGTTCATTTGCTTGATTAAATTTTTGGTTTCACGTTACTTACCCCACTCTTATGTCTTTATAGCCATACTGATGCTTAATCAAAACTTAACATCTCAGCCCTTAATGAAAAGAATAGGTTTCTTTTTTGGTCTCTTTTTAACCTTTTTTGAGACTACAGATCTATGAAGCTATTGCGGCTATTTTCTGGCAATTTGCCAGCTATGTTTCCTGTGGTCATTTTTATGCGATTTCTCGCTTGACCGACTTTTCTTCAAACGCATTTGACTTTTTGTCCTCAAACGGGATAAACAGGTAGCTCTCGGAGGGCATCAAGTTCTCTTAGAGCCCTAAGACTTACTATACTCTAAGAATGCAATTCATCAAAACTGTTTTGGAGAAAATTTCATGGTGTGAAGGGCGGTTCTTAAGCTTAAAAGTTTGACCCCCTCAGTCACCATTCCCCCGCCATCAGCCCCCCGCCCTCCGCAAAACTCCCATTGTCAACCCTCCTCCACCTGTCGAATTGAACCCCCCTCTCATCTAGCCTTTGCAATCCTACCCCCATCGCGTAAACCCTCCCCCCACTGCTAACATCCCTAAGCCCCATTTACCGATTTCGACGATAGTCGGTTATGTTTTTTTTGTTTTACATTTGTTCACCCAGCAAAGCTGAAAAAGTCAAATTTTGTTGAATTCCTCTCACTAACGGCGTTTAAGCGCGTGAAGTTATTGCTTGCTCTCTTTAGCCCAAGTTTTCCGGTCATTTGCGTGATTAAGATTTGATCATACGTGTATTGGTCATACTTAAGTTAACTTTGAATAAGTTGAAGGTCAAAGGATTTCATATGCATAATAAAGGTCCCTAATGAAAAGGCTTCTGCGGAATCAATTTAATAAGGTTTTTAAATTTATTTTTTAATGTTTTTTGTATAGCTTTTCGAGCGTAGCCAGTCCCTTATATCTGTATCTGTTTTTATCTATACTTAATGGGATGCAAGTATATTTTGCGGATATTCTTGCAATCTGCTGGCTATGTTTTTGTTTTTGACAGTACAAAAGCAAGCTACTTGAGTTGAAGGCAAAAATCTTTTTAAGCCTGCTATGTTTACAATTGAAAGAATTTTTTGAATTGTATTGGGGCTCGGTCTTTTTACGACTCGTCAAGTTGTTATGGTTGTCTTTTTGTACGACTCGAAGAAGAGTATTGGAGTAGTCTCTTTTTAATCACTTTTTTGGAGTAAATTTTGTTTGTTTCTTCTTTGTTTCTTTTATTTCCTCTTTGTTTCTTTTATTTCCTCTTTTTTGGCTCAATCTTTCTAAGCATCATTAGCTGCTTCAGTAGGTAGTTTAAATTATTTTTTAAGTGAGTTCCTTTGACATTATTATTCGAGTTGTTTCCGGAACTCTTGATAGTGGAGAAAGGATAGATTGGTGTTTTTGTCCCTACCGGTTTTCGAAAGAGCGAAAAAATGATGTGAATAATATGCGCTAAGCAGACAATTTTTCATTGTTTTTTAGTTATTCTAAAATCTTCGGTCGATTTTAGTTTTTCAGTCAATCTAAAATCTTTTGTCGAAGTTTTTTTAAACTTCTTTTCTGATCTTTTGACGTGTTTTTGTTTTGTTCTTCAGCTTTATTTGTTAATGAATGTTGATTAAATTATATCAGTTTTTGCCTATTTTTGGTCCGTTGGCAATTTTTTTTTCTGTTTTGTGTTTTTCAGAATAGTACTGTGCTTTACATTGAAAATTTCTCGTTCGTTTTGGAGGCTCACTAAGGGGAGATACTTGAATTTTTGACTGGCCAGTCTGTAATAAAGTAAATGAAACATTTTTGAAAAAAAAATATCTGTATTTGTTTTAAATATTGTTTATGGTATAAGTCAGATAGATGACCAGTCCTTGAACAAATGCAGTATCAGAAAATCTCTGGAGAACCAGCGATGACACGTCGCTTCTTCTAGATGGCATTGTAAAATTGATAAAAGGTGGTTTTTTAAAGATCTGTCGACTATTTTCATTATTTTTAAAGTCAATTTGAAGTGATGAATTTGGTCGCGCCGAAACAGGAAGTGGAGCTCTTAAAATGGAAGTGGTAAACTTTTTTCACTCTAATTGTTATTTAGGGCGAGAAAACGGCGTTTGAACAGAAATTCGCTTTCTCGCTTGTGGATTTTTGTTCACACGCGGATTTCTTTGATCGGATTTGTTTCTAAATGGTTTTTTCAATGAAAACTCTTTGATTTTTCAGGTCTTGTGCTGTTATGCAGCTTAGAGTAGTAGTACTACTCTACAGCTTAGACTAGTTTTTGGAGCAGAATTTGGATTTATAGTAGTCTATTCAACCAAATTTACTTCCCAAATCTTCAATAGTTTTATATCGAGGGAGTACAACATCTAAAGGATTCAACCAATAGATTTTTAACATCCATTTTAAGTATGCGCATTTTATTCATCCAACCATGGAATGAAATTTTTTATAGAAGTCAAGTAGCATCGTTTCTATGCTGTTATTTCGCTTTCATCTGGGATATACACTTGATTTCATATACTCGGATTCGGTATTGTCCATTATTGCCAACAAAGTAAAATGGCGAACTGATTGAAATTTTTTGGACATGAGATGCTGGTGGTTTTAGTACATAGCGGTTCAATCTCTCGGAGGGACTGGTGCGTTGAAAGTGTGCTGTGAGTTCATGTCTCAGTGTCTTGGACGGACAGTAGCATACGTCTCCAAACCCACATGGCGTAAGATTTATCATCTTCCGTTGCCAACCACGCATAAATTGACATCACGTTAATAGCCTTTGATTGGTTGATAAATATAGAAACGGAAATATATTGTGTGCAGTAAAATTTTATAATTTCAGTTGCTACTACTACTAGCGCCCTACTATTCTGTTGGTTCCATACAGCACTTCAAAATAGCATAGAATTTAACTTTAGAAGAAATCAGTTTTTTTTTGCCTCGAAAGCAGCATTCGAAAAACGGCAAAATTTTGAATGAAATTGCAACAAATAAAACCGTTGGCTAGCCTGAAGTGACATAGGAAAAGCTATGAATAGGAGACTAAACACAATCTATCTAAACACAAGATGCTGAAGCCTGAATGATTTAGAAATCGAGTTTTTCTTGGGGCTCGTCTGGCTTCTTTCCTTCAATAATTTTAAATAGCGGATAGTTAGGTGATTTTGAAGCAGTGATCCTTGTTCATTGTCTTTGCATTTTTTTGACATTCTCCAAAGCTTTTACCTAGGGGTTTGTGTGGATAAGGTCTTTAATTGTTACAATTTGAAAGTGAAGCGTAGCAAATAGCTGACTATTTTGATATTTTTCCCGGATTTTTCTCAGGATTAAAAAATAAAAATGAGACTATAAACGGAAGATATGTCGACTTTACTGAATTATAAATGGATTGTTGTGTTTTAGCAAATCATAACTCGGTGCTGAAGATGTCTGGCATTAAAGACGTCCGAGAGTACAGGTATTGGGACCCCAACACCAAAGCAGTCGACTTTGCTGGCATGGTCGAGGATTTGGAGGTATAGAATTCGAAAAGTTCCTTGCCATGAAAACCCAAGAATTGAAAAATTGAAGAGAGCGCTGATCAGATTTTTTTTAGACATCCGAATTTTCCATCCTCATTTTTGCCGTTGCGTAGAAAAAAGTGACATGATCAGAATATGGCCATAGTAAAAATACAATTTACGTATCATGATTCATAATGATTCAACGTTTTGCTATGACCCATGTAGTTATGATGATAGGTACATCGAACGGGTGTACAGTATCAATCAGTTGCAGTTTGGATAGACAACCATTTGTTCATTTTGTCTCTTCTCTAGGGTGTGCCCAAAGATGCGGTGGTGGTGTTGCATGCTGTTGCCCACAACCCAACAGGAATGGACCTGAATGAGCAACAATGGAACCAGATACTCGACATTGTCATTGTTAGTGCGTTCTCCATCAACCTTACAATATTAAACCTTATCTTGAATGCTAATAATTTTGTATCTGATTTTTAATTGCTCTCATTATTAGTTTTGCTAGACTTTTTTTAGCCTTGAAGCTGCAAGCTCAGCCTAGCTATATTGCAGTGTTCTTGGTTTACGACTCGAAGAGTGTTGGTGCAGCGTATTTTTTTTATTAATAGCGGCGAAGCGATTGCTGCGTCTTAAGATCTGTTCACACATTTTAATTATTTTTGAAGTCAATTTGGAGTAGTGATTTTTGTCACGCCTGAAACGGGAAGTGGAGAGAAAAAGCGAGTGGTTTTGCGGCGTGAAACTTTTTTGCTTAAATTTTAATGTACAGTGAGAAAACAGTGTTCGAACAAAAATTTGCTATGCCGCTAGTGGTTTTTGTTCACATGCGGTAATTTCACTTTGATTTGTACTGTTTTTTTTCGATTTTTTTGATCGGATTTTTTCTAAATGGTTTTCCCAATCCATTCAAAGTTCACTATAGGGCTATATTTTGTTTGAACCAAATTTCCCTTTCTCTCTAGTGGCTTTTTTTGTTAACATGCATTAACAGGCATTTTGACTTTTCTGCTTTTTTAAAAATTTGTTGATCTGATTTTTTTAGACATGGTTTTCCCAATTAACTCATAGTCTGTTCTAGTTCTAGTTTTTTGTTTAGTCCATGAAAATTTTTTGAATTGTACGTGAGGACTTGTCATGTTTTGTTCTTTGTCATTTTTTTTTGGTCGTCAAGATTTTTGTTTTGACCATATGACGTCACAATCACTTCAAATCTGCTTTTTGTTCATTCGTTCATGCAATTTTAACTGAATTGAGTGTGTGACGTCATTTTTCACTCTTAGTGGAGCGAGTTTTTGTTCATTTGCGTGATGAATAATGTTTGTGGTCACACTTGATTTAGTTCTCTCAAAAATGACTTCCTCGCTCGGAAAGACTTTTCTTCACTTTAATTCAATGAGATAAAGTCTCACTATAAACTGAGTGTATACCACTCTAATTGAAGGTTATTTAAGATCAGTGAATAGAAACAACAATAAATTATACAGATTCTTAATCAAAATGTAACATATGAGCCCTTTATGAAAACAATAAATTTCTTTGTTGATCTTTCTTTTTTTTACTTTTTTGAGACTGCAGATCTACGAAGCTATTGCGTCTATTTTCTGGCAATATGCCAGCAATGTTCGATAATTTCGTTTGAATGTATTTGAAACAAGGGAAATGCGTAAAAACAGTTTATAATGAAAATGCAAATTTCGGTCAAAATTCTGAAGAAACCTGAGAAACAGAGACAAGGGAGTGGTTTTCTGTTTTTGTCGCGTATTTGAGAGAATGAGTAGGTGTGAAAAACTGTTCACTAAGCGAGCAAAATAACTGAACTTTTCAGTAAAAGGCGTTTCTCTTCTATCTAAAGTGGTATTAGTCCGTTTGGAAGCGTTTTTGACCATCTGAAGTGAATAATACACTTTAAGTGTCAATTTTCGGCTATTTTTCAAAACATTTTGCCTTTTTTCAGCATTTTTTCCATTCTTCGATTTTTTAATGCATTTGGGGAGTTTCTGGTTGAAGTCAGTTGTTCTAACACCTTTGGATGGCTTTTAATTTGACTGGTTTTATTTTCGATTTAATTTCATTTAAGAAAATCGAGTAATTTTGACCAACTTTTTGCCTTTTTTTTGTCTGTTTCTGGTATTTTTTTGGTTCTTGCTGAAAGTTTTCTTCATCAATTCTTAATTGAGAGCATTTCTGTAGCTGCTTCGTAAAAGCTATATATTGCTTTAAACTGAAAAAATGAGGGTAAACTCGTGAGGGTATAAGTTTTTCAGGTTTTTTATTGGTTTTTTAAATTGTTGTTTATTATTAATATGGAAAGTATTGGGTGGGTGGCTGATCGATAAATTTTATCCAATTAATTGCTGGGATCTTGCGTTTTATTGTTTTGTGGAGAATTTTATTCGAGTTTTATAGAGAATATTCATTTTTTTTGTTTTTGTCCTCAACTTTCTCGTTCTTTGACGAAGTGGTTACATTTTCTGTCAATTGGCAATATTTTGTTGCGAACTTCTTCGTTATTACTGTTTTGCATGGTATTTTTGCAACAGTTTTGGACTCTCAACTTAAAATAAGTTTTATCAGATGCCTTATCAGTTAATTTTCTTATGTAAATTTTCGTTGTTTTTTAAGTTTAATTAAGGTGATAGGAGATTAATGAGGTCACTGAGGATTGTCATTTTTCCAATTCAAGTCGTTTCTGGAAATCTTCCGCCTATGTTTTTCGTGGCGGTGTCTGACGCTCTTTCGTTTCACATTTGTTGTACAAATCGGAACACATTGACATTCAGAAAGTTTTTTTAACTGTTTCAATCAATGATATCAATTGCGGCTGTTCTCTGCCAATTTGTCGGCTATGTTCAACATTTGCAGTTTCACTGATCAATTAATTAATGGACATGGTAGACGGCAACTTTGCACATAATGTCATGGTAACGGCTATCAAAGCCAGGTACTCTTGATAATTAATAGTCATTTATATTTTCAGAAAAGGAATGCGACAATTGTAATGGACACAGCCTACCAGGGATTTGGCAGTGGAGATCTGGACAAAGATGGGACGTCTGTGCGAATGTTGGCTGATAAAGGCGTCGAATTCTTCGTTTGCCAATCTATGTCCAAAAACTTTGGGCTCTACAGTTAGTTCCCGTTGCTAGTAATTCAAACTCAATATGAAAATTTTTGAAAAGGCAATGTTAAAAATGGGCCTTTCAGTTCTTTCAGAAATCTATTGTCCTCGGCCGGGTGCAGCCAACAGAAAATAACTTTGTTCGGATCTTTTCCGTTTGTGCCCCCCCCCCCCCCCCCCCCCCAGTACGTTATGCTCCCCCCAGTTACAGAGCACGTGTCATTAAATAGTAAATCATTATGTAAAAATACTGCACGTGCATCTGGGGGTTGCAAATAATATGCACCCACTAAGCTGGGGGGGGGGGGCACAAACGGAAAAGATCCGTTCTTTGTTCTTACCACTGTCTCTGATAGAAGAGCTATTTGCCACTTCTTATTTCAGAAGGTTTCTCCCATCATAGGTGTTGTTATTCATAATGAAAAATTATCTTCAAAATGGACATTTTTTCCAGTGTCCAATGTCGGCTTTTTCTCTATTGTATGCATTGCTCTTCAACCTGAGACATTTCCATTTTATCTGATCTGAAAATGGGAGGATGAGAGATTATAATGGAAAGATCCAAGAAAGCTGTAGTTATTAGGCAAACCACTATTTTTGATCTATATGTAGTCTGGCGATGGGATCCGTC
Organism: Convolutriloba macropyga; assembly: GCF_964194025.1. Lineage (NCBI taxonomy): Eukaryota > Metazoa > Xenacoelomorpha > Acoela > Convolutidae > Convolutriloba > Convolutriloba macropyga. The sequence continues at coordinate 35,817,350 of NC_134478.1, read as the reverse complement.
TAAACTGTGTATTTCGATGAAATTCAACGAGTATATTGATCATTCTAGTTGGCTAGCTCGAGTAGCCATCTTATAAACGGCTGCTCCTATTCCTCAAAGTGTATGCTTTTTTTCCTCCGCAATTAGCAACGGCATTGTAGCCAGATCACCGCGGGTGCGTGAATAATGCTCTATTGAATGTGCCCCGGCCGGCGCTCAGAGAAGCTAGATTTTTTCGCCGTATTTTTCAACGATATTTAGGGCGTTTTGATTTTTTTTCTGGTATCCCTATTCACGATTTACTATTTTCATTTACATTCAGACGTTCACTCTTTGTAATCTATGAATTTCAAGGTATCTGTTTATAAAACAAAACTGTGTGTGCAATGAGCCTGATGGAAATAGTTTGACATGTTGTGTCTTGGTCTGTAATATATCATGCGTAGTCTGTCTGGGTTCCATTTTGCCAATCTAGTTAGTTTTTTCTCTATTAGGAAAGACGGGATCTGTTACGTTAACCCCTTATCTTAGTAGGCGCAAACTCTCCCGGCTTAAAAACCTCCCAGCTTAGCTACATACCACTCTTTACTTGCCGTAGTTATGCACAATAATGTGATATATTGGGGGGGGGGGTCGGATCTATTCTGTTCCCCCCCCCCCCCCCAGTGTTTTTTATGACCCCCAGTTACAAATTCTATGTTGTTATATAGCACGTTACTATGTAAGAAAATAGCACGTGCGTCTGGGGGTCATAAAAATTTATGCTCACTAAGCGGGGGGGGGGGGGGGGGGGGGGCGAAACAGAATAGATCCGGGGGTCTATAATGGGAAAGAGCTAGCAAACAATTGAACAATTTGTAAGCGTGGGATTATGGGGTGCGCTGCGAGGGTTAACGGAAAAGATCCGAAGTATGCTCTCTTCGACGTGCCATCTGATATCGTTTCATCGTCGATGCTTCCGATTGACTAGTTGACGCATGAGTTCTGTCCGGACTTTGAACTCCTCTTTCTGGATCTCTCGCAGCTTCTCATTCTGTGCCTCCATTTTGACAGTCCTTGGATCCACGTATGGCTCTTTCTTCACCCAGCTCTCATTCTTCAGATTTTGGATCTTGGCCTTCTGGTCTGGGATCGGATGCAGCTGCAACAGACTCCTCGGTTTCTCACCTGTGATGGGCTTTGCCTTATCTATCGGGTTGTTTTTGTATGACTGAAATGTCTTCTGCAGCTCTTGATTTTGGACAATAGGTAGAAAGCCAAGTGTCGAAGGGTGAAAGTTCATGTCTGCCATGTTTTTTTTTGTTTTCTGATTAGGTAGTAGTTCTGTAAGTTTATCTTCTGTCTTTAGTCAGTGGGGAAAGTGACAAGGTTGTTGTTTGTTGCTTATTGCACGTGGTCATTCATAATTCGCTTTATTGAGTATTTTAACACGTGGTGATTATCCACCTAACGATGGACTACTCGATTGAATACCATGCAGTGCTATTTGTTCATTACCCCCCCCCCCCCCCAGTATGTTATTCAAACCCCCTTTTGGCTTTTCCCATTATAGCCCCCCCCCCCCCACACAAAACTATAGGCCCCCACATGTTAGATTTACGGTAATGGAGGGGGCGCTTTTAGGTTTAGGCTCCAGTCTCAGTTAGGCCCCGCGAAACTAAAGCCCGCATTATGGTATATTAACGGTAATGGGAGGAGGAAGGGCTATACAGTTATTGAGGGGGGGGGGGGGTGGGGTGTTGGATCAAGTTGTACTTTCTCATTATGTTTCTGTGTGCAGACGAGAGAGTGGGCAACATGATAGCTGTGATCAACAGTCCTGACAAGATAGAAGCTGTGAGAAGTCAGTTGAAGAGGATAGTGCGTGCCACCTGGAGCAATCCTCCTTCCCACGGGGCAAGAGTGGTGGCCACAGTACTCAATGACGAGACACTCGCACAACAGTGGAGGTAACAGTGACAATTTTGCTGTATTCAATATAGGCAGCAGTTTTAAAATAAGAATTGAATCCGCGAAAAATCAAAAAAGCAAAAAAAAGGAATTAACGGGAGTGGAGATCCTGTTTTGTCATCACTAATTTAGTTTCATATTATTAATTGCTGTCAAACAAAGTTTTTAGCAATTAAATTAGTCCTCTAGCCTTTTAATGCGATTTCGCTTGATAATTTTTTCTTTCGACTTAACTTTCGCCCTCAAAAATGGGATCAACAGGTAAACATAACGGCATTGATTCGCTTAAGCAGCTCTCTTAGAGCGTTAATTCATCGCAATTATAAAATTATTGTGTAAAGGGCAGTTTTGCGCTCGTCCTATCCTCGCACGCGTAACCCCCCCCCCCCCCCCCTTGAGACCCTAATCCCCTCTTAACTTAGGAAAAACATTTGTTACACGCTTTGTGTGTTTGTTAGACTGGAGTTGTTGGAGATGGCGCAAAGGATCAAAGACATGCGACAGCTGTTGTTTGAGAAGCTGCAGACACACGAGATCACATGGCCACATGTCATCAACCAGACTGGCATGTTCTCATTCACTGGACTCACTCGTAAGTACCCCACCCAACCCACTCAACATTGTAGATCATGCATACGCGCGTAACTCACAAAAAAGTATCTAGAGCGCTGAGGTATTATCATAGATTGATTATCATATGTTGTAATGTTCTCAAGTTTTGGTCTTTCATAGAAGGGAAACTGATTGAGGGAGTATTTTGGACATTTTTAGCCCAGTGGCTCTTAATCTCAGTTAAGGAAACCAGACATGATAAAGGCTGTCGTTGGTCTCTATGAAATGACGAACGAGAAGTTTAAAACGCTTAATCGCTGCTTATGCTGTCTAACACTGAACCCCCAATATTTAATCTACACTGTTTCAGAGGCACAGGTGAAGTTCCTTCGTGACGAGTACGACATTTTCCTAATGGATGACGGACGTGTAAACATGTGTGCATTCACAACTGACAACACACAATACATTGCGGATGCAATTGCGGCAGCCGTGAAAAAATTCTGATTATCTACTAGACGAACTGATTGATGCGAATATGTAGAAACTTCTATTTTTATTAATCATTCAAATCAGCGGCGCTGAATTGTCAATTTGAAATAATGAGCACTCTTGATATCTTTCATATTAACTCTTATTTACTAAGTTGTTCAAGATGTACACTGATATATTAACTCATGCAATTTACATTGTATCATAATAGCAAAAATATGTCCAAAGTTTCTTCTCAATCAAGCGACCTGCAGCACGCCGAAGACTAAACAATTGATTGTGCCTCTGGAGTTCCTAAAGAGGTGTACAAGTGGAAGACTAAACAAACAGCACGCGGAATCACCGTTTGCTGTGCAAAGTATAGCAATTGTTTCGAACCAGTCATTTTCACAAAAAAACATCAAGCCGAAGAAGGGAAAACTTAAGCACTCAGAGATTGTCACATACATACACACTTGTCATCACACACATAATCGACCGCTCATGAGTTTACCAAAACTTGCTAGTAGATTGCCAGAAAATATCTGCCCTTCTTTTATTTATAGCTGAGAAACTGTAAGCTGAGCGGAGCTATATTGCGGTGCTTTCTTTTTTACAATTCAAAGAATTTGAATTGTATTTTTAAAGATCTGTTCACATTTTCATGATTTTTGAAATCAAATTGGAGTAGTGATTTTGGTCACGCCTAAACATGAAATGAAGCGAAAATGCGAGTGGTTTTGTGGCGTGAAATTTTTCGCTCTAATTTTAAAGTAGAGTGAGAAAACGGTGTTTGAACAGAAATTCGGTTGTGATTTTTGTACACATGCGGCAATTTGACTTTGATTTTTACAGTTTTTTCGATTTTTTGGATAGGTATTTTTCTTAAGGGTTTTCCCAATCCAATCATAGTTCACTATAATCCTAGTTTTTTGTTTGAACCAAATTTCCCTTTCTCGCTAGTGGTTTTTTGTTCAGATACGGCATTCTGACTTTGATTTTCTGATATTTTTTAAAAAAAATTTTGATCTGATTTTTTGTTTTGGAAATAGTTTTCTTAATTTATTCATAGCCCGTTCTAGCTCTAGTTTTTTTGTTTAGTAAAAAAATTCTTTGAATTGTACGTCAGGACTTGTCATGTTTTTTCTCGCCGTCAAGATTTTTGTTACGACCATATGACGTATGGTTGTCCCAATTCATTCTGAATTCATTCTAGGCCTAGTTTTTTGATTTTCTGGTTTTTTTTAATTCTTTGAAATGCTTTTCCCAATTCACTCATAGTCTTTTCTAGTTGTTTGTTATTTGCTCTCAAACTAAGCTTGTAACAATTATATTAGTCCTGTCGGTCTTTTACGAATCGAAGAGGAGTATCGAGATTCTACAAGTTTTTTTTTTAGCAGAAAACAAGTTTGTTCATGACTTGAATTTTGACTTCTTTATGTTCGAGTATTTACCTCCGTTCTTGAGTGTTGACTTCTGTTTTCGAACATTGGACTTTAACAGTAGCTTCGTTTGTAATGTATAGCAATTAGGAACTGCTGATTTTTTGTTTCTATATAAGTCAACCCTAATTATCTAACTACACCGCACAACCTCCCCCCCCCCCCCCAACCAACCACCTATCTACCCCCCCCCCCCAACAGCCACCTACCCCCACCTACACCTTCCCCCTCCCTTCACCTAGCTACCTCCATCCCCCCCCCCCAACTACCCCAGCACAACCCATCTCCCCAACCTATCTGACCACCTACCTACCCCCCCCCCACCACCACCACTCACCACTTTTTTAAAAAACGTTAAAGTGGTTTGTTAGGCTACTTTTTGTTTTTTTCTCTTGTCTATTTTGATGTTCTGATTTTGGTAAGGTTAGGTTAGAGATTATAATGCACGACGATTCGAGTCGTTTCCGGTATTCTACCGGCTGTGTTTTTTATGCAACTTTTCGCTTGACCAATTTTCGTCTGACGCTTTTGACTTTTCGTGCTCAATAACGAGATAAACAGGTAGCGCCTAGCGGGCATTAAGTGCTATTAGAGCCTTTCAGGTATGTTTCAGCTCAAGTTGCTTTGGAGACTTATACTTATTGTATGAAGGGCGTTTCTTAGAGGTTGAAGACACCGCCACTGTTGACACCCCCACTACTGCACCCACCGCGCTGTTGCCCCCCACCCATCTGCTGCCCAACCCCCTTCCCTCACCATAAGGCCCCAGGTGCACCCCAACCCCCCGTGGATGCTGGATACTGACGAACCACCGAGATAGAAGACCCCCCACCCACTTGACCCCCCCACTATTGCCCCCACCACGCTGTTGTTTCCCACCGGATGATTTCCACCCCCATCAGCAATCCGGTGACCCCCCCCCCCTTGTAGCTGGCTACTGAGGAACAACCGCTCGCTAAAAACACGCAAAAATATACTAATTTTCAGAATATTTTTCAAGGTTTGTGAAAATTTGTGTCATATTTTGAGTTTTAACAGCCCTAGATGACAAGGAAACCACTCTAGGGGTTAATAATATGTTACTGCATAGTTTATAGTGTTATTAGAATTGTTTCAACATTTCAACATCGCTAATTTTTGCATTTTGTCAAAACTTGCACATTTTTTCAAGGTTTGTGAAAATTTATCGTATTTTAGGTTTATCCAGCCTCAAGAGTCGAGGAGCCTCCTCTAGGGTTTGTTAATAGGTTACTGTATAGTTTCTAGATGTAAAGAATTTTCCAAAAGTTTAACATGATTTTAGCGTTTTTTTTTTGACAAAAAAAGCATTTTAAAATTTTTTTGGACATTTGTTGGCATTATTAAAGGTTTTTAAGCCTCAGGATTCGGAAAAAAATCTTTAAGGTTTGATAATAGGTTGCTGCATAGTTTCTAATGATAGTGGAATGGTTTTCAACGTTTTAACATCACAAATTTTGGCAGTTGTTTGACAAAACTTGATTTTTTTCAAATTTTTCAAAATTCATTGTCATTATCGAAGTTTTTCCAACTCCAGGATGCAGGAAACCTCCTATAGGCTTTGATGAAGTGCTACTTAAACTCTTTTTTTTGGTCATAGATAGAATATTTTTCAACTTTTTAATATCACAAATTTTATCGATTTTTTTTAAAACTTGCAATTTTTTTCAATTTTTTTGAAAGTTTTTGTCATTTTATAGCTTCATCTAGCCTCAAGAGCCAAGGAACCTCCTCTAGTGTTTGATAATAATTTACTGTAAAGTTTCTACATGCAATGGAGAGTTTTTAAAGATTTTAACATCACCAAATTTAGCATTTTAAAAAAAAATTTACTAATCTTCATGCTTTTTGAAATTGCTCCTCTTACTTAGGTTTTTCTAGCCTCAAGAGGCAAGAAATCTCCTCTAGGCTTTGGTAATAGGTTACTGCATAGTTTTCAGATGCAATATTTTGTTTTTCAACTTTTTAATATCACGAATTCGAGCAATTTTTTAAAATCTTATGCAATCTTTGAAGATTTTTTGAATATCTTTTGATTTTTTTTCGTGCACCAGGAACCTCCTTCGAGGTTTGACAGTAAGCTGCTGCTTAGTTTCCAGAGTTAATGGAATGGTTATCATTACGTTAATGACTCGCAATGTTAATGACTCTTTAGCAATTTTTTGACACAATTCAATTTGAAAAAAAAATTGAAAAATTATTATCATGTTCGAAGCGTATGGATCTTTATGGGCCAGCGAAACTGTTTAAGGTTTGAAATGGGGATACTGGATAGTCTCTTGAGATGATGGAATGATGTTCTGAAGATTATAATATGACGAATTTTTGCAGAATTTGTTGAAATTTGCTGTTGTTTCTTAAATTTTTGAATATTTTTTGTCCTTTTCTGAGTTTAACGAGCATTACTGGCCAACGAAGGTTTCAACATTTCAACATCGCGAATTTTGAATTTTTTGTCAAAACTTGCAAATTTTTTCAAGGTATTTGAAAATTTATCGTATTTTAGGTTTATGCAGCCTCAAGAGCCGAGAAGCCTCCTCTGGGGTTTGTTAATAGGTTACTAAATAGTTTCTAGATGTAAAGAATTTTTTTCAAAATTTTAACATCATGAATTTTCTTTTTTTTTTCGACAAAAATCGCATTTTTAAAATTTTTTTGGACATTTGTTGGCAATATTCATGGTTTTTAAGCCTCAGGATTCGGAAAAAATCCTTAAGGTTTGATAATAGGCTGCTGCATAATTTCTAATTATAGTGGAATGGTTTTCAACGTTTTAACATCACAAATTTTGGCAGTTGTTTGACAAAACTTGATTTTTTTCAAATTTTTGAAAATTCATTGTCATTATCGAAGTTTTTCCAACTCCAGGATGCAGGAAACCTCCTATAGGCTTTGATGAAACGTTACTTAAAATCTTTTATTGGTCATAGGTAAAATATTTTTCAACTTTTTAATATCACAAGTTTTATCGATTTTTTTTAAAACTTGCAATTTTTTTTCAAATTTTTTGAAAGTTTTTGTCATTTTATAGCTTCATCTAGCCTCAAGAGCCAAGGAACATCCTCTAGTGTTTGATAATAAATTACTGCAAAGTTTCTACTTGCAATGGAGAGTTTTTAAAGATTATAACATCACCAGTTTTAGCATTTTCAAAATAAAAATTTAAGCAATCTTCATGCTTTTTGAATTTGTTTCTCTTATTCAGGTTTTTCTAGCCTCAAGAGGCAAGAATCCTCCTCTAGGCTTTGGTAATAGGTTGCTGCATACTTTTCAGATGCAATATCTTGTTTTTCAAAATTTTAATAAGACGAATTCGGGCAATTTTTTAAAATCTAATGCGATTTTTTCAGGATTTTTTGAATATTTTTTGATTTTTTTCGTGCACCAGGAACCTCCTTCGAGGTTTGATAGTAAGCTGCTGCTTAGTTTCCAGAGTTAATGGAATGGTTATCATTATTTTATTGACTCCCAGTTTTAATGACTCTTTAGCAATTTTTTGACAAAGTTCAATTTGAATAAATTTTTGAAAAATTTTTATGTTCCAAGCGTATGGAATTTTATGAGCCGGCGAAACTATCTAAGGTTTGAAATGGGGATACTGGATAGTCTCTTGAGATGATGGAATGATGTTCTGAAGATTGTAATATGACAAATTTTTGCAAGAATTTGTTGAAATTTGCTGTTGTTTTCTTAAATTTTTGAATATTTTGTCCTTTTCTGAGTTTAACGAGCATTACTGGCCAACGAAGGTTTCAACATTTCAACATCGCGAATTTTGAATTTTTTGTCAAAACTTGCAAATTTTTTCAAGGTATTTGAAAATTTATCGTATTTTAGGTTTATGCAGCCTCAAGAGCCGAGAAGCCTCCTCTTGGGTTTGTTAATAGGTTACTAAATTGTTTCTAGATGTAAAGAATTTTCCAAAAGTTTAACATGATTTTAGCGTTTTTTTTTGACAAAAAAAGCATTTTAAAAATTTTTTTGGACATTTGTTGGCATTATTAAAGGTTTTTAAGCCTCAGGATTCGGAAAAAAATCTTTAAGGTTTGATAATAGGTTGCTGCATAGTTTCTAATGATAGTGGAATGGTTTTCAACGTTTTAACATCACAAATTTTGGCAGTTGTTTGACAAAACTTGATTTTTTTTTCAAATTTTTGAAAATTCATTGTCATTATCGAAGTTTTTCCAACTCCAGGATGCAGGAAACCTCCTATAGGCTTTGATGAAACGTTACTTAAAATCTTTTATTGGTCATAGGTAAAATATTTTTCAACTTTTTAATATCACAAGTTTTATCGATTTTTTTTAAAACTTGCAATTTTTTTTCAAATTTTTTGAAAGTTTTTGTCATTTTATAGCTTCATCTAGCCTCAAGAGCCAAGGAACATCCTCTAGTGTTTGATAATAAATTACTGCAAAGTTTCTACTTGCAATGGAGAGTTTTTAAAGATTATAACATCACCAGTTTTAGCATTTTCAAAATAAAAATTTAAGCAATCTTCATGCTTTTTGAATTTGTTTCTCTTATTCAGGTTTTTCTAGCCTCAAGAGGCAAGAATCCTCCTCTAGGCTTTGGTAATAGGTTGCTGCATACTTTTCAGATGCAATATCTTGTTTTTCAAAATTTTAATAAGACGAATTCGGGCAATTTTTTAAAATCTAATGCGATTTTTTCAGGATTTTTTGAATATTTTTTGATTTTTTTCGTGCACCAGGAACCTCCTTCGAGGTTTGATAGTAAGCTGCTGCTTAGTTTCCAGAGTTAATGGAATGGTTATCATTATTTTATTGACTCCCAGTTTTAATGACTCTTTAGCAATTTTTTGACAAAGTTCAATTTGAATAAATTTTTGAAAAATTTTTATGTTCCAAGCGTATGGAATTTTATGAGCCGGCGAAACTATCTAAGGTTTGAAATGGGGATACTGGATAGTCTCTTGAGATGATGGAATGATGTTCTGAAGATTGTAATATGACAAATTTTTGCAAGAATTTGTTGAAATTTGCTGTTGTTTTCTTAAATTTTTGAATATTTTGTCCTTTTCTGAGTTTAACGAGCATTACTGGCCAACGAAGGTTTCAACATTTCAACATCGCGAATTTTGAATTTTTTGTCAAAACTTGCAAATTTTTTCAAGGTATTTGAAAATTTATCGTATTTTAGGTTTATGCAGCCTCAAGAGCCGAGAAGCCTCCTCTTGGGTTTGTTAATAGGTTACTAAATAGTTTCTAGATGTAAAGAATTTTCCAAAAGTTTAACATGATTTTAGCGTTTTTTTTTTGACAAAAAAAGCATTTTGAAAATTTTTTTGGACATTTGTTGGCATTATTAAAGGTTTTTAAGCCTCAGGATTCGGAAAAAAATCTTTAAGGTTTGATAATAGGTTGCTGCATAGTTTCTAATGATAGTGGAATGGTTTTCAACGTTTTAACATCACAAATTTTGGCAGTTGTTTGACAAAACTTGATTTTTTTTCAAATTTTTGAAAATTCATTGTCATTATCGAAGTTTTTCCAACTCCAGGATGCAGGAAACCTCCTATAGGCTTTGATGAAACGTTACTTAAAATCTTTTATTGGTCATAGGTAAAATATTTTTCAACTTTTTAATATCACAAGTTTTATCGATTTTTTTTAAAACTTGCAATTTTTTTTCAAATTTTTTGAAAGTTTTTGTCATTTTATAGCTTCATCTAGCCTCAAGAGCCAAGGAACATCCTCTAGTGTTTGATAATAAATTACTGCAAAGTTTCTACTTGCAATGGAGAGTTTTTAAAGATTATAACATCACCAGTTTTAGCATTTTCAAAATAAAAATTTAAGCAATCTTCATGCTTTTTGAATTTGTTTCTCTTATTCAGGTTTTTCTAGCCTCAAGAGGCAAGAATCCTCCTCTAGGCTTTGGTAATAGGTTGCTGCATACTTTTCAGATGCAATATCTTGTTTTTCAAAATTTTAATAAGACGAATTCGGGCAATTTTTTAAAATCTAATGCGATTTTTTCAGGATTTTTTGAATATTTTTTGATTTTTTTCGTGCACCAGGAATCTCCTTCGAGGTTTGATAGTAAGCTGCTGCTTAGTTTCCAGAGTTAATGGAATGGTTATCATTATTTTATTGACTCCCAGTTTTAATGACTCTTTAGCAATTTTTTGACAAAGTTCAATTTGAATTAATTTTTTTGAAAAATTTTTATGTTCCAAGCGTATGGATCTTTATGGGACAGCGAAACTGTCTAAGGTTTGAAATGGGGATACTGGATAGTCTCTTGAGATGATGCAATGATGTTCTGATAATAATAATTTCATGAATTTTTTGCAAGATTTTGTTGAAATTTGCTGTTGTTTTTTAAATTTTTGAATATTTTGTCCTTTTCTGAGTGTAACGAGCATTACTGGCCAACGAAGGTTTCAACATTTCAACATCGCGAATTTTGAATTTTTTTATCAAAACTTGCAAATTGTTTCAAGGTTTTTGAAAATTTGTCGTATTTTAGGTTTATGCAGCCTCAAGAGCCGAAAAGCCTCCTCTGGGGTTTGTTAATAGGTTACTGTATAGTTTCTAGATGTAAAGAATTTTTTTCAAAATTTTAACATCATGAATTTTCGCGTTTTTTTTGACAAAAATCGCATTTTTTAAAATTTTTTTTGGACATTTGTTGGCATTATTCAAGGTTTTTAAGCCTCAGGATTCGGAAAAAATCCTTAAGGTTTGATAATAGGTTGCTGCATAGTTTCTAACGATAGTGGAATGGTTTTCAACGTTTTAACATCACAAATTTTGGCAGTTGTTCGATGAAACTTGTTTTTTTTTCCAGTTAATGGAATGACTATCATTACTTTAATGACTACCAAATTTAATGACTCTTTAGCAATTTTTTAACAAAGTTATATTCGAATAAATTTTTGAAAAATTATTATCATGTTCCAAGCGTTTGGATCTTTATGGGCCAGCGAAACTGTTTAAGGTTTGAAATGGGGATACTGGATAGTCTCTTGAGATGATGCAATGATGTTCTGAAGATTATAATTTCATGAATTTCTTGCAAGATTTTGTTGAAATTTGCTGTTGTTTTTTAAACTTTTGAATATTTTGTCCTGTTCTGAGTTTAACGAGCATTACTGGCCAACGGAGGTTTCAAAATTTCAACATCGCGAATTTTGAATTTTTTGTCAAAACTTGCAAATTTTTTCAGGCTTTTTGAAAATTTATCGTATTTTAGGTTTATGCAGCCTCAAGAGCCGAAAAGCCTCCTCTGGGGTTTGTTAATAGGTTACTGTATAGTTTCTAGATGTAAAGAATTTTTTTCAAAATTTTAACATCATGAATTTTCGCGTTTTTTTTGACAAAAATCGCATTTTTTAAAATTTTTTTTGGACATTTGTTGGCATTATTCAAGGTTTTTAAGCCTCAGGATTCGGAAAAAATCCTTAAGGTTTGATAATAGGTTGCTGCATAGTTTCTAACGATAGTGGAATGGTTTTCAACGTTTTAACATCACAAATTTTGGCAGTTGTTCGATGAAACTTGTTTTTTTTTCCAGTTAATGGAATGATTATCATTACTTTAATGACTACCAAATTTAATGACTCTTTAGCAATTTTTTAACAAAGTTATATTCGAATAAATTTTTGAAAAATTATTATCATGTTCCAAGCGTTTGGATCCTTATGGGCCAGCGAAACTGTTTAAGGTTTGAAATGGGGATACTGGATAGTCTCTTGAGATGATGCAATGATGTTCTGAAGATTATAATTTCATGAATTTCTTGCAAGATTTTGTTGAAATTTGCTGTTGTTTTTTAAACTTTTGAATATTTTGTCCTTTTCTGAGTTTAACGAGCATTACTGGCCAACGAAGGTTTCAAAATTTCAACATCGCGAATTTTGAATTTTTTGTCAAAACTTGCAAATTTTTTCAAGCTTTTTGAAAATTTATCGTATTTTAGGTTTATGCAGCCTCAAGAGCCGAGAAGCCTCCTCTGGGGTTTGTTAATAGGTTACTGTATAGTCTCTAGATGTAAAGAATTTTTTCAAAATTTTAACATTATGAGTTTTCGCGTTTTTTTTGACAAAAATCGCATTTTTTAAAATTTTTTTTGGACATTTGTTGGCATTATTCAAGGTTTTTAAGCCTCAGGATTCGGAAAAAATCCTTAAGGTTTGATAATAGGTTGCTGCATAGTTTCTATCGATAGTGGAATGGTTTTCAACGTTTTAACATCTTAAATTTTGGCAGTTGTTCGATGAAACTTGTTTTTTTTCCAGTTAATGGAATTATTATCAATACTTTAATGACTACCAAATTTAATGACTCTTTAGCAATTTTTTGACAAAGTTATATTCGAATAAATTTTTGAAAAATTATTATCATGTTCCAAGCGTTTGGATCTTTATGGGCCAGCGAAAGTGTCTAAGGTTTGAAATGGGGATACTGGATAGTCTCTTGAGATGATAGAATGATGTTCTGAAGATTATAATATGACAAATTTTTGCAAGAATTTGTTGAAATTTGCTGTTGTTTTTTTAAATTTTTGAATATTTTTGTCCTTTTCTGAGTTTAACGAGCATTACTGGCCAACGAAGGAACGAAGGTTTCAACATTTCAAAATCGCGAATTTTGCATTTTTTGTCAAAACTTGCAAATTTTTTCAAGCTTTTTGAAAATTTATCGTATTTTAGGTTTATGCAGCCTCAAGAGCCGAGAAGCCTCCTCTGGGGTTTGTTAATAGGTTACTGTATAGTTTCTAGATGTAAAGAATTTTTTTCAAAATTTTAACATCATGAATTTTTGCGTTTTTTTTGACAAAAATCGCATTTTTTAAAATTTTTTTTGGACATTTGTTGGCATTATTCAAGGTTTTTAAGCCTCAGGATTCGGAAAAAATCCTTAAGGTTTGATAATAGGTTGCTGCATAGTTTCTATCGATAGTGGAATGGTTTTCAACGTTTTAACATCTTAAATTTTGGCAGTTGTTCGATGAAACTTGTTTTTTTTCCAGTTAATGGAATTATTATCATTACTTTAATGACTACCAAATTTAATGACTCTTTAGCAATTTGTTGACAAAGTTATATTCGAATAAATTTTTGAAAAATTATTATCATGTTCCAAGCGTTTGGATCTTTATGGGCCAGCGAAAGTGTCTAAGGTTTGAAATGGGGATACTGGATAGTCTCTTGAGATGATAGAATGATGTTCTGAAGATTATAATATGACAAATTTTTGCAAGAATTTGTTGAAATTTGCTGTTGTTTTTTTAAATTTTTGAATATTTTTGTCCTTTTCTGAGTTTAACGAGCATTACTGGCCAACGAAGGAACGAAGGTTTCAACATTTCAAAATCGCGAATTTTGCATTTTTCGTCAAAACTTGCAAATTTTTTCAAGCTTTTTGAAAATTTATCGTATTTTAGGTTTATGCAGCCTCAAGAGCCGAGAAGCCTCCTCTAGGGTTTGTTAATAGAATACTGTATAGTTTCTGGATGTAAAGAATTTTTTTTTCAAAATTTTGTCATCATGAATTTTTGCGGTTTTTTTGACAAAATCGCATTTTTCAAAAAAGTTTTTTGGACATTTGTTGGCATTATTCAAGGTTTTTAAGCCTCAGGATTCGGAAAAAATCCTTAAGGTTTGATAATAGGTTGCTGCATAGTTTCTAACGATAGTGGAATGGCTTTCAACGTTTTAACATCACAATTATTGGCAGTTGTTTGACAAAACTTGATTTTTTTCAAATTTTTCAAAATTCATTGTCATTATCGAAGTTTTTCCAACTCCAGGATGCAGGAAACCTCCTATAGGCTTTGATGATACGTTACTTAAAATCTTTTATTGGTCATAGGTAAAATATTTCAACTTTTTAATATCACAAGTTTTATCGATTTTTTTTAAAACTTGCAATTTTTTTTCAAATTTTTTGAAAGTTTTTGTCATTTTATAGCTTTATCCAGCCTCAAGAGCCAAGGAACCTCCTCTAGTGTTTGATAATAAATTACTGTAAAGTTTCTACACGCAATGGAGAGTTTTCAAAGATTTTAACATCACCAGTTTTTGCATTTTTTTTTAAAAAATTTAGCAGTCTTCATGCTTTTTGAAATTGTTTCTCTCATTCAAGTTTTTCCAGCCTCAAGAGGCAAGAGACCTCTTCTAGGCTTTGGTAATAAGTTACTGCATACTTTTCAGATGCAATATCTTTTTTTTCAAAAATTTAATATAACGAATTTGAGCTATTTTTTAAAAATCTTATGCGATTTTTTCAAGAGTTTTTGAATATTTTCTTATTTTTTTTGTGCACCAGGAACCTCCTTCGAGGTTTGATAGTAAGCTGCTGCTTAGTTTCCAGAGTTAATGGAATGGTTATCATTATTTTAACGACTCCCAATTTTAATGACTCTTTAGCAATTTTTTGACAAAGTTCAATTTGAATAAATTTTTAAAAAATTATTATCATGTTCCAAGCGTATGGATCTTTATGGGACAGCGAAACTGTCTAAGGTTTGAAATGGGGATACTGGATAGTCTCTTGAGATGATGGAATGATATTCTGGAGATTATAATATAAAGAATTTTTGCAAGAATTTGTTGAAATTTGCTGTTGTTTTCTTAAATTTTTGATCATTTTTTGTCCTTTTCTGAGTTTAACGAGCATTACTGGCCAACGAAGGTTTCAACATTTCAACATCGCGAATTTTGAATTTTTTGTCAAAACTTGCAAATTTTTTCAAGGTTTTTGAAAATTTATCGTATTTTAGGTTTATGCAGCCTCAAGAGCCGAGAAGCCTCCTCTGGGGTTTGTTAATAGGTTACTGTATAGTTTCTAGATGTAAAGAATTTTTTTCAAAATTTTAACATCATGAATTTTCGCGTTTTTTTTTTTGACAAAAGTCGCGTTTTTAAATTTTTTTTTTGGACACTTGTTGGCATTATTCAAGGTTTTTAAGCCTCAGGATTGGGAAAAAATCCCTAAGGTTTGATAATAGGTTGCTGCATAGTTTCTAATGATATTGGAATGGTTTTCAACGTTTTAACATCACAAATTTTGGCAGTTGTTTGACAAAACCTGATTTTTTTCAAATTTTTCAAAATTCATTGTCACAACCGAAGTCTTTCCAGCTCGAGGATGCAGGAAACCTCCTATAGGCTTTGATGATACGTTACTTTAAATCTTTTATCGGTCATAGATAGAACATTTTTCAACTTTTTAATTTCACAAATTTTATCGATTTCTTTTTATATAAAACTTGCAATTTTTTTCAAGTTTTTTGAAAGTTTTTGTCATTTTATAGCTTTATCTAGCCTCAAGAGCCACGGAACCTCCTCTAGTGTTTGATAATAATTTACTGTAAAGTTTCTACATGCAATGGAGAGTTTTTAAAGATTTTAACATCACCAAATTTAGCATTTAAAAAAAAAATTTAGCAATCTTCATGCTTGTTGAAATTGCTCCTCTTATTTAGGTTTTTCTAGCCTCAAGAGGCAAGAAATCTCCTCTAGGCTTTGGTAATAGGTTACTGCAGAGTTTTCAGATGCAATATTTTGTTTTTCAAATTTTTAATATCACGAATTCGAGCAATTTTTTAAAATCTTATGCAATCTTTGAAGATTTTTTGAATATCTTTTGATTTTTTTTCGTGCACCAGGAACCTCCTTCGAGGTTTGATAGTAAGTTGCTGCTTAGTTTCCAGAGTTAATGGAATGGTTATCATTACGTTAATGACTCGCAATTTTAATGACTCTTTAGCAATTTTTTGACAAAATTCAATTTGAAAAAATTTTTGAAAAATTATTATCATGTTCCAAGCGTATGGATCTTTATGGGCCAGCGAAACTGTTTAAGGTTTGAAATGGGGATACTGGATAGTCTCTTGAGATGATGCAATGATGTTCTGAGGATTATAATTTCATGAATTTTTTGCAAGATTTTGTTGAAATTTGCTGTTGTTTTTTAATTTTTGAATATTTTGTCCTTTTCTGAGTTTAACGAGCATTACTGGCCAAGGAAGCTGTTTAAGTCTTGTAGACGGGCTACATGACAAAAATCCAGAGTCAAAAAATGTTTTCGAACTGCGATATGGTAATCTTTTCTTCTGAATTTTGCACTTTCAGGTTTTTTCTTTATGATTCAGTTACTAACAAGGCTAGAAAACTTGAAGTTGTAGTGTCGAATCTCATCAAGAAAAAAATTCCTAGATCCCCATCTGTCTGTGTTGGTTGGCGTTCCTTTCTTTCTCTTTCTCTTTCACGTTTTATCTCTAGCGCTCCCTCTCTCTCTCTCCTTAACTCTTTTGTTGATATCGCACTTCAGCGGCTGTTGTGTGGCTTGAGGTCATGGTATATTACCCTAAACTCACGCCCCTTCAATCAAGGTAAAGCTAACCTCACTAAAGAGTGGCTAGGTACTGACAAAGCCAACTGCTCACCGGTCGTTTGAGAGCAATTCGCCCGACGTTATCGGGTTAGGTTTTAGTCAATGAAAATTCTTTGAATTGTACGTCAGGACTTGTCCTGCTATGTTTTTTTTGTTTCGTCGTCTGGCGTTCTTTTTCGTTTTAAATTTGTTCACACATCGAAGTTGAAAAATTAAAATTTTCTGAATTACTTCTAACTCTCACTAACGGCGTTTGTGCGCGTGACATCATTTCTTACTCTCTCTAGCATAAGTTTTAAGATCATTTGCGTGGATAGATTTTGGTCATTCGTGGTATACCCCACTCAATAAAATGATTTTTGCACTTTTAAACTTAAGTTTAATTTGAATTAGTTTAAGTTCAAAGGAACTTATATGTGCAATAAAGGTCCCAAATAAAAGGCTGCTGCGGAATGAATTCTAACAAGCTTTATTAATTTATCAACGAATTTCTTACCTAGCTTTTTGAGCGGCGTCAATTTTTTTTCTATTTAGAGATCTGTTTCTGATTCTATCTCTATTATACGGCACGCAAGTCTATTTTTCGCCGCTATTCCGGCAATCTGCTGGCTATGTAAAACATAGAGTCTCAAAATACCTAAGAAAAGCGAAGAAAAAGTTGCTTTTATTATATCGTGTGATGCGTTTAGGTGATTTAATTGATTTGAGTTATTACCATCGTTGATGTTTTGCAGTGACTAAGATTACATCCGAATTTTGACTTCCAGTCGACTTCAAAATCATGAAATACATTTTACGAAATACGCCTCAAGGATGTTCAACAACTTTCGATTGGTTGGCCACGCAATTTTTACTGTTAATGATTGGCAGACGAGGTTAATTGGTAATGAAAAGTGGTACAAATAAAAAATATTCTATGCACACAACTGATGTTCAATTAAAAAATGTTTGCTCGCACAACCATAGGGAGATTCTTTAGGATTTAATCCGGCCCACTGGGAGGGGAGATTCAGTAAAATAATTTTTTCTGGCTGTATTAGTGATGTGCTATTTAATATTTCATTCTCATTCAATAAGATGGGAGAGCTCATAAAGAAATTGTTTCCCAGACAAACCGAGGAGATTTGACGACCAAAAGTTTCTTCACTGAAAGAGATGAAGTGGATTGAGCGATTTGATGTATTTGACCTAATTCGGACAATGAAACTGAACAGTAGGTCCATCTAAGTTAAAGTGAGCAATGAAAAAAACATAGCAGGACCAGTCCTGAAAAACAATCCAGCGAAATGAAGAGTATTGACGAGCGTTTTTGACCCGGGTTCACCAGCAGAACAATTAAACAAAGCCAGTCAAACAGCAAGTCAGAAGTTTAGAGAAACTAAAATAATCAAACAAATTAAACAAAAATATAATTGCTAAAATTCTTGAATATTTTTACTGAAGGCCGGATTTGGTTCAGTCAAGTATAACCATCAACCTATGCACAAGCCTTGGAAAGTTTATTGGCCACTAGATAAAAACCCCAAAAAAATGACAAATGCTTTCAAAAATCATGAAAATTGCAAATTTAACTGCAAAAAAATCATAAAATCGTAATGTTAATATCTTAGAACCATTGCATTGTCTCCACATTTTATCTAGTGACCTAAATCCAAGCCCAGAAAAGTTTCACTGACCCATAAAGATTGATCGACTTTGAAGATGATAGTAGTTTAAAGAGTTAAATAAACGATTTCAAAGTTTTCAGCGCCAACTGAACATATTGGAATAACAGCACAAATAATTTCTCGTTTTTACTGTAGTTTTCACAAAACGCCGAAAGCAAACGTTAAGATCATAATGACTGGCGGATTGGTGATCTTTGAACTATGTTTGAACAACCTGCAGATACTGTGGAATCAGAAAAATTTGTGTACTGGCTGGCTGAAAAATATTTTTCATGTGTTTTGTCGTCTAAAAAATTTCAAAACACATGAAAAGTATTTGTAACTATTTCTGGAAATTTTTTCAACCCAATGAAAACTTTTTTTCATCCTGGGAAATTTTGTTCAATTAACAAAATCAAACAAAATGTATAAGTTCAATCAAGAATCTTCAAGAAAGGAATCTTCATTAGGAGACATGCAACAATTAAAGATTTGTAATTACAATTGAACTGGGGGCAAATTGGCTTCATTAGTAATTGGTTTGATTATGTGTACATTAAGCAAAAAATGTAGTCGGGACAGACTTTAATCCAAATTTAGAGAGTGTGACCTCCACACGCACAATTTTTGGGAATGTGATTTAGGATTTAGTATTGTTGCATTTTATTTCAGCCACCTTATAATAATGCCCCGATAAAATTCAGCCGCGCTTTATTGCTGCTCAGATAAAATTCATATAAACAAAATCATGCCCTAATGAGTCATCTTTTAAAACAGACTATAAATTCCCAAAACTGACATGAACAGAACAAGTGTCAGGCAAAAAATCAGAATGAAAAATTTAATGTTACAGCGCTGGATTAGTCGTAGACCAAGGTACGGGTAAAGATCTTTAGTTTTTGTACAAAATTTGGACAAAGTTTAGAATATCTTTCAGATTGGGACAACCAAATTTGAAGCGCAAAAAGCCAAGGTTTTTTTCTAAAGCGAAATTGCTCAAAACCACTTTTTTTCCTTTTAGACTCCGCCAGGTCGGCTTGTAATGTCAAATTTTTGAATCAACCAATCAATCAAAACTATCACAATTGCATTTTCTCCTCACACCGCTAGATTTTCATAGGAAATCAGAAACCATCAGACAGTACTTTTCAGTTTTTGTGAAATGTTTTTTCTTAGAATTAAATGACAATTAATCAATTAAATGACATCTAATTAATCTTTAAATGCATTTTATGTTCAGCTTTCTCTGAGAAGAAAAGTAACATTGTCATTTTCAACATACATCAATACAAACACTGCAAAATTATCTATTTCTTGTTGATTTATTGGAATGTTACTAACATGTAAACTTTATTTGTTATTAGATAGGAACGTGAATTTTCTTTCATTTCTTTGGCGGAAAAAGTGGTAAACTCGCTAAACTGTGACTCAGTTTGTCGTAAATATAGCGTAAGATATATTGTCAAAACACAAATTTTTGTCGACAAGTGGGTTTTTTGAGCAAAGCGATGAGATGCAAACAATCAAAATTGATCCCTCAGACAACCTAACACGGGCAAAAATAGGAAAATTTTTAATATCATGTATAATCTTTTGTAGCATAAGAAGCAGTCTCATGACACTCTTTTAGGCCGTTTGACAGATCATCTTCTTTGACGACTTTTGGTCTCTGTATTTTTTTCAGCAGACATAATAAAACCGAAGTATACAATCTTTCCTTTTTCTCATTTTAAGCGCTCAAATAATTATTTTTTTGTTGACGTATTTTGGTAGTCAAATGAGTTCTCATAATGACGTGATTTGGTACAATCTTTTTTATGAGGATTTTTAGATTATTTTCCTTATTATTATTCTTATTTATGGTGGCCTATGTTGCTCAATAAATAAAAGTCTTTAATATTGTTTTTTTAAAAGAACAATGAATTTTCGGAAGTGCACATCAAATGATTATTTTCAAAAACTGAATTTTTTCATGTTTTACATTTACTGTTTTTAAGTTGAGGCAGTCTTGGAAAAGTATTTTTTTAACCTCTGATTATTTATTATACCATTATAATGCTCATTCAACAAAATTCAAAAAATAAACTATTTCACCTGATTCAGCGCAATTGACCGCATATCTTACAAACTAAATTTTTGGTGCTTCTTTATTGGCTTTTGCCTATTATGTACGGAATGTCACAAATGCGGCCACTTTTATTTCACTTTTCATTAAGATAAGCTAAAATAAACCAGCTAGTTGTTTTTTTACCCGAGATTAACTGCATTTCCTTGCGATAAAGTTAGGTGATGTAGCTTAGAGTTGATACAAGTTGTTTACAAGTTCTTTGTTTCCAAATAGATGAGCATAACATAATTGATAAAATCAGTCAGTCATGCTTCATATGGTTTTGAGAACCTTTCGGTGTTGTTGAACATTCTTCGCTACTCACAGACTCACACTAGAACTCTCCTGCAAAATACTATGATTAAAAATCTCTCGAAAAAGTAAGGCAGCATTTGAAATATTTTTGAAACACATCTCAGGCTATCAATCAATAAAAATGTACAAACAATCTATACACTTTTTACAACTTAATTGAATTTCGTTCACGCAGGAAAATCTAACTGTAGTACAAAAATAAATACTTTGAAACATTCAACATATCAGTTTTTCTTTCTTGTGACAGCGCAAGTTGTTCATTGTGATCACACCAGTTGTTTATAGTTCAGAGACTATCACTGGGTACTAAATTTGTTTCTTCTTTTATGTTCACATCTTGTGAGAGAAAATCAGTCGGGCTGTTCCAGCTTGGCGACCTCTCTGGCGTCGATGAGTTGGACTCAGATTTGAAGGATACAGGGGAAGTTGGATTTTTGGAAGAAGAAACTCGTTTGCGAAGCACAACCTCGTTTTCCTTCTCTTCCCTGCTGTCTTTCTCAACCTGTGAAATAGATCGTTTTTCTGTTTTCTTGCTGTCCTTATTTTTCCCACTTGTATCTTTGTTCTCATCTTCAGCCAGTAAGTCTTGCAGATATTCAATGTAGCGAATTGCAGCTCGGAGGGTTTCGACTTTGCTCAATCGTTTCTCGGCTAATTCGCTCGGGAGATGATTACGCAATCGGGTGTATCCTTCGTTCACACATTTCACCCGTTGCCTCTCTCGCTCGTTTCGCTTCCTCAAAAAGCTGGGCTCTTGGGTTCCCTGAACAGGTACTGCCGGTCCGACGTGGCGAACTGCCTGGCCAATTGCGGAAGCGCGTGTGGGTATTGCGTAAGGGCGGAAGAACGCGGCTGACCCTTGCTGGACCGAGGAGTAATAACTGGGTAGGTGTTCGCTTAGTAACCCAGCAGAAGATACTGCAGCCGAGGGCGTTTGAAGAGATGTCCCATGGGCTGTGAAGTAGGAAGCACTGGCTGGAAGCAAAGATGCCGGAAAAATGCCCTCCATTTGGTAGATGAAATTGGGGGATAATTCCCTCTCACTTCCGTACGGTGCCGAAACCATATTTGAAATCTTTTTTATAATGATTCCTAATTCTGAAATATTTTTGTAGTTATATAGTTAGAATAGACTCTGTGCCAGAATCTCGGCAAATATCTCTAAGATTATCGTGATAGTAATGTCAGATTTTAAAAATAAGTTAGCAAATGCTAAATGAATGGGGCTAAAATAATTGGAAAAGTACTTGGGCAAATTGTGGAATTAGAGTTGTTTGTTTGCTTGTGTCCAAATCTGAGTTTACTTTCTCAGACTGCTTCTGAGAGGCTCTCTTTGAAGACTGAGTGATAACCGGTGCACTATAACTAGTAATAACCAGTAATAACAGAAGTTGAGCTGATGGGCCAGTTGGATATGATGATAATTCTGAAATATAGGAAGTACTTGTTATCTATGGAAATATTGAATCTTATTAAGCAGGAAATGGGTTATAATAACCAAGTTAAACTACAGCATATCTTTCTTTTGTCTCAATTTTAACACTCTTTCCGCTGTTTTGTCCGACTGCGAAACTGAAGTTTGCCAGCTAATATATTTTAAATTAGCCACCCCTAGAAATGTTGCGCAAGTTTTATTAGTTTTTAAGAGTGGAAATATTAAAATCTGTTTTGTCTTCAGCCTGTAGTCTTAAATGGCTATTTACATATTGCAATATAATGTTTCAATTGTTGTGTATTTATAGAGAGCAGGAAAAAATTACCTGTGATTGATTTTGCGGGCTGAAAATTTGCTCTAAAATTTTGGCAAATATGGTGAAATCTTTTATTTCGGTGTTTTTATCTGCAGCTGATTTCTTATTTCTCGCACTGTTTGAATCTAATCTCTATATTTGTTTGACACCTTGAGTAATTTGGGATAATTGAAATTCAACTGCGGAATTAAACTGTGTAGATAAAACTTCCTCTATTTCCTCTTCTTTTATTTACTGGGAAGTCATCTCAGCCAATCAGAGAGTCGCTTTTTTGTTCAATCTTATCGCTGGAAAAGTGGGGGAAAATAAGGAGTGAAATGTTTAGAGGAAGGTGCTTAAAGTTGTTCAGTCTCCATTTGAGCATAAAATGTCAATAGTTGCAGAACAGGAATACGACCAATATTCCCATATGATAGTTGGGAGCTAAGTGCTTCTTTTTGGGTGGAGGGGAGGGGGAATAGATCCAAACTGTCTTCAACTGGGCCCTCACAAATTCATTTGTCTCACAACCATCGATTCTATTTTTCTTAAAATTTCTTTCTCCCTCTCCCCTTTTCCCTTCGGCTATTGTTCGAGTGAATTCCATCTCTCAACTGGGCAAACAATAAGAACTGTCCACCTATGATAAAACACCTCTCATTCAACCCACAATCAATCAATTGCTATCTATTGGTAAATATCTCGCAGCCATGATTCAATATTAACCTGCTACCTATTCTCTAAATACTCCAGGCAATTTATTTTTTATGTTCACTCTGATTTTTAACTAATTGTCTTTAACATATGAATAATCATAAACAGCTATGACTGTTACTTAAAACCCTCACAAACGCTCCTCTTGTAAGATAATATTCTGGCCTATTCTCGTTAATGGTTCAAGAATTCAAAAGGGAAACATTCTTGACCAGCCACCAAGACGAAACCGGAAAGAATACTATGATTCCGAAAAACTTATTAGTGACATCATATTAAAGCTCTTGAAATGTAGTTTTGAAAAGACAGCTTTTATTTCTCAGCAAATTGCATTTTTGTTCCGACCCCTCTTGAGGGGGGGAGGAACTATATACTCAAATGTTTTTTTTTGTTCAGTCAATTTTGGCCGATCGATATATTCATCGTAGAGAGTTGAGACTGGTATCATTAGAAAGCTTGTCCAGCGTAGAATATGGAATTAAAAAGATTTTTTTGATTTTCGTTTTTGACAGGGAGATATCGAGGTTTAAACTTTCGAGAAAATAGAGTGAATTCAGTTGATTTCATTCACCTTTTTCGGAATTTTTGACTAAAATTTCGCCAATATTGATAAAATTTAATAAAATTTTTCAAAAAAAAATGTTGTTGATTTTACGATTAAAGACAAAATATACTGTCGGCTATTTTCATTGAATTTTTTTTGTCACAAATTCCGGCTAAATATTTCACAAAATTCAGATTTTTTCATCAAAAACAGTACGAAATAAGTTTCTTTAATCCACTCTGATTACATTTGCAGGAAGTGCACAACCAAACACCACTAACACAATCTTTGTAGACTGAAAAGGGGGCTAATTCCACTTCAACTTCCGTTGAGCGTGCTCTGTAAATAAAACTTTGCCGTGTTTTTTTAATTTGTTCGTTGATTATCAAAAACGCAGCATTTATTATTGATTTTTGCTAACTAACAAAATATCTATATCAGTGATAATCCAAAAAATAAATATTCCCAATGGACAATCAGCATTAGCAGAACTAGTTCTGTACCAATCTTGGACCGTTACAACCCACAAACAATTTGGATTGTCGTCAGTCGGTTTTTTATAAAAAAAAATTCTATCTCTTTTTATAGGTCCTATTGGCTTCCTAATTAGCTCGAAATTAATTTATCTAGATGATTGCTTGAAAGCTTATGGTCGTTTTGACTTCTAAAGTATTTGATTTTTAAATAAAAAATGGCTTATTGAACTTTGCTTCCATTTTTCTCTTAATTTGGTCAACTTGAAGCTAAGTGTCAGCAATCAAAGAGTGCTCCTTCTTTTTGCTGAATTCAAATTTGGTCTTTATTGCGAATTCACACCTTAAGTTATGGTGTTCTGGCTTCGATACTACTAGATTTCGCAATTTTTTAAAAGTTTTTTTGGTATTTGCCCATTTTTCACGTTTTCCAGTTTTGTCAATTTATCACGTTATTGTCAGCTCATATATCACATTTTTTGCTTTCAAAATAACAAACAAATGATAAAAATTAAATCTTTAAAGATATAGATTGTGGTTCTTTACCGCTTCGACAGTACTTTCTCGAAGAATTTAATTGAATTTTTTAATTTTGTCTTTAAATGTCGTTTTTACTTTGTCTTTTTAGTCGTATGTATTTTCCTGTGCAATGACCCGGTTTGATTGGCTTTTCCTGGAAGAGTAGATGAGCCGATGTTCTGATATTAGAAGAAAGTTAATGGCTTTCATGACTTTGAAAACAGTTGTTTTCCAAAATGAAAAGAAAACATTTCAACTTCGCAATTTTGTTCCTTTTATTGTCTGTTTGTTACCTGGTCTCGTTAATTAAAGGCTAAAGATGACATTATTTTTGTCACGGGAAGGTGTCAAAGGGATTGGTTACACAAAATCTATTGTTTTCAAAGAATTCGTTATGACTTTACTGGCTCCGACAAGGGTTTTTCAAAAAAAAAAGTAAATTAATTTTTGAGTTTTGTCATATTTGACGTTCTTTTTGTTGACGTAAGACTTGCTCTGGTTAATTGCAGGTCTCGAGGGCTTCCTTTGGACGAACCTATTCAATTTATTCATTTTGAAATTAATGGCTCTCATGTCTTTGGAAATAAAAAAACTTTTTGATAAAACAAGTATTACATAATCTTGTTTTTTTTTTGTTTTGGTCTAATTGTTGCTTATTCTCATTAATGGGTGCCACATAATACATTATCGCATTATCGGTGTCCGACGAAGGTGCAATTGAACATATTTTAGGGGCCAAAGTATGGCTTTACGGCTTCCAAAGCATTTTCTGGCAAGTTTTAATTGATTTTTAGTTTGTTGTCCATTTGTTGCTCTTCTTGTAACTGCATTAAAAAATTGAATACCAAGAGTTCTTAATTCCTTTCTATGAAAGCATTGGTAGTTGTAAACCTATGGGACATTTTAGTTGAATCCTAATGGTTTTCATTGCTTTGAAAAAATTAATTGTTTTTTTTTAAATTCATCGAATTTTCTAACTTTAAAGTTTCGGTTCTTTTTTGTCGAATTGTTACCAAGCTTTATTATGAACCGGTGAATAACCATTTTTTTCTGGTGAATTACCAGTTTTTTCGTTTATTTTTAGTTTTATCTGACGCTATTTTGACTTTGTTATTAAGTTTTGTTTTTTATAACAGACATAAATTTTTTGATGTAAATAATGTTTGTTGTTGTGGTTTGGTTTTGCCGTTCGTCTTCGCTCGCTTTCTTAATATCGGCAAATCTCATGAATCTAATGCATCATTTTTTACTACACTGAGTTGTTTGCTTTGGAGGCTATCTTTTCGTTCATACACCAGTTTTTTTAAAATACTTGAATTTTTTGTGTTTTTTCATCTGTTCCTCATTTGGTAGACAATTATGCCAAAATTGTGGATGAGCGGGGTCGGAACCTTATGCGCGATCGCACATTACCGAGCCGCCTTTTTCTGTTTTCACATTAAAAATATTCAAACTTTTTCGCAGATTTGTTAGAGCTGATTTCTTGTTGTTAGATTTGCTCTTGTTGTTAGCAGTGGAAAAATTTTAAATTGTAAATCTTAAATCTATGAAAAAGCGTAAGAATGAAAAATCAAATCAGAGCAATTTTAACGCAACCCATATAGGTTTGCTATAAAACATTGAACCGTTTCATTTGAATTTTTAAACCAAATTGTCAACTACCTTTTAGATAACTTTAATAGTCTAAGTTTTTAAATAAGTTAAAAAAAATTGTCTTGTCAAACAAACAACCACGAAAAACAAACAAAATGTCATAAAGAGCTTTCTGTAAGCGTTTATTTCTATTTTTTTATTCGTTAACAATATTTAATCTGCTCAAATTATTTTCTCAGAATACCTTTCCCAGCACAGTTGTCTTGTCGATCTGATAAAAGAGCACGGAAACCTTGAAAAATAATAAACAGTGCTTGAAACAAGTTGCTTGATATGATGGTTACTTCATATAATGCTTACTGACTTACTTTTTCATAAACTTGTGATAAACTATGTGATTATATTGCACGTAGAGTACATGGCATACTTAGTGTGTCTCATGGAATCCAAATAATTCATTTTCGAACGTAATTTTTCCTTATTGCGTCACTTTTTCAAATATGAAAAAATTAATTTATTTGATTATTTCGAGAATACATTACAAGCTCAATTAGAGTTTTGAACTCACTAAATAGGCAAAAAAATACTTAACAGAACTCCCAATGGCAGATATATGATTATCATGTAGGAATCTGACAGAAAAATGTTTATCTTGTAGGAATCTGGCAGAAAAATGGTTATCTTGTAGGAATCTGGCAGAAATTTTTGGCATAAGATGCATCGTCTTGTAAGAATCTACCAGAATCCACCGTATTCCTACAAGCTAATCATCCATTCTTGACTAGTGCTCTTGTGGTCTCCCAAAACAATGGCTTGCATTTAACTTTGTTTTATATCTTGTACTTCTTAATATAGTGACTTTCTAAAAGGCAACGTCAATTTCAGAGCTGGTTTTTTTCCCGTTCAGCTATATGATGAAAAATATAGGAAATAATTGTGACCAATTTTCACAATTTAGGTAAGAAAAGAACTTAAGTTTTCACTAGTTCTTTTTCTTTAGTTGGTTCATTTGGTTCAATGTACCTCAAATCTTGAATTTTTCTTATAATTTCAGCAAAAAAATTGACCTGAAATGTAACTTTATTCAATTGAATTAGTTTAGCTAATCGATTGGTTTTTTTCTAACAAAAGTTTCAATATTAGTAAGAAATGATACTTAAAAAAATACAGTTTTACCAAAATCCGCAGAAATGTGTAGTCATTTACCTTATGAAATTGGCAGCCAGTTATATAAGACATATAAATTGCCATTTTTTCCTTCATCTTTCTTCATCGACAAATTAAATGTTGAAGAATTTCCGCGGTATCCACAACATAAAAAGGACGCAATGTGGTTTCGGGACAAAAAGCCGAATAATCGTGAGTTTCTTGTAATAACGTCTCCGCAAATCGTACAACTAAAAGGCTTTCAGGCATAGTTTACGTCAATCAAGCAAAAACCTGCAGTTCAAAACACTTTTAAACTCTCGTTAGGCCTTAATAGGTTAGTTTCGAAAATTTTCCAAGTGCGCTTTGCAGTATACTTAACTTGTAGTGAGCAAAATTTGCGATGTTGAAAAACAAATTTTAAAGATAAATACATAATGATGACTCACTTTGGGTCAATTTTTTGGAATTTTCTTGGATAGTTTCTGGCTTTGTTTTCTGTGTTTTTTATCGAGTACTTTAGTATCTCTGATCATCCTATCCCCTTTAAAGAGAACATGATAATAATAAAATGAATTTAACCAAAAGCCAAAAGCTTGGTTTCTACCAACTTGATAAACCTCTCTGTAATTATCTGTGTTTTATTGTTAACGATTAAGTTTCATCCTATGATCGAGTCTTCAGAAAGGTGGCTATCATTATGGATAAAGTTTATATCGGCACTTCGTAAATATATCGGAAAAAAGTTCATAATCTATATATTAATTCTAACTCGAATGCTATACCACCATGTTTAAGCGCCTATCTTCACATGTTTTAGCGTCCCTTAAACATGCAGCCTAGCGTAATGCATGCATCCTATACCACCATGTTTAAGCGCCAATCTTCACATGTTTTAACGGTCCTTAAACATGCAGCGTGTTCTGTGGCTTGGTTTTATGTGTGTGCGTGCGTGTGTCCGTTAGCATGCATGCGTGTGTGTGTGTGTGTGTGTGTGTGTGTGTGTGTGTGTGTGTGTGTGTGTGTGTGTGTGTGCGCGTGCGTGCGTGCGTGCGTGCGTGCGTGCACGTAGGCATTCAAATGACCATTTTGCTCTATTCGGTTTTGGGACGTTCAATTCGTTTTCGAACGTTTGATTAGTTTTCGAACGTTTGCTTGCTTTTCAAACGTTCGATTTGTTTTCGAACGTTCTTTTAACTTGACCGCTTACGTCTATGTGACTCTGTTTGTGTGTGCGTGTGTTTAGGACCTTCAATTGACAAAATTTAACTGACGTTAACCATGGCTTGGAGTACAACCACTGAATTTTATCCTTGTGCGTTTGTGTGTGAACCTGTTTGCTCGCGCGCGCGTGTGTGTGTATGTATGTGCGTTTGCGTGCACGCGTGTGAGACCTTGAGCTGTTGACATTTAACTGAGGTTAACCGTTACATTGAGTTACTGATTGTTCTTTTTACATATTATCATTCCTTTTTGCGTATCCCAGATGGCCAACGATTTGATAAGCATCCATTGGTAATTAAAATTAATCAGGGTGGGCAGGTCAAAACTGGTCTAAAGGTTTGTGAGGTTTTGCTCAGATTTGTTTCATTGTCTCAGACTCTTATCCTGCAATCCAGTTATCCTCCTGACTTTTCTTCGCTACAACTTTTCTTCGCTTTTCTTGGCTAAAACGTTCTTCGCTTTTCTACGTTAAAGATAACTTTCAGAAATGAGTGCTCTACCAATAAAAAGAATGCAGCAAAGCTTAAAGCTGAGGTTAAAAAATTTGAGCAACAAATTATGGTCGCTGTTGAGCGGTTGCAAACGGCATTAAATTATTCTGTCTTTAAAACGAAAAGCCAAGAGTCTGACAGAAAGAAGCTCAAAAATTTGAGCAGGGCCTTAAGAAAGTGCCCCGAAATAGATTGAGAGCAACTATCAAAAAGACCTTTTTTGCTCACTTTCCTCACTTTCTTTTCTCACTTTCTTTTCTCACATTCTCATCTCACTTTCTTTTCTCACATTCTTTTCCCACTTTCTCTTCTCACTTTCTTTCTCTGCTCACTTTCTTTCTCTGCTCACTTTCTTTTCTCACTTTGTTCTCTCACTATCTTTTCTAACTTTCTTTTCTCACTTGCTTTTCTCACTTTCTTTTCTCACTTTCTTTTCTCTCTTTTTTTGTCACTTTCTTTTCTCACTTCCTTTTCTCACTTTCTTTTCTCACTTCTCACTATCTTTTCTTACTTTCTTTTCTCACTCTCTTTTCTCACTCTCTTTTCTCACTTTCTTTTCTCAACTTCTTTTCTCAACTTCTTTCTCAAGAGAGTGAGAAAAGAAAGTGAGAAAAGAAAGTGAGAAAAGAAAGTGACAAAAAAAAGAGAGAAAAGAAAGTGAGAAAAGAAAGTGAGAAAAGAAAGTGAGAAAAGAAAGTTAGAAAAGATAGTGAGAGAACAAAGTGAGAAAAGAAAGTGAGCAGAGAAAGAAAGCGAGAAGAGAAAGTGGGAAAAAAATGTGAGAAAAGAAAGTGAGAAAACAAAGTGAGAAAAGAAAGTGAGAAAAGAAAGTGAGAAAAGCAAGTGAGAAAAGAAAGTGAGAAAAGAAAATGAGAAAAGAAAGTGAGAAAAAAACGAGAAAAGAGTGAGAAAAGTAAGTGAGAAAAGAAAAAGAGAAAAGAAAGTGAGAAAAAAGAAATGAGAGTGAGAAAAGAGAGTGAGAAAAGAAAAAAAAGTGAGCAAAAAAGTGAGAAAAGAAGTTGAGAAAAGAAGTTGAGAAAAGAAGTTGAGAAAAGAAGTTGAGAAAAGAAGTTGAGAAAAGAAAGTCAGAAAAGAGAGTGAGAAAAGAGAGTGAGAAAAGAAAGTAAGAAAAGATAGTGAGAAGTGAGAAAAGAAAGTGAGAAAAGAAAGTGACAAAAAAAGAGAGAAAAGAAAGTGAGAAAAAAAGTTGAGAAAAGAAGTTTCTTTTCTCACATTCTTTTCCCACTTTCTCTTCTCACTTTCTTTCTCTGCTCACTTTCTTTCTCTGCTCACTTTCTTTTCTCACTTTGTTCTCTCACTATCTTTTCTAACTTTCTTTTCTCACTTTCTTTTCTCACTTTCTTTTCTCTCTTTTTTTGTCACTTTCTTTTCTCACTTTCTTTTCTCACTTTCTTTTCTCACTTCTCACTATCTTTTCTTACTTTCTTTTCTCACTCTCTTTTCTCACTCTCTTTTCTCACTTTCTTTTCTCAACTTCTTTTCTCAACTTCTTTTCTCAACTTCTTTTCTCAACTTCTTTTCTCACTTTCTTTTCTCTCTTTTTTTGTCACTTTCTTTTCTCACTTTCTGTTCTCACTTTCTTTTCTCACCTCTCACTATCTTTTCTTACTTTCTTTTCTCACTCTCTTTTCTCACTCTCTTATCTCACTTTCTTTTCTCAACTTCTTTTCTCAACTTTTCTTCTCAACTTCTTTTCTCAACTTCTTTTCTCAACTTCTTTTCTCACTTTCTTTTCTCACTTTTTGCTCACTTTTTTTTCTTTTTTCACTCTTTTCTCACTCTCATTTCTTTTTCCTCCTTTTTTCTTTTTTTCTTTTCTCACTTTCTTTTCTCACTATCTTTTCTCACTTTCTTTTCTCTCTTTCTTTTTCTCACTATTTTTCCCACTTTCTCCTGTTTGCTCACTTTCTTTTCTCTCTTTTTTTGTCACTTTCTTTTCTCACTTTCTTTTCTCACTTTCTTTTCTCACTTCTCACTATCTTTTCTTACTTTCTTTTCTCACTCTCTTTTCTCACTCTCTTTTCTCACTTTCTTTTCTCAACTTCTTTTCTCAACTTCTTTTCTCAACTTCTTTTCTCAACTTCTTTTCTCAACTTCTTTTCTCACTTTCTTTTCTCTCTTTTTTTGTCACTTTCTTTTCTCACTTTCTTTTCTCACTTTCTTTTCTCACTTCTCACTATCTTTTCTTACTTTCTTTTCTCACTCTCTTTTCTCACTCTCTTTTCTCACTTTCTTTTCTCAACTTCTTTTCTCAACTTCTTTTCTCAACTTCTTTTCTCAACTTCTTTTCTCAACTTCTTTTCTCAACTTCTTTTCTCAACTTCTTTTCTCACTTCTTTTCTCACTTTTTTGCTCACTTTTTTTTCTCACTCTCTTTTCTCACTCTCATTTCTTTTTCCTCCCTTTTTTCTTTTTTTCTTTTCTCACTTTCTTTTCTCACTATCTTTTCTCACTTTCTTTTCTCTCTTTCTTTTTCTCACTTTCTTTTCCCACTTTCTCCTGTTTGCTCGCGCGCGTGTGTGTGTATGTATGTGCGTTTGCGTGCACGCGTGTGAGACCTTGAGCTGTTGACATTTAACTGAGGTTAACCGTTATATTGAGTTACTGATTGTTCTTTTTACATATTATCATTCCTTTTTGCGTATCCCAGATGGCCAACGATTTGATAAGCATCCATTGGTAATTAAAATAATCAGGGTGGGCAGGTCAAAACTGGTCTAAAGGTTTGTGAGGTTTTGCTCAGATTTTTTTCATTGTCTCAGACTCTTATCCTGCAATCCAGTTATCCTCCTGACTTTTCTTCGCTACAACTTTTCGCTTTTCTTGGCTAAAACGTTCTTCGCTTTTCTACTTTAAAGATAACTTTCAGAAATGAGTGCTCTACCAATAAAAAGAATGCAGCAAAGCTTAAAGCTGAGGTTAAAAAATTTGAGCAACAAATTATGGTCGCTGTTGAGCGGTTGCAGACGGCATTAAATTATTCTGTCTTTAAAACGAAAAGCCAAGAGTCTGACAGAAAAAAGCTCAAAAATTTGAGCAGGGCCTTAAGAAAGTGCCCCGAAATAGATTGAGAGCAACTATCAAAAAGACCTTTTTTGCTCACTTTCCTCACTTTCTTTTCTCACTTTCTTTTCTCACATTCTCATCTCACTTTCTTTTCTCACATTCTTTTCCGACTTTCTCTTCTCACTTTCTTTCTCTGCTCACTTTCTTTCTCTGCTCACTTTCTTTTCTCACTTTGTACTCTCACTATCTTTTCTAACTTTCTTTTCTCACTTTCTTTTCTCACTTTCTTTTCTCACTTTCTTTTCTCTCTTTTTTTGTCACTTTCTTTTCTCACTTTCTTTTCTCACTTTCTTTTCTCACTTCTCACTATCTTTTCTTACTTTCTTTTCTCACTCTCTTTTCTCACTTTCTTTTCTCAACTTCTTTTCTCAACCTCTTTTCTCAACTTCTTTTCTCAACTTCGTTTCTCAACTTCTTTTCTCAACTTATTTTCTCAACTTCTTTTCTCACTTTCTTTTCTCACTTTTTGCTCACTTTTTTTTTCTCACTCTCTTTTCTCACTCTCATTTCTTTTTCCTCCCTTTTTTCTTTTTTTTTCTTTTCTCACTTTCTTTTCTCACTATCTTTTCTCACTTTCTTTTCTCTCTTTCTTTTTCTCACTTTCTTTTCCCACTTTCTCTCTCTTTCTTCTCTCATTTTCTTTTCTTACTTTCCTTTCTCATTTTTTTCCTTCCTTTTTTCTCACTTTCTTTTCTCACTTTCTTTTCTCACTTTCTTTTCTCACTTTCTTTTCTCACTTTCTTTTCTCACTTTCTTTTCTCACTTTCTTTTCTCACTTTCTTTTCTCACTTTCTTTTCTCTTTTTCTTTTCTCACTTACTTTTCTCACTCTTTTCTCGTTTTTTTCTCACTTTCTTTTCTCATTTTCTTTTCTCACTTTCTTTTCTCACTTGCTTTTCTCACTTTCTTTTCTCACTTTCTTTTCTCACTTTGTTTTCTCACTTTCTTTTCACTTTCTTTTCTCACTTTGTTTTCTCACTTTCTTTTCTCACTTTCTTTTCTCACTTTCTTTTCACTTTCTTTTCTGACTTTCTTTTCCCACTTTCTCTTCTCACTTTCTTTCTCTGCTCACTTTCTTTCTCTGCTCACTTTCTTTTCTCACTTTGTTCTCTCGCTATCTTTTCTAACTTTCTTTTCTCACTTTCTTTTCTCACTTTCTTTTCTCTTTTTTTGTCACTTTCTTTTCTCACTTTCTTTTCTCACTTTCTTTTCTCACTTCTCACTATCTTTTCTTACTTTCTTTTCTCACTCTCTTTTCTCACTTTCTTTTCTCAACTTCTTTTCTCAACTTCTTTTCTCAACTTCTTTTCTCAACTTCTTTTCTCAACTTCTTTTCTCACTTTCTTTTCTCACTTTTTTGCTCACTTTTTTTTTCTTTTCTCACTCTCTTTTCTCACTCTCATTTCTTTTTCCTCCCTTTTTTCTTTTTTTTCTTTTCTCACTTTCTTTTCTCACTATCTTTTCTCACTTTCTTTTCTCTCTTTCTTTTTCTCACTTTCTTTTCCCACTTTCTCTCTCTTTCTTCTCTCATTTTCTTTTCTTACTTTCTTTTCTCATTTTTTTCCTTCCTTTTTTCTCAGTTTCTTTTCTCACTTTCTTTTCTCACTTTCTTTTCTCACTTTCCTTTGTCACTTTCTTTTCTCACTTTCTTTTCTCACTTTCTTTTCTCACTTTCTTTTCTCTTTTTCTTTTCTCACTTACTTTTCTCACTCTCTTTTCTCGTTTTTTTCTCACTTTCTTTTCTCATTTTCTTTTCTCACTTTCTTTTCTCACTTGCTTTTCTCACTTTCTTTTCTCACTTTCTTTTCTCACTTTGTTTTCTCACTTTCTTCTCTCACTTTCTTTTCTCACTTTCTTTTCTCACTTTTTCTGACTTTCTTTTCTCACTTTCTTTTCTCCCTTTCTTTTTTCGTTTTTTTCTCACTTTCTTTTCTCGCTTTCTTTTCTCGCTTTCTTTTCTCACTTTCTTTTCTCACTTTCTTTTCTCACTTTCTTTCTGACTTTCTGACTTTCTTTTCTCACTTTCTTTTCTCACTTTCTTTTCTCACTTTCTTTTCTCACTTTCTTTTCTCACTTTCTTTTCTCACTTTCTTTTCTCACTTTCTTTTCTCACTTTCTTTTCTCACTTTCTTTTCTCACTTTCTTTTCTCACTTTCTTTTTTCACTCTCTTTTCTCGTTTTTTTCTCACTTTCTTTCCTCACTTCTCACTTTCTTTTCTCACTTTCTTTTCTCACTTTCTTTAAGCACGAATTTAAGATTACGTCATATGTGACGACGTCATCTA
The DNA here is from genome assembly GCF_964194025.1 of Convolutriloba macropyga. NCBI lineage: Eukaryota > Metazoa > Xenacoelomorpha > Acoela > Convolutidae > Convolutriloba > Convolutriloba macropyga. The sequence continues at coordinate 35,782,694 of NC_134478.1, read as the reverse complement.
TTGTAATAGATTGTTAATGTTCACCTCCAATTATGATGAAGGTAGATTGGCCAAGTCCTTCACTTGGACACGTTTGGACTTTTCATCTCCAGCTTTCGCGCTCCCAGTTGGTCGGCACTTGCAGCACATGTAATCCCCTCGGGGCTTTCAATTGTAAGTGCCGCAGCTCTTTTGAGTATGGGGGAGATGAATCGTTCATTCATGTTTGGGTGTTGGACTTGATTGTATAGGTAATTTGGGAGTATAAAATGTGATCTCGAAAGATGCATTTTTTCTGAAAAATTAGGATTTTATTCTCATCTGCTCTTCGCCTGTTTTACCGCACCTTAAACATGTAGATGAAGAGTTGCGCTCTGCCAACATATCGAAGTTCGTTATCTGTACAAGTCATAGCGGTACTTAAATATGCAAGATAGCTCAGCCAATTAAGTCTTTAATCAAAAAGTTGGTGTTACTTGGGGTAATATACTAAACCAAACACATCGGTTACGTAGCGTAATACCTGTGGCTGTTGAACGAGGGGCATGGCTTACAGCCCAAGCTGGTACGAAAAAAAATCTCAATTTTCAACCTATTTTTTTAAATGATTTTCTTGCGATGCCTTTGCGGGCCTGCTAGTTCAACTTTAAATTTGTCCGGAAAAGCTAAAGGATCGTAACTAATAGTTAAGTTGAACTCCAAGTGATTGTTCAAAACGAAAATTGAACTGAATGAAGCTGAGAAGGCAGTCTAAATTTTATCTTGCGAGACGAAAGATCAGGACACTCAGCTTGCATTAATGCTGCAAGACTTCGCAAGGTAAGAGTCTGGAAATTTTGACAAAAAGTAATCGCAAATTTAAACATGAAGTCATTCGGCGACCTTGGAAAAAGTGAAGTAAGCTTGTTGCACTAAAATTGGTGAGCGAAATTTAGCGGCGATGGCGTATTTGAAACATTTAAAACATTTTAACGAAAAATGTTCGAGTTGCCGTTTTTAATCAGGCCTAGGTGTGGCTAGGTAGCAAGGTGTAATAATATCAAGTGTGATTAGGTTGATCAGCACTAAAAACCAAGATATTAGAGCGTCCAGTGACTTCTAGCTAGTTACTATGTTTTTATTTTTCAGGAAACGAGAATTTGTGCTGACTCCGGTCACACTGAATCATAAATAGCGTTTAAACATTTTAATAGCCAATGGTCGGGCCATATCTTGCACAGCAAAGATGGGTTTGCCATTTTCAGTGAATCAACCGTGGCTAAATTTAGTATCATTAGAGTTTTTATGGCTCTTTTAGTTTTTGTTTTGCAATTTGGAAAAAAAACGCACATCATCAGCACGTTGTAGTGAATTGGCTATTTATATTTGTTTATCATATTTTTTCTTCTTTTCGATGGATTATTCTGTATTTCAAAATTTGATATTTTTTATCTGTACTTTTTGTTTTCAAGTTAATGTTTGTTCAAGGAAATTGAATTTAACTACAACGCTGGTTATACGCTGGCTATCATGACCCATTTTGTCAGTTCCTTGCGTAAAATTTGTTTCATTTTGATTTAAAAAAATATGCACAATTCGGGAGACTGGAAGAATCGCTTTACAAAAATAAACCGAGATCAACTTTTCGGATGTTGAGAACCATTACGTACAAACTTTCTTGGAACAAGCGAGAATCTGATAGTTTTTAAAAATCAAAAAAAAAATAAGCGTCAATTTTTTCCTCGTTTCACAAAACAACGGAACAGGACAGCGTCAGACGAATTGCTCTCGAACGAGTAGTGGGAGCTCAAATTTTTTCGCCACTTACTTCAGTCCGGGAGGGGGGGGGGGGTGGTAACTAAAATCACAAAATCACTAAGGGGGCTTTAAATGACGTCATTACAGGTTATTATATACCACTATAACCACCAATAAAATTTGGAAAAAAAATCTTCACTTGAATTTGACTATGGATGTTGCAGAGGCATCTCAAAACAATGGCTTGCATTTAACTTCGTTTCATATCTTGTACTTCTTAATATAGTGACTTTTTAAAAGGCAACGTCAATTTCAGAGTTTGTTTTTTCCCGTTCAGCTAAATGATGAGCAATATGGGAAAGATTTGTGAGCCATTTTCACAACATCGGTAAGAAAAGAACTTGAGTTTTCACAAGTTCTTTTTCTTTAACATGATGTCTCAATGATTAATGCCGACAAAATGAAACAATTCTTTCTCCAATCTTGTTCACAGGCAATCATTATTTTTTTCTCTCGCCCACAGAAGCTTATTAGCATCCACTGAACTCATGCCGACGAATTCAATCTAAAGGAATCCTCAAGGATATACGTCACATTCCCAGAAATAACCTCCATCACAAAGCGACCCAAAATTTTTGTCTGCCAATCATGGAAAAAATATTCAGCTAATCTAAACTTTCCGCACGTTTTTTTTATTAGATAAGCACTATAACTAATAGCCCAAATTTGGATGTTTTCAGTCCTAATTTTAATTCAAAGTTCAACTTATTGAAGACCATGGCACCGGCTACTCCGATATGTCGGAAACATCAGAAACAATGCTGGGGTGAGCAGAAAATAAATAGAGGTTAAATATTGTGGGCGAGGAGGAGGAGGGGGGGGGGGGGTAATCGATTAGGCGTGAAAAGAGGTATACCGTTAGTGTAACTAACTCTGCTGAAACTCAATTTTAAGATTCTACGATGTCTCGTTCTTATAAAAAGGATTATTATTTCTTCTTACGGTGATTTAACTCGGATGGTTCTAATATAGAGCATATCCACAAGGCTCAGTTTCCAAGTGCAATCAATATTCAGATTGGCCAGGCTAATGACTGACTGAACACGAAATTCGAGCCAAAAACAACGGGAAAGGTGCAAAATAACCGATGCAAAATAAACAGATAGGATCATCTTTAATTGGCCTGGGTCAAGTAGATATAAGAAATTGGAAACTTCCGTTGGAGTTCAACTTTGTTAGCATGAACTCTAAAAAGTCAAAAACTTTTCAGCTGAAATATTTGTCCAAAAATGTTAGCGCATTAGCCTCTATCTTTCCCTAAGATTATTAACGTGAATTATTAATGATTATTAAAGATTACTAATAATTATTAAATTATTAAAAAACACTTTGGTATTGTAGAAAATCCCTTATATGATATCATGTAAAACAAGAGTTGGTGGTTTGATTTCCAAGATGGAAGTCAAGATATGAAATTGAAACTGTTTAATTCCCCCCCCCCCCCGTTATAAAGGCGTAAGCTTTCAATTTTGGAAGGCCATATTCTACATTCTACCCCGGGGTTGGGGGAGGGAGTTCCTTCTTACAATCGTTCATAGCAGTATAGCGGTGAAAAGAAAAGAAACAGGTTATGTTTCACACAAAACTTGTGTGGGCCAAAGGCAGGTTATCGTATCAGACTAATTGACCTTAATAGTGAACAGAAAATTATACAAAATGAACTGTAAGTTAATCATTTTTACTCATTTATCAAACGCTCTTTCGAGGTTCAGTAGTGTGCTTGAGGGTGTAAAACTATTGTTATGACTCCTACTAGTTATCATATCAAATATTAATTATAAGTCATAACTAGTTTATCTTGACGATTTTTGAAAATCTTAATTTCCAGCTCCTTCAAAAGGTCAAACAAACACAAAAACACAGACTTCAACATATCTGAGGATTTACAATATCAAAGTAAACAATTTGTTTTCTTTTCAACTTCCTTTGCTGTCAAAATGAACAAGCGTTTGTTTATTTTTCCTCACAAATCAGGAAACAAAAATCAACAAATGAAGCAGCTTGGAGCTGAACTGACATTAAGTCACGCCTAACGAGATACGAGTTTGCTGTGATTTACTTGTTACAAGTTCAGGCGGCCAATTTTGATATACGTCAAAGGCTCTTAATCGCTTTACAGTTGCTAATTTTTGCTTTTTAGCCCCAACATCACAGGCTGGAGAAATTTAGAACACAAGCCGGAAAAAATTAGAACACTAGCTAACTCAATTAATAAAGGCCTGGAATCAATAGTTTAATAACTTGTAATAATTCCAATAATAATATTATTATTAGGATTTTTTGTTATTTTAGTCCGGATTACAGCTCTTGATAACGTGTAGACCAGTTGTTCGTTTTTATTGAAAACAAAGTATTAAAATTTTAAATAGCATTTTCTCTCTTCCAATACTTTAGTGGCCTCAAATATTCTTTTGTCTTTTGTGAGGAAAGCATTTCCTTTGTCTTCAAGAATCTATTCAAAGTATGGTCTTTAAAAATGAGAGCGCTCTTGATCATGAGACGGCTATCACTCAGCAGAACGGGCTGTCGGCCTAATTAACGAACAGATTTGATGCAGACATAATTGATCAATTATGATAATGATATTATTGATAATAAAGCTATAAGTGATAAATAATTTTTGGCAATAATATTTTCCGCAATAACTTTGGCGGCTTCGCAAAAAACCTAAATGGAAATAAGCATTTTCAGACGAAAAGGACATCAGCTATTTACTTAAATTTTTTCCATCGATTACACATTAATTTTCATAAAAGTGTTAACGTCATTTGGAATACTTTAGAACATAAGATTCTTCGACAACAATAATATGCAGAAAAAGTTGCTTCCTCAATTGAACAATCCCGTAAAAACATCACCTTTTTATTTCCATCAGGCTGTGTGAACAAATTCATTTGAACTTTTACATATGCGTAATGGCTTTTAGGGCTAATACGGCAAACCTGTCATTAATGTTTTCGTAAGTTTGTAATAATATACGACGATTTGTAGCTGATAATAAACCATGTGAAAAGGGAACTTTTTCATGACATAACCTATACTAATAAGCCCCCCCCCCCCACCCCCTCCTCCTCATCATATAAGTTTTGTTGACATCACCAATGTTTTGTTCACATGGTATAATATCACCAGTTGCAATTAACATTTTACATATTTATAAAACCATCAATGACTAGTTTGCCTTATTAGCCATGGACTATGGCCTTATTGGCCGGATTACTTTAGGATATGTGATCTTTCTGCAAATTTAGTTTTGCGATGGAGAGATTGAGAGAGACATGACTTGATTGTTGAATAGAGAGAATTCTACCTGAATAGCTCACCTGTCCTACTCATAATCAATTATGCATTCATATGTATACATACACACACAATCATACTCGCAGTAGCCACGAGGCAAAACAAGTAAATAAATGAACAGACCAGTTCTCAATAGAAACAGGAATCTGGCAAGTTTATGGACTTGTCCTATCCTGATCAATTTAAGCATATCAATGTTGTCATGATATCACTGATTTCTAATAATAATTACTTTTATTTTTTGAACAATTTATTTTATAACCCTTGGGTTAAATTTTACATTGAAGTCAGGTATAAATTTATTCCGTGAGCTATCAAATGCAAAAATGACTTTGAAGCATTTAATTAACATTTAAAAAAGATGACGTAATAATAACGAAATGCGATGTAAAATCCTATAGCTTTTAAAAAATTTCATTAAATTACATGACAAGTATTCCTATACTAATCATGATTCTCTTTTCAAAGTTTATGCGAATCAATAAATCATCAGTCGTTCTGTCACCTTGCGGAAAAAATGTGTGTGCTTGCAATTTTCTGGTGCTCTGAAGCATTCTGTGTATGGCAGTAAACAGTTTTTACCACTAAATGTTGGTTGACATGAAAGAGTAGTGATTAGTTGTTCTCTTGTTGCGCCCTTTCAATGCTAAAATTAGGGAGCTGATAAAATTAAATATAAACAAATTAACAAGGAGGCTCGCTAGTGTGCGTTCGCCCATAATGTTCTGACCCCCTCTTTCACTAAGTGTTCTGATATCAAGAAAGTTCTTTGAGCGTCCAAATTTTAAAACTGATAAGCTTGTCAAACACAGCAATTCTTATAACGGAATTAACGTTTCTGTCCTATAAAAAATCAAACGCCAAAGAATCTCTCTCGAGACCTCCATATTTGAATGCTGTTTAGATATAGAAACAAATCATTTTTTGTGAAAAAAAAATTTACAAAGAATGACATGCCAGCAAAATTAAACATACCCGGCAGATTGCCGGAAAATAGCCGCCGTTAATTCCAATAAGCATGATTGGGATTGAAAGAATAGAAGATATTGAAAACAAAAAGATTTTTGTACAAAAACATTTTTTAAGTCCGATTTATTTTGATGGCATTTCGTAGTTGAACATACTTCTGTTTATTAGAGAGAGGCTACAGGGGCTACTATCAATACCAATAAGCATTAGAGATGGTACTTAAGACTTATAGGAACGACCTTAAAATAGCGGGCATCTAAAATAGTGGGCTTTATGGGTTTATCCCGTTTCTATTTCTGACTTAAATTTTTTATACTGACTCTGTTCATTTTGAATTGCTTTGCTGAGCAACTGATGTTCAAAATCACTTTTAGCAGAATGAGAGAAGAGAGCAACTAGTCTAGAGAAGTCAAAAAGATTTCACGTAAAATGTTGAAAAAGCGGCAAAATGAGGTAAAGTGAAACGTTTTTTGTTCGACGAAGTAAAAAAACATAGCAGGACAAGTCCTGAAATACAATTCAAAGAATTGAATGAAAAATTTAGAATTACACTACCTGACCAGTTGCAAGGCCTGGTATGCCCTTGCTACATTGAGGTTTAGAATAAAGTGAAATTATCCCCCCACCAGCGTCACTAGACACACACATTAATCAAACGTTAGCCACCACTGGCTAGGGTTCTTTCTGTCGCGCTCGAAAAACAAATAGGCAACAGGAAAAACGTCAATTTTATCAAAAATTGTACGAATTTCACTGATTAGTGTGAAAAGGTTTAACTCAAAGATTTAAATAGATTTAAATCAAACATCACTGATTAGTGATGACGACAGGCAAACATAGCAAAATATCATTAAATAGAAGCATCAGATAAGCACAATAAGCAAGAGCCTCATTCAAATATTAGGTTTAACAGAACAAAATCAAGAACAGGGCTGTTGCATGGAAAAATATTGCAGTAACAGTGCAGTATAAACTTTGTAAAATAAGACAGTCTTCTAACACAGTCAGCATGCCAAAAAAGTCCAAAGCATCAAGAGCAAAAAACAGCCTCAAACAAAAACTTCAGCTAAAGCTGATAGAGTGGAACGCAGTATAAGGCCTCTTCGAAAAACTTAATAGTAACTAAGGTCCAAGCATATTACGTGAAACTTTGCAACTATTGAGGTCACAGAAGGAGCAGTTAGACAGAAGTTGGGGTGCACTCATGACGCTACAGCTCACAAGTGAAGAGTAGACAACACTTGCTTATGAATCTGACAGAAAAAACATAACCATGCTGATATGTAAACAGAGAGCAAAAGAACACAGGACGGACGCGAATGACACTGAATCTGCTTTTAACACATCAGCAGCGCCTTCCGCCAAGCTACAGAGGAGACAACACCACTTACGCAAAATTCCAATCAAATCTCAGTTTGCAAGCCGCCACAATCAGGACACTAACACTGCTGTCTTGTCCGACGCAGAAACCCCTGATAACACTCAACCTATTCTGAGGACCGAAGAGAGAGGAAGAAACGAGAAATTTCTCTCAGGGGCCCTGAGAAAAGATAAGGGCCGACATAATTCAAGTCCATCGAGAGAAGAGAACCTTGTTCGAGGACAGAGCCGACATCAGAGTGATGATAACAGAGTAGGGCAGTCCTTTTAACCAGTTTTTTTTACAGCAATAGCCAAGCTGGTCCGACAATAAGCCATAGGTACACACCCGAAAATAATCAACAACCACCGCACAATTGTACCGGACCTGATGAACACTATAACAGCGGCTATAACAACAACGTATACAATGGCTTCCCAAGTTCTCCACCAGACTGGATGCAACAACAACCACTGATGTTACAGAACACCATGAATTTACCTAACATGTCAATTGATAATTTCACAGGTGATATTTTGAAGGGGTGCCAGTGGTTCAGTTTCTTTAAACGAAGCAGTCACAACAACAAAGGTCTTTTTAGATGCCCAAAGAATGACCTACCTCCAAAACTCTGTAACTCAAAAAGCAAAAGTTTCCATAAGTGAATACTCCTGCAATGGGATCTGCTACCATGAAGCCATGGCTGAACTGACCAAGAAAGTTGGCAAACCACAGCATATTGCCTCAGCATACCTTGATCAATAGAAGAAGTGGCCTAAATCCAGTTTAGACAAACCAAACACTCTTGTGAGCTTCTCATCTTCCTTGAGTAGGTTTGTACAAACATTCCGGCTTCACAACTTTGAAACTGATCTGAAATCTTCAGCAGTCTTGAGAAAAGCCAGCGACATACCGAAAACTACCATAATAATCAGTTAGAATCAACACACAAGAAGCCAAACCTTGCTGCAACATAACCATACCCACTTTGCTGATTGGATTGATTCCTACGCAGAAACGTGCGAGGACATCTCCCAACAACGCAACCAGAGTGAACAATTATTCTAAGAGGAGGCCAACGGATGTGTCAGGTCAACTCTTCTCACAAAAAAAAAACAACAACCTTGGTCGATGTCCCGAATACTTGGAAAAGTCAGTGTATGGCCAACAGGGTCGTGGAAGGAGATTCAATCTCTTCCCTAACTCTCCAGGAGCTCACGAAAAAGCGTCTCCACCAGTCGAATACAAGGTGCCTTGTGGACTGATGCAATGGCATCAATCACTCATCTCTTCTTAGGACAGATGCAAGGCAGCAGCAACAAAATCCACTTCCAAGTGGAAATTGGAATCAAATCTCACAAACTAATATCTTAAGAAACCAAACAAACCAAAACCAATCAAACTATGGACGTAACTTTAATAATGAAAACCAAAGGCAACAGACGAGTTCGATCTACATATGGAAACCAGAACAGGCAAGATGGATCTAACAGCAGCACTTCACACAGGGGCAACTGTAAAAATAGGTTTCACCCTCAGCCGATGTACACGCAGACCAACAACAACAACAACAGACAGCAGAGTAACATTCAATGCGCTGTAGCTCAACAGCAGCCAACGACTCTGCAACAAACACTTGCAGCAACCATCTTGGATCAAACCGAAGATACCGTTGCTGGCAATACCAGTAACACTTTTCAACAAAGATCTCTGCTTTGAAATCTACGCACTGCTGGACAGTGGCAGTGACATCACACAAATAACACTAGTTTGCCGATGCACTTCAAGTTCAACAACCCTAAGATATAACGCTACCACTAGCTTCTCTTCATAGCGAACACTCAGATATACTTGCAACATTCCGTGCCTAAGATTCTTATAACACTACTTATTTTCTCCTGCGAATGAAACTGGTTATTAACAAAAATAAAACCAAAGAGCTTTTTTTGAAAATATTGATCACTTTTTTCAACAGCATATTAAGGTATAGTTAAGGTAAAATTAATTTACCTAAAAGAATTCTAATTGTGGAGGTAAACCTTCCCTAATTTTACTCTAATTTTGGGGTAAATTTCTGGATTAGTTAAGGGAAAGTTAAGGGCATTTTTAAAGTAATGTTCAGGTAAATATTTTAGGTAATTCTAAGGCAAGATAGAGTAAAATTTAAGGTTTTTCTAAGGCAGTGAGGCCTTAGTTTTTCAGAAAAATTTCAGTTAAAGTTAGGGTTAAATAAGGTGAGTTAAAAAATGCAAATGTCCCTTAACCGTTAAGGTGAGTTAGGATGCTTTTTAAGGTAAAATTATCTTAAGTTTATTAGTGTGTCGGGCTGTGACTACTGGAGAATCACAAACTCCCCCAATTGCCGTTCACATCATGGATTTCTGTCTCCTCAAGCATTCATCAGCAGCTTTGGTGAACTTAAGAGAAAAAAGAAACGATAGCCACTATAAATTTAAGGCAGCGCAATTTGGCATAAAAGTTGCATTTCAGACAAAGAAATGCACAAAGATTTTTGCGTACTCAGTATTAATCTGGTTTTACGACACTTGTCTGCGTTTGGCATACTTAGTCAGTTTCTTGACCTGCCTAGTCGCCTTCTCGCACTAACAACTTTTTACGTTTGTTAAAAAATTGCTTTTTTCTGTTTTGATTCCCTAAGTCAGATTTAAAACGTCCCGTGTCCAATGTCCTCTCAAAAACCCTCCCATTTGGTTGAAAAAGTGGGTGGTAATTTGTTTATGGGGGTAAATTGAAGAAAGAGTGCGGGGTATTTTGCTCAGAGGGGGTAAAATGATGTAAGAGTTGGGCTGCAATGGGAAGAATGTTGAGGAATCACCCCCTGACTAAAATCACCATGTAAGAGTGGGCTGCAATGGGCTGCAGTGGGAGGATTTTTGAGGAAATACCCTTTGACTAAAATTCCCAAGTAAGAGTGGGCTGCAATGGGCTGCAACGGGAGGAATTCTTAGGAATTTATCCCTGACTTAAATTGCCGTGTAAAAATGGGCTGCATTGGGCTGCAATGGGAGGACTTTTGAAGAACTAACCTCCCTGACTAACTTTGCCGGGTAAGAGTGGGCTGCAATGGGAGGATTTTCGAGGAATTAACCTTTGACTAAAATTGCCATGTAAGAGTGGGCTGCAATGAGCTGCAATGGGAGGACTTCTGAAGAATTACCCCCTGACTAAAATTGCCATGTAAAAATGGGCTGCAATGGGAGGACTTTTGAAGAACCAACCTCACTGACTAACTTTGCCGGGTAAGAGTGGGCTGCAATAGGCTACAATGGGAGGAAAAAGGCAAAATTGTGTAAGAGTGAGGGCGTAATTTGTTCAGAGGGGGTAAAATGATGAAGGAGTTGGGCTGCCAAGGGGGTTAAAATGGTGTAAGATTGAGGGGGTAATTTGTTCAGATGGGGTACAATAAATTAAGAGTTGAGCTGCTAAGGGAAGAAATGGTGTAAGAGAGGGTAAAATGATGTAAGAGTTGAGTGGAGAGGGTAAAATGATGCATGAGTTTAGCTGAGAAAAGGGGAAAAATGGTGTAAGTATGAGGGGGTATTTTTTTCAGAGAGTAGAATGAGGTAATAGCTGGGCTGCCAAGGTGGGTAAAATGGTGTAAGTGTGAGGAGGTAACTTGTTCAGATGGGGTAAAATGAACTAATAGTTGAGCTGCCAAGTGGGTTAAGATGATAAATGGTGTAAGAGTGAGGGGAAAAAATGATTATAATAACACAACTTGTTTTCTCTTGCGAATGAAACTGGTTACTAACAAAAATAAAACTAAAGAGCTTTCTTGAAAACATCGAGCACTTTTTTGACAGCATATCTTAAGGAAGTTCACACTAAATAAAAGTGACGTAATTAGTTAAGGTGAAGTTAAATTACCCAAAATATTTATCCTAACTGTGGGGGTAAACGTTCACTAACTTCACTCTGACCTACCTTAATTGTTTACTCTAACTTACCCTAATTTTGAGGTAAACTTCTGGCTGAGTTATGGCAAAGTTAAGGGAATTTTTAAGGTAATATTTAGGTAATTATCTAAGGTAATCTTAAGGCAAGTTAGAGAAAAATATAAGGTTTTTCTAAGACACTGAGGCCTTAGTTTTTCAGAAAAATTTGAAGTAAAGTTAGGGTTAGTTAAGGTGAGTTAAAAAAAATGCAATTGTACCTTAACAGTTAAGGTGAGTTAGGATGTTTTTCAAGGTAAAATTACCTTAAATTTATTAGTGTGTTGTACTGTGACTAATGGAGAATCACAAACTCCCCAATTGCCGTTCACATCGTGAATTTCTGTCTCCTCAAGCATTCATCAGCAGCTTTGGTGAACTTAAGAGAAAAAAGAAACGATAGGCACTAAAAAATTAAGGCAGCGCAATTTGGCATAAAAGTTTGCATTCCAGTCAAAGAAATGCTCAAAGATAATTCCGTACTCAATTTTAATCTGGTTTTACCACATTTGTCTGCGTTTGGCATACTTAGTCAAAGTGTCTTGACCTGCCTAGTCACTCTTGTCGCTTTTTCGCACTAACAACATCTTACGTTTGACAAAAGAATGCCTTTTTCTGTTTTGATTCTCTAAGTCAGATTTAAAACGTCCCGGGTCCAATGTCCTCCCAAAAACCCTCCCATTTTGTTGTGAGAGTGGGGGGTAATTTTTCTATGGGCGCGAAAATGATGTAAGGGTGCGGGAGTATTTTGTTCAGAGGGGGTAAAATGATGTAAGAGTTGGGCTGCAATGGGGGAATTTTGTGGAATTCCCCCCTATATAAAATTGCCATGTAAGTGTGGGCAGCAATGAGCTGCAATGGGTGGACTTTTGAGGAATCACCCCCTTACGAAAATCCCCATGTAAGAGTAGGCTGCAATTGGCTGCAACGGGAGGTATTCTTAGGAATCACCCCCTGACTAAAATCACCATGTAGGAGTGGGCTGCAATGGGATTAATTTTGAGCAATCACCCCCTGAATAAAATCGCCGTGTAAGAGTGGGCTGCAATGGGAGGATTTTCGAGGAATTAACCTTTGACTAAAATTGCCATGTAAGAGCGGGCTGCAAGGGGCTGCAAGGGGCTGCAATCGGAGGACTTCTGAAGAATTACTCCCTGACTAAAATTGCCGTGTAAAAATGGGCTGCAATGGGAGGACTTTTGAAGAACCAACCTCCCTGACTAACTTTGCCAGGTAAGAGTGGGCAGCAATAGGCTACAATGGGAGGAAAAAGGCAAAATGGTGTAAGAGTGAGGGCGTAATTTGTTCAGAGGGGGTAAAATGATGTAGGACTTGGGCTGCCAAGGGGGGTAAAATGGTGTAAGAGTATGGGATATTTGTTGAGAGGGCTAAAAATAAGTGAGAGCTGGGCTGCCAAGGGGGGTAAAATGGTGTAAGATTGAGGGTGTAATTTGTTCAGATGGGACAAAAGAAATTAAGAGTTGAGCTGTTATGGGGGTAAAATTTTGTAAGAGTGAGGGGGTAAAATGATTCTATTAACACTACTTGTTTTCTCTTGCGAATGAAACTGTTTATGAACAAAAACAAAACCAAAGAGCTTTCGTGAAAACATTGAGCACTTTTTCGACAGCATAACTTAGGGAAGTGCATACTAAATAAAGTTGAGGTAATTAGTTAAGGTAAAGTTAAATTACCTAAAAAAATTATCCTAACTGTGGCGGTAAAGGTTCCCTAACTTTACTCTGAGTTATGGCTAAAAAAAATTATCCTAACTGTGGGGGTAAAGGTTCCCTAACTTTACTCTGAGTTATGGCAAAGTTAATGGAATTTTTAAGGTAATATTTAGGTAAATATTTAAGGTAATTTTAAGGCAAGTAAGAGTAAAATTTAAGGTTTTTTAAGGCAGTGAGGCCTTAAGCTTTCAGGTAAATTTCAGGAAAAGTTAGGGTTAGTTAAGATGAGTTAAGTGAATGCAAATGTACCTTAACAGTTAAGGTGAGTTAGCATGTTTTTTATTCATTACCATGTAAGAGTGGGCTGCAGTGGGCTGCAACGGGAGGAATTCTTAGGAATCACCCCCTGACAAAAATCACCATGTAAGAGTGGGCTGCAATGGGCTGCAATGGGATTAATTTTGAGGAATCACCCCCTGACTAAAATCGCCATTTAAGAGTGGGCTGCAATGGGAGGATTTTCGGGGAATTAACCTTTGACTAAAATTGCCATGTAAGAGTGGGCTGCAATGGGCTGCAATGGGAGGAATTCTGAGGAATTACCCCCTGACTAAAATTGCCATGTAAAAATGAGCTGCAATTGGAGGACTTTTGAAGAACCAACCTCTCTGACTAACTTTGCCAGGTAAGAGTGGGCAGCAATATGCTACAATGGGAGGAAAAAGGCAAAATTGTGTAAGAGTGAGGGCGTAATTTGTTCAGAAGGGGTAAAATGATGTAGGAGTTGGGCTGCCAGGGGGGGGGGGGGTAAAATGGTGTAAGAGTATGGGATATTTGTTGAGAGGAGTAAAAATAATTAAGAGCTGCGCTGCCAAGGGGGGTAAATGCTGTAAGAGTGAGGGGGTAATTTGTTCAGATGGGATAAAAAAAATTAAGAGTTGAGCTGTTATGGGGGTAAAATTTTGTAAGAGCTGGGGGTAAAATGATTTTAATAACACTACTTGTTTTCTCTTGCGAATGAGACTGGTTATGAACAAAAACAAAACCAAAGAGCTTTCTTGAAAACATTGAGCACTTTTTCGCCAGCATAACTTAGGGAAGTGCATACTAAATAAAGTTGAGGTAATTAGTTAAGGTAAAGTTAAATTACCTAAAATAATTATCCTAACTGTGGCGGTAAAGGTTCCCTAACTTTACTCTGACCTACCTTAATTGTTTACCCTAACTTACTCTAACTTTGAGGTAAACTTCTGGCTGAGTTATGGCAAAGTTAAGGGAACTTTTAGGTAATATTTAGGTAAATATTTAAGGTAATTTTAAGTCAAGTTAGAGTAAAATTTAAGGTTTTTTAAGGTAGTGAGGCCTTAAGCTTTCAGGTAAATTTCAGGAAAAGTTAGGGTTAGTTACGATGAGTTAAGTGAATGCAAATGTACCTTAACAGTTAAGGTGAGTTAGCATGTTTTTTATTCATTACCATGTAAGAGTGGGCTGCAATGGGCTGCAACGGGAGGAATTCTTAGGAATCACCCCCTGACAAAAATCGCCATGTAAGAGTGGGCTGCAATGGGAGGATTTTCGGGGAATTAACCTTTGACTAAAATTGCCACGTATGAGTGGGCTGCAATGGGCTGCAATGGGAGGAATTCTGAGGAATTACCCCCTGACTAAAATTTCCATGTAAAAATGGGCTGCAATTGGAGGACTTTTGAAGAACCAACCTCTCTGACTAACTTTGCCAGGAAAGAGTGGGCAGCAATATGCTACAATGGGAGGAAAAAGGCAAAATGGTGTAAGAGTGAGGGCGTAATTTGTTCAGAAGGGGTAAAATGATATAGGAGTTGGGCTGCCAGGGGGGGGGGGGGGGTAAAATGGTGTAAGAGTATGGGATATTTGTTGAGAGGGGTAAAAATAAGTAAGAGCTGCGCTGCCAATGGGGGTAAATGCTGTAAGAGTGAGGGGGTAATTTGTTCAGATGGGATTAAAAAAATTAACAGTTGAGCTGCTAAAGGGGTAAAATGGTGTAAGAGCGAGGGGGTAAAATGATTCTAAAAACAATATTTGTTTTCTCTTGCGAATGAAACTGGTTATTAACAAAAACAAAACCAAAGAGCTTTCTTGAAAACATTGAGCACTTTTTCGCCAGCATAACTTAGGGAAGTGCATACTAAATAAGGTTGAGGTAATTAGTTAAGGTAAAGTTAAATTACCTAAAATAATTATCCTAACTGTGGCGGTAAAGGTTCCCTAACTTTACCCTGACCTACTTTAATTGTTTACCCTAACCTACCCTAACTTTGAGGTAAACTTCTGGCTGAATTATGGCAAAGTTAAAGGAATTTTTAAGTTAATATTCAGGTAAACAATTAAGGTAATTTTAAGGCAAGTTAGAGTAAAATTTAAGGTCTTTTTAAGGCAGTGAGGCCTTAAGTTTTCAAGTAAATTTCAGGAAAAATTAGGGTTAGTTAAGGTGAGTTAATGAATGCAAATGTACCTTAACAATTAAGGTGAGTTAGCATGTTTTTTAAGGTAAAGTTACCTTAACTTTGTTTAGTGTGTTGGACTGTGACTAATGGAGAATCACAAACTCCTCCAATTCCCGTTCACATCCTGAATTTTTTCTGTCTCCTCAAGCAGCTTTGGTGAATTTAGGAGAAATAAGACACGAGGGGCACTAAAAATTCAACGCAGCGCACTTTTGCATAAAAGTGTGCAATTCAGTCAAAGAAATGCACATAAATATTTCCGTACTCAATGTTAATCTGGTTTTACCACAGTTGTCTGCGTTTGGCATACTTAGTCAAAGTTTCTCGACCTGCCTAGTCGCTTTTTCGCACTCACAACATCATACGTTTGACAAAAGAACGCGTTTTTCTGTTTTGATTCTCTAAGTCAGATTTAAAACGTCCCGGGTCCAATGTCCTCCCAAAAACCCTCCCATTTTGTTGTAAGATTGGGGGGTAATTTGTCTATGGGGGGTAAAATGATGTAAGGGTGCGGGAGTATTTTGTTCAGAGGGGGTAAAATGATGTAAGAGTTGGGCTGCAATGGGAGAAATTATGAGGAATTCCCCCACCCCTAATTAAAATTGCCATGCAAGTGTGGGCGGCAATGGCCTGCAAGGGGAGGACTTCAGAGGTATTACCCCTGACTAAAATTGCCGTGTTAAAATGGGCTGTAATGAGCTGCAATGGGAGGACTTTTGAAGAACTACGCTCCTTGACTAACATTGCCAGGTAAGAGTGGGCTGCAATAGGCTGCATTGGGAGAAAAAAAGGCAAAATAGTGGAAAAGTGAGGGCGTAATTTGTTCAGAGGGGGTAAAATGATGTAAGAGTTGGGCTGCGAAGGGGGGTAAAATGGTGTAAGAGTGAGGGGTAATTTGTTCAGATGGCGTAAAATGAGTTAAGAGTTGAGCTGCCAAGGGGGTGAAAATTGTGTAAGAGTGAGGAGGTAATTTTTTTGGCGAGGGTAAAAAGATTCTAATAACACTACTTGTTTTCTCTTGCGAATGAAACTGGTTACTAACAAAAATAAATTCAAAAACCTTTTTTGAAAATATTGAGCACTTTTTTCAACAGCATATCTTAAGGAAGTTCACACTAAATAAAGGTGAACTAATTAGTTGAGGCAGAGTTAAATTACCTAAAACAATTATCCTAACTGTGGCTGTACACTTTCCCTTACTTTACCCTGACCTACTTTAATTGTTTACCCTAACTTACCCTAAATTTGAGGTAAACTTCTGGCTGAGTTATGGCAAAGTTAAAGTAATTTTTAAGGTAATATTCAGGTAAATAATTAAGGTAATTTTATGCAAGTTAGAGTAAAATTTAAGGTTTTTTTAAGGCAGTGAGGCCTTACGTTTTCAGGTAAAACTCAAGAAAAGTTAGGGTTATTTGAGGTGAGTTAAGTGAATGCATATGTACCTTAACAGTTAAGGTGAGTTAGCATGTTTTTTTTGAGGTAAAGTTACCTTAACTTTGTTTAGTGTGTTGGACTCTGACTAATGGAGAATCACAAACTCCCCCAATTGCCGTTCACATCGTGAATTTCTGTCTCTTCAAGCATTCATCGGCAGCTTTGGTGTGGGCGGCAATGAGCGGCAATGGGTGGACTTTTGAGGAATCACCCCCTGACTAAAATTGCCATGTAAGAGTGGGCTGCAATGGGCTGCAAGGAGAGGACTTCTGAGGAATTACCCCCTGACTAAGATTGCCGTGTAAAAATGGGCTGTAATGGGCTGCAATGGGAGGACTTTTGAAGAAGTACCCTCCTTGACTAACATTGCCAGGTAAGAGTGGGCTGCAACAGGCTGCAATGGGAGAAAAAAAGGCAAAATAGTGGAAAAGTGAGGGCGTATTTTGTTTAGAGGGGGTAAAATGATTTAAGAGTTGGGCTGCAATAGGAGGAATTATGAGGAATTCCCCCCCCCCCCTAATCAAAATTGCCATGTAAGTGTGGGCAGCAATGAGCTGCAATGGGTGGACTTTTGAGGAATCACCCCCTGACTAAAATTGCCATGTAAGAGTGGGCTGCAATGGGCTGCAAGGGGAGGACTTCTGAGGAATTACCCCCTGACTGAAATTGCCGTGTAAAAATGGGCTGTAATGGGCTGCAATGGGAAGACTTTTGAAGAACTACCCTCCTTGACTAACATTGCCAGGTAAAAGTGGGCTGCAATAGGCTGCAATGGGAGAAAAAAAGGCAAAATAGTGGAAAAATGAGGGCGTAATTTGTTCAGAGGGGGTAAAATGATGTAAGAGTTGGGCTGAGAAGGGGGTAAAATGGTGTGAGAGTGAGGGGTAATTTGTTCAGATGGCGTAAAATGAGTTAAGAGATGAGCTGCCAAGGGGGTGAAAATTGTGTAAGAGTGAGGAGGTAATTTTTTCAGCGAGGGTAAAAAGATTCTAATAACACTACTTGTTTTCTCTTGCGAATGAAACTGGTTACTAACAAAAATAAATTCAAAGACCTTTTTTGAAAATATTGAGCACTTTTTTCAACAACATATCTTAAGGAAGTTCACACTAAATAAAGTTGAACTAAATAGTTGAGGCAGAGTTAAATTACCTAAAACAATTATCCTAACTGTGGCTGTAAACTTTCCCTTACTTTACCCTGACCTACTTTAATTGTTTACCCTAACATACCCTAACTTTGAGGTAAACGTCTGGCTGAGTTATGGCAAAGTTAAAGTAATTTTTAAGTTAATATTCAGGTAAACAATTAAGGTAATTTTAAGGCAAGTTAGAGTAAAATTTAAGGTCTTTTTAAGGCAGTGAGGCCTTAAGTTTTCAGGTAAAATTCAAGAAAAGTTAGGGTTATTTGAGGTGAGTTAAGTGAATGCATATGTACCTTAACAGTTAAGGTGAGTTAGCATGTTTTTTAAGGTAAAGTTACCTTAACTTTGTTTAGTGTGTTGGACTCTGACTAATGGAGAATCACAAACTCCACGAATTGCCGTTCACATCGTGAATTTCTGTCTCTTCAAGCATTCATCGGCAGCTTTGGTGTGGGCGACAATGAGCTGCAATGGGTGGACTTTTGAGGAATCACCCCCTGACTAAAATTGCCATGTAAGAGTGGGCTGCAATGGGCTGCAAGGGGAGGACTTCTGAGGAATTACCCCCTGACTAAAATTGCCGTGTAAAAATGGGCTGTAATGGGAGGACTTTTGAAGAACTACCCTCCTTGACTAACATTGCCAGGTAAGAGTGGGCTGCAACAGGCTGCAATGGGAGAAAAAAGGCAAAATAGTGGAAAAGTGAGAGCGTATTTTGTTTAGAGGGGGTAAAATGATGTAAGAGTTGGGCTGCAATAGGAGGATTTATGAGGAATTCCCCCCCCTAATTAAAATTGCCATGTAAATGTGGGCGGCAATGAGCTGCAATGGGTGGACTTTTGAGGAATCACCCCCTGACTAAATTTGCCATGTAAGAGTGGGCTGCAATGGGCTGCAAGGGGAGGACTTCTGAGGAATTACCCCCTGACTAAAATTGCCGTGTAATAATGGGCTGTAATGGGCTGCAATGGGAGGGCTTTTGAAGAACTACCCTCCTTGACTAACATTGCCAGGTAAAAGTGGGCTGCAATAGGCTGCAATGGGAGAAAAAGGCAAAATAGTGGAAAAGTGAGGGCGTAATTTGTTCAGAGGGGGTAAAATGATGTAAGAGTTGGGCTGCGAAGGGGGGTAAGATGGTGTAAGAGTGAGGGGTAATTTGTTCAGATGGCGTAAAATGAGTTAAGAGTTGAGCTGCCAAGGGGGTGAAAATGGTGTAAGAGTGGGGAGGTAATTTTTTCAGTGAGGGTAAAAAGATTCTAATAACACTACTTGTTTTCTCTTGCGAAAGAAACTGGTTACCAACAAAAATAAATTCAAAGACCTTTTTTGAAAATATTGAGCACTTTTTTCAACAACATATCTTAAGGAAGTTCACACTAAATAAAGTTGAACTAATTAGTTGAGGCAGAGTTAAATTACCTAAAACAATTATCCTAACTGTGGCTGTAAACTTTCCCTTACTTTACCCTGACCTACTTTAATTGATTACCCTAACTTACCCTAACTTTGAGGTAAACTACTGGCTGAGTTATGGCAAAGTTAAAGGAATTTTTAAGGTAATATTCAGGTAAATAATTAAGGTAATTTTATGCAAGTTAGAGTAAAGTTTAAGGTTTTTTTAAGGCAAAGAGGCCTGAAGCTTTCAGGTAAATTTCAGGAAAAGTTAGGGTTAGTTAAGATGAGTTAAGTGAATGCAAATGTACCTTAACAGTTAAGGTGAGTTAGCATGTTTTTTATTCATTACCATGTAGGAGTGGGCTGCAATGGGCTGCAACGGGAGGAATTCTTAGGAATCACCCACTGACCTAAATCAGCATGTAAGAGTGGGCTGCAATGGGCTGCAATGGGATTAATTTTGAGGAATCACCCCCTGACTAAAATCGCCATGTAAGAGTGGGCTGCAATGGGAGGATTTTCGAGGAATTAACCTGTGACTAAAATTGCCATGTAAGAGTGGGCTGCAATGGGCTGCAATGGGAGGACTTCTGAGGAATTACCCCCTGACTAAAATTGCCATGTAAAAATGGGCTGCAATGGGAGGACTTTTGAAGAACCAACCTCCCTGACTAATTTTGCCGGGTAAGAGTGGGCTGCAATAGGCTACAATGGGAGGAAAAAGGCAAAATTGTGCAAAGAGTGAGGGCGTAATTTGTTCAGAGGGGGTAAAATGATGTAGGAGTTGGGCTGCCAGGGGGGGGGGTGAAATGGTGTAAGAGTATGGGATATTTGTTGAGAGGGGTAAAAATAAGTAAGAGCTGGGCTGCCAAGGGGGTAAAATGGTGTAAGAGTGAGGGGTAAAATGATTCTAGTAACACTACTTGTTTTCTCTTGCGAATGAAACTGCTTATTAACAAAAACAAAACCAAAGAGCTTTCTTGAAAACATTGAGCACTTTTTCGCCAGCATAACTTAGGGAAGTGCATACTAAATAAGGTAATTATTTAAGGTAAAGTTAAATTACCTAATATTATTATCCTAACTGTGGCGGTAAAGGTTCCCTAACTTTACTCTGACCTGCCTTAATTGTTTACCCTAACTTACCCTAACTTTGAGGTAAACTTCTGGCTGAGTTATGGCAAAGTTAAGGGAATTTTTAGGGTAATATTCAGGTAAATATTTAAAGTAATTTTAAGGCAAGTTAGAGTAAAATTTAAGGTCTTTTTAAGGCAGTGAGGCCTTAAGTTTTCAGGTAAATTTCAGGAAAAATTAGGGTTAGTTAAGGTGAGTTAAGTGAATGCAAATGTACCTTAACATTTAAGGTGAGTTAGCATGTTTTTTAAGGTAAAGTTACCTTAACTTTGTTTAGTGTGTTGGACTGGGACTAGTGGAGAATCACAAACTCCTCCAATTGCTGTTCACATCCTAAATTTCTTCTGTCTCCTCAAGCAGCTTTGGTGAATTTAGGTGAAATAAGACACGAGGGGCAATAAAAAAAATGGCAGCGCACTTTTGCATAAACGTTTGCAATTCAGTCAAAGAAATGCGCATAAATAATTCCGTACTCAATGTTAATCTGGTTTTACCACAGTTGTCTGCGTTTGGCATACTTAGTCATAGTTTCTCGACCTGCCTAGTCGCTTTTTCGCACTAACAACATCTTACGTTTGACAAAAGAACGCCTTTTTCTGTTTTGATTCTCTAAGTCAGATTTAAAACGTCCCGGGTCCATTGTCCTCCCAAAAACCCTCCCATTTTGTTGCAAGAGTGGGGGGTAATTTGTCTATGGGGGGTAATAAAATGATGTAAGGGTGCGGGAGTATTTTGTTCAGGGGGGGTAAAATGATATAAGAGTTGGGCTGCAATGGGAGGTATTTTGAGGAATTCCCCCCCCCCCTAATTAAAATTGCCATGTAAGAGTGGGCTGCAATGGGCTGCAAGGGGAGGACTTCTGAGGAATTACCCCCTGACTAAAATTGCCGTCTAAAAATGGGCTGTAATGGGCTGCAATCGGAGGACTTTTGAAGAACTACCCTCCTTGACTAACTTTGCCAGGAAAAAGTGGGCTGCAATAGGCTGCAATGGGAGAAAAAAGGCAAAATAGTGGAAAAGTGAGGGCGTAATTTGTTCAGAGGGGGTAAAACGATGTAAGAGTTGGGCTGCGAAGGGGGGTAAAAAGATGTAAGAATGAGGGGTAATTTGTTCAGATGGCGTAAAATGAGTTAAGAGTTGAGCTGCCAAGGGGGTGAAAATGGTGTAAGATTGAGGAGGTAATTTTTTCAGTGAGGGTAAAAAGATTCTAATAACACTACTTGTTTTTTCTTGCGAATGAAACTGGTTACTAACAAAAATAAATTCAAAGACCTTTTATGAAAATATTGAGCACTTTTTTCAACAACATATCTTAAGGAAGTTCACACTAAATAAAGTTGAGGTAATTAGTTAAGACAGAGTTAAATTACCTAAAACAATTTTGCTAACTGTGGCTGTAAACTTTCCCTTACTTTACCCTGACCTACTTTAATTGTTTACCCTAACTTACCCTAAATTTGAGGAAAACTTCTGGCTGAGTTATGGCAAAGTTAAGGGAATTTTTAAGGTAATATTCAGGTAAATATTTAAGGTAAATTTAAGGCAAGTTAGAGTAAAATTTAAGGTTTTTTTAAGGCAGTGAGGACTTAAGTTTTCAGGTACATTTCAGGTAATTTGTTCAGATGGGACAAAACAAATTAAGAGTTGAGCTGCTAAGGGGGTAAAATGGTGTAAGAGTGAGGGGGTAAAATGATTACAATAACACTACTTGTTTTCTCTTGCGAATGAAACTGGTTATTAACAAAAAATAAAACCAAAGAGCTTTCTTGAAAACATTGAGCACTTTTTCGCCAGCATATCTTCGGGAAGTGCATACTAAATAAAGTTGAGGTAATCAGTTAAAGCAAAGTTAAATTACCTAAAACAATTATCCTAACTGTGGCTGTAAACTTTCCCTTACTTTACCCTGACCTACTTTATTTGTTTACCCTTACTTACCCTAACTTTGAGGTAAACTTCTGGCTGAGTTATGGCAAAGTTAAAACAATTTTTAAGGTAATATTCAGGTAAATAATTAAGGTAATTTTATGCAAGTTAGAGTAAAATTTAAGGTTTTTTTAAGGCAAAGAGGCCTGAAGCTTTCAGGTAAATTTCAGGAAAAGTTAGGGTTAGTTAAGATGAGTTAAGTGAATGCAAATGTACCTTAACAGTTAAGGTGAGTTAACATGTTTTTTATTCATTACCATGTAGGAGTGGGCTGCAATGGGCTGCAACGGGAGGAATTCTTAGGAATCACCCACTGACCTAAATCAGCATGTAAGAGTGGGCTGCAATGGGCTGCAATGGGATTAATTTTGAGGAATCACCCCCTGACTAAAATCGCCATGTAAGAGTGGGCTGCAATGGCAGGATTTTCGAGGAATTAACCTGTGACTAAAATTGCCATGTAAGAGTGGGCTGCAATGGGCTGCAATGGGAGGACTTCTGAGGAATTACCCCCTGACTAAAATTGCCATGTAAAAATGGGCTGCAATGGGAGGACTTTTGAAGAACCAACCTCCCTGACTAACTTTGCCGGGTAAGAGTGGGCTGCAATAGGCTACAATGGGAGGAAAAAGGCAAAATTGTGCAAAGAGTGAGGGCGTAATTTGTTCAGAGGGGGTAAAATGATGTAGGAGTTGGGCTGCCAGGGGGGGGGGGGTGAAATGGTGTAAGAGTATGGGATATTTGTTGAGAGGGGTAAAAATAAGTAAGAGCTGGGCTGCCAAGGGGGTAAAATGGTGTAAGAGTGAGGGGTAAAATGATTCTAGTAACACTACTTGTTTTCTCTTGCGAATGAAACTGGTTATTAACAAAAACAAAACCAAAGAGCTTTCTTGAAAACATTGAGCACTTTT
The DNA here is from genome assembly GCF_964194025.1 of Convolutriloba macropyga. Classification (NCBI taxonomy): domain Eukaryota; kingdom Metazoa; phylum Xenacoelomorpha; order Acoela; family Convolutidae; genus Convolutriloba; species Convolutriloba macropyga. Next base: position 35,759,236 of record NC_134478.1, on the reverse strand, counting down.
TCGCCAGCATAACTTAGGGAAGTGCATACTAAATAAGGTAATTAGTTAAGGTAAAGTTAAATTACCTAATATTATTATCCTAACTGTGGCGGTAAAGGTTCCCTAACTTTACTCTGACCTACCTTAATTGTTTACCCCAACTTACCCTAACTTTGAGGTAAACTTCTGGCTGAGTTATGGCAAAGTTAAGGGAATTTTTAGGGTAATATTCAGGTAAATATTTAAAGTAATTTTAAGGCAAGTTAGAGTAAAATTTAAGGTCTTTTTAAGGCAGTGAGGCCTTAAGTTTTCAGGTAAATTTCAGGATAAATTAGGGTTAGTTAAGGTGAGTTAAGTGAATGCAAATGTACCTTAACAGTTAAGGTGAGTTAGCATGTTTTTTAAGGTAAAGTTACCTTAACTTTGTTTAGTGTGTTGGACTGGGACTAGTGGAGAATCACAAACTCCTCCAATTGCTGTTCACATCCTAAATTTCTTCTGTCTCCTCAAGCAGCTTTGGTGAATTTAGGTGAAATAAGACACGAGGGGCAATAAAAAAAATGGCAGCGCACTTTTGCGTAAACGTTTGCAATTCAGTCAAAGAAATGCGCATAAATAATTCCGTACTCAATGTTAATCTGGTTTTACCACAGTTGTCTGCGTTTGGCATACTTAGTCAAAGTTTCTCGACCTGCCTAGTCGCTTTTTCGCACTAACAACATCTTACGTTTGACAAAAGAACGCCTTTTTCTGTTTTGATTCTCTAAGTCAGATTTAAAACGTCCCGGGTCCATTGTCCTCCCAAAAACCCTCCCATTTTGTTGCAAGAGTGGGGGGTAATTTGTCTATGGGGGGTAATAAAATGATGTAAGGGTGCGGGAGTATTTTGTTCAGGGGGGGTAAAATGATATAAGAGTTGGGCTGCAATGGGAGGTATTTTGAGGAATTCCCCCCCTAATTAAAATTGCCATGTAAGAGTGGGCTGCAATGGGCTGCAAGGGGAGGACTTCTGAGGAATTACCCCCTGACTAAAATTGCCGTCTAAAAATGGGCTGTAATGGGCTGCAATCGGAGGACTTTTGAAGAACTACCCTCCTTGACTAATTTGCCAGGAAAGAGTGGGCTGCAATAGGCTGCAATGGGAGAAAAAAGGCAAAATTGTGGAAAAGTGAGGGCGTAATTTGTTCAGAGGGGGTAAAACGATGTAAGAGTTGGGCTGCGAAGGGGGGTAAAAAGATGTAAGAGTGAGGGGTAATTTGTTCAGATGGCGTAAAATGAGTTAAGAGTTGAGCTGCCAAGGGGGTGAAAATGGTGTAAGATTGAGGAGGTAATTTTTTCAGTGAGGGTAAAAAGATTCTAATAACACTACTTTTTTTCTCTTGCGAATGAAACTGGTTACTAACAAAAATAAATTGAAAGACCTTTTTTGAAAATATTGAGCACTTTTTTCAACAACATATCTTAAGGAAGTTCACACTAAATAAAGTTGAGGTAATTAGTTAAGACAGAGTTAAATTACCTAAAACAATTTTGCTAACAGTGGCTGTAAACTTTCCCTTACTTTACCCTGACCTACTTTAATTGTTTACCCTAACTTACCCTAAATTTGAGGAAAACTTCTGGCTGAGTTAGGGCAAAGTTAAGGGAATTTTTAAGGTAATATTCAGGTAAATATTTAAGGTAAATTTAAGGCAAGTTAGAGTAAAATTTAAGGTTTTTTTAAGGCAGTGAGGCCTTAAGTTTTCAGGTACATTTCAGGTAATTTGTTCAGATGGGACAAAACAAATTAAGAGTTGAGCTGCTAAGGGGGTAAAATGGTGTAAGAGTGAGGGGGTAAAATGATTACAATAACACTACTTGTTTTCTCTTGCGAATGAAACTGGTTATTAACAAAAAATAAAACCAAACAGCTTTCTTGAAAACATTGAGCACTTTTTCGCCAGCATATCTTCGGGAAGTGCATACTAAATAAAGTTGAGGTAATTAGTTAAGGTAAAGTTAAATTACCTAAACTAATTATCCTAACTGTGGCGGTAAAGGTTCCCTAACTTTACTCTGACCTACCTTAATTGTTTACCCTAACTTACCCTAACTTTGAGGTAAACTTCTGGCTGAGTTATGGCAAAGTTAAAGGAATTTTTAAGGTAATATTCAGGTAAATATTTAAGGTAATTTTATGCAAGTTAGAGTAAAATTTAAGGTTTTGTTAAGGCAGTGAGGCCTTAAGTTTTCAGGTAAATTTCAGGAAAAGTTAGGGTTATTTGAGGTGAGTTAAGTGAATGCATATGTACCTTAACAGTTAAGGTGAGTTAGCATGTTTTTTATGGTAAAGTTACCTTAACTTTGTTTAGTGTGTTGGACTGTGACTAATGGAGAATCACAAACTCCTCCAATTACCGTTCACATCCTGAATTTCTTCTGTCTCCTCAAGCAGCTTTGGCGAAATTAGGAGAAATAAGACACGAGGGGCACTAAAAATTCAAGGCAGCGCACTTTTGCATAAAAGTTTGCAATTCAGTCAAAGAAATGCACATAAATAATTCCGTACTCATTGTTAATCTGGTTTTGCTACAGTTTTCTGCGTTTGGCATACTTAATCAAAGTTTCTCGACCTGCCTAGTCGCTTTTTCGCACTAGCAACATCTTACGTTCGACAAAAGAACGCGTTTTTCTGTTTTGATTCTCTAAGTCAGATTTAAAACGTCGCGGGTCCAATGTCCTCCCAAAAACCCTCCCATTTTGTTGTGAGAGTGGGGGTAATTTGACTATGGGGGGTAAAATGATGTAAGAGTGCGGGAGTATTTTGTTCAGAGGGTGTAAAATGATGTAAGAGTTGGGCTGCAATGGGAGGAATTTTGAGGAATTCCCCCCCCCCTAATTAAAATTGCCATGTAAGTGTGGGCGGCAATGAGCTGCAATGGGTGGAATTTTGAGGAATCACCACCTGACTACAATCCCCATGTAAGAGTTGGCTGCAATGGGCTGCAATGGGTGGATTTTCGAGGATTTATCCTTTGACTAAAATTGCCATGAAAGAGTGGGCTGCAATGGGCTGCAAGTGGACGACCTCCGAGGAATTACCCCTGACTAAAATTGCCGTGTAAAAATGGGCTGTAATGGGCTGCAATGGGAGGAATTCTGAGGAATTACCCCCTGACTAAAATTGCCATTTAAAAATGGGCTGCAATTGGAGGACTTTTGAAGAACCAACCTCTCTCACTAACTTTGCCAGGTAAGAGTGGGCAGCAATATGCTACAATGGGAGGAAAAAGGCAAAATGGTGTAAGAGTGAGGGCGTAAATTGTTCAGAGGGGGTAAAATGATGTAGGAGTTGGGCTGCCAGGGGGGGGGGGGGGGTAAAATGGCGTAAGAGTATGGGATATTTGTTGAGAGGGGTAAAAATAAGTAAGAGCTGCGTTGCCAATGGGGGTAAATGCTGTAAGAGTGAGGGGGTAATTTGTTCAGATGGGAAAAAATAAATTAAGAGTTGAGCTGCTAAAGGGGTAAAATGGTGTAAGAGTGAGGGGTAAAATGATTCTAGTAACACTACTTGTTTTCTCTTGCGAATGAAACTGGTTATTAACAAAAACAAAACCAAAGAGCTTTCTTGAAAACATTGAGCACTTTTTCGCCAGCATAACTTAGGGAAGTGCATACTAAATAAAGTTGAGGTAATCAGTTAAAGCAAAGTTAAATTACCTAAAACAATTATCCTAACTGTGGCTGTAAACTTTCCCTTACTTTACCCTGACCTACTTTATTTGTTTACCCTTACTTTCCCTAACTTTGAGGTAAACTTCTGGTTGAGTTATGGCAAAGTTAAGGGAATTTTTAAGGTAATATTCTGGTAAATATTTAATGTAATTTTAAGGCAAGTTAGAGTAAATGTTAAGGTTTTTTTAAGGCAGTGAGGCTTTAAGTTTTCAGGTAAATTTCAAGTAAAGTTAGGGCTAGTTAAGGTAGTTAAGTGAATGCAAATGTACGTTAACAGTTTAGGTGAGTTAGCATGTTTTTTAAGGTAAAATTACCTTAACTTTGTTTAGTGTGTTGGACTGTGACTAATGGAGAATCACAAACTTTCCCAATTGCCGTTCACATCCTGAATTTCTTCTGTCTCCTCAAGCAGCTTTGGTGAATCTAAGAGAAATAAGAAACGAGGGGCACTAAAAATTCAAGGCAGCGCACTTTTGCTTAAAAGTTTGCAATTCAGTCAAAGAAATGCACATAAAAAATTCCGTACTCAATGTTAATCTGGTTTTACCACAGTTGTCTGCGTTTGGCATACTAAGCCAAAGTTTCTCGACCTGCCGAGTCGCTTTCTCGCACTAACAAAATCTTACGTTTGACAAAAGAACGCGTTTTTCTGTTTTGATTCTCTAAGTCAGATTTAAAACGTCCGGGGTCCAATGTCCTCCCAAAAACCCTCCCATTTTGTTGTAAGAGTTGGGGTAATTTGTCTATGGGGTAAAATGATGTAAGAGTGCGGGGGTATTTTGTTCAGAGGGGTTAAAATGATGTAAGAGTTGGGCTGCAATGGGAGGAATTTTGAGGAATTCCCCCCTTCCACCTTACCAAAATTGCCATGTAAGAGTGGGCTGCAATGAGCTGCAATGGGTGGACTTTTGAGGAATCACCCCCTGACTAAAATCGCCATGTAAAAGTGGGCTGCAATGGGCTGCAATGGGAGGAGTTTCGAGGTTTTTTCCTTTGACTATAATTGCCATGTAAGAGTGGGCTGCAATGGGAGGACTTCTGAGGAATTACCCCCTGACTAAAATTGCCGTGAAAAAATGGGCTGCAATGGGAGGGCTATTGAAGAACCAACCTCCCTGACTAACTTTGCCGGGTAAGAGTGGGCTGCAATAGGCTACAATGGGAGGAAAAAGTCAAAATTGTGTAAGAGTGAGGGCGTAATTTGTTCAGAAGGGGTAAAATGATGTAGGAGTTGGGCTGCCAGGGGGGGGGGGTTAAAATGGTGAAAGAGTATGGGATATTTGTTGAGAGGGGTAAAAATAAGTAAGAGCTGCGCTGCCAATGGGGGTAAATGCTGTAAGAGTGAGGGGGTAATTTGTTCAGATGAGATAAAATAAATTAACAGTTGAGCTGCTAAAGGGGTAAAATGGTGTAAGAGTGAGGGGGTAAAATGATTCTAATAACACTACTTGTCTTCTTTTGCGAATGAAACTGGTTATTAACAAAAACAAAACCAAAGAGCTTTCTTGTAAACATTGAGCACTTTTTCGCCAGCATAACTTAGGGAAGTGCATACTAAATAAAGTTGAGGAAATCAGTTAAAGCAAAGTTAAATTACCTAAAACAATTATCCTAACTGTGGCTGTAAACTTTCCCTTACTTTACCCTGACCTACTTTATTTGTTTACCCTTACTTACCCTAACTTTGAGGTAAACTTCTGGCTGAGTTTTGGTAAAGTTAAGGGAATTTTTAAGGTAATATTCTGGTAAATATTTAATGTAATTTTAAGGCAAGTTAGAGTAAATATTAAGGTTTTTTTAAGGCAGTGAGGCTTTAAGTTTTCAGGTAAATTTCAGGTAAAGTTAGGGCTAGTTAAGGTAGTTAAGTGAATGCAAGTGTACGTTAACAGTTTAGGTGAGTTAGCATGTTTTTTTAAGGTAAAATTACCTTAACTTTGTTTAGTGTGTTGGACTGTGACTAATGGCGAATCACAAACTCCCCCTATTGCCGTTCACATCCTGAATTTCTTCTGTCTCCTCAAGCAGCTTTGGTGAATCTAAGAGAAATAAGAAACGAGGGGCACTAAAAATTCAAGGCAGCGCACTTTTGCTTAAAAGTTTGCAATTCAGTCAAAGAAATGCACATAAAAAATTCCGTACTCAATGTTAATCTGGTTTTACCACAGTTGTCTGCGTTTGGCATACTTAGTCAAAGTTTCTCGACCTGCCGAGTCGCTTTCTCGCACTAACAAAATCTTACGTTTGACAAAAGAACGCGTTTTTCTGTTTTGATTCTCTAAGTCAGATTTAAAACGTCCCGGGTTCAATGTCCTCCCAAAAACCCTCCCATTTTGTTGTAAGAGTGGGGGTAATTTGTCTATGAGGGTAACATGATGTAAGAGTGCGGGGGTATTTTGTTCAGAGGGGTTAAAATGATGTAAGAGTTGGGCTGCAATGGGAGGAATTTTGAGGAATCCCCCCTTCCACCTTACTAAAATTGCCATGTAAGAGTGGGCTGCAATGAGCTGCAATGGGTGGACTTTTGAGGAATCACCCCCTGACTAAAATCGCCATGTAAGAGTGGGCTGCAATGGGCTGCAATGGGAGGAGTTTCGAGGATTTATCCTTTGACTATAATTGCCATGTAAGAGTGGGCTGCAATGGGAGGACTTCTGAGGAATTACCCCCTGACTAAAATTGCCGTGAAAAAATAGGCTGCAATGGGAGGGCTATTGAAGAACCAACCTCCCTGACTAACTTTGCCGGGTAAGAGTGGGCTGCAATAGGCTACAATGGGAGGAAAAAGCAAAATTGTGTAAGAGTGAGGGCGTAATTTGTTCAGAGGGGGTGAAATGATGTAAGAGTTGGGCTGCCAAGGTGGGTAAAATGGTGTAAGAATATGGGATATTTGTTGAGAGGGGGTAAAAATAAGTAAGAGCTGGGCTGCCAATGGGGGTAAGATGGTGTAAGAGTGAGGGGGTAATTTGTTCAGAGGGGTGAAATGAATTAAGAGATGAGCTGCCGAGGGGCGTAAAGTGGTGTAAGAAAGGTTAAAGTGGTTATTTGTTCAGAGGTATAAAACGATGTGTGAGTGAGGGGCTAATTTTTTGAGAGGTTGCATTTCTAACAAAAATTACTCATATATATAGTGTAGAGTAATAATTGTTAGAATTGCCACCTCTCAACAAATTACCGCCTCACTCTCACATCATATATATATATATATATATATATATATATATATATATATATATATATATATACATATATATATATATATATATATATATATATATAGACTGTCAAGAGTTGGGCTAGCTTTGATGGTCTGGAGGTTAAGGAGAACCAGCTGAGGGCACAGCGGTTGTGGGTTCAAGACTGGCAGTCTTTAGGCATGGGGGCTAAAACAATGTGAGATTGAGGGTGTAAAATGGTGTAAAAATAATGGAGCTGCCAAGGGGGGTAAAATGGTGTAAGAGTGAGGCGGTAATTTGTTCAGAGGGGTAAAATGATGTAAGAGTGGGGCTTCAATGGGAGGAAAATAAGGTAGATTTTTAGGAAAACTCAGCTCAAAACTCTTACGTCTTTTTGGGCTGCATTAGGCTTCCAACGGGGGTAAAACGATGTACGAGTGAGGGGGTAAAATACAAGTTAACCCCCCACTCTTACATCTTTTTGGTCTGTCAAGGGGGGGGTAAAATAATGTAAAAGTTTGGGTGTAATGGAGAAATCAGTTTTGAGCTGCATTTTCCTAAAAAATCTTCCCATTGCAGCCCCACTCTTACATCATTTTGGGCGGAAATTGACCCGGGAGAGCCCTCTCGGGCACGGTACCCGGCACTCTGGTACTGAGATTCCTGTTTTAACATTTACGTAAAGCGAACTAAGTCTTTTAGGGAGGCGCACAGGGACATCAGGCTTTTGTAGCTTGTCTCATTTTGAATACAAAGTCAAGTCGATTAAGCTAAAATTTACATAAAGCCTATTGACGTCGTTCAAATTCCTCTTCGACAACATTGAAAATTCTTTTCTATCAAACTCTCTTGCGTGACAAAACTGAATCATTTGAGATGAAGTATAATCAGATAGGAAACAAGCTACAAAAATTAGTTACAAGAACCGTATTTTTTATCATAGGAAAGTTACAAGAAAGAAAATACGTGAAACTGTAGCAGTAGGTCTTAAGTATTACGTGAAATTGAGGTTGAGGGTAGCTCAAAATCTGCCTATTGCATTGAAAAAAATTCTGTTGAGCTGTGGAATTTTTTTCAATTATATCTAAGTTGGAAATTGATTGCATAAGTCAAAACCACCAAATGATATCCAATAAAAGTAAAATTTCGACGACTTTGACTGCTGTGAGTAAAGCAATTTCGTCTAACTAAAAAGTTTCAGGATCTTGTTCAAAGAGTCTTTTGTTCCAAAAAAAGGTCTAGAAAACAATTTTGTTAATTGAAGTGGCCGTATGACTTCGTTTTCTTCGTAGATAAAAATAGCATCAAGGCATAGACTATCTGCGGTCTAAAGTACAGGAATATTAAGCCGTTCTTTCTCAAACTACGATCCTCACAGCGTTCAATCATTGTGTTAAGTGCAGAAAATTCCGAGTTGCCACTATTCTACCCACCATGGCCGAGCTCCCAGTAGAAAGATTTGTTTGCCATTCTCGTCTCTTTACCAATACCGGGGACGATTTCTTTGACCTATTTCACGGCATCATCCGTCAAACAATCGAGAAGAGGTGGGAATTCCTCCC